>NW_005842012.1:1637405-1691296 GCF_000455745.1 Alligator sinensis | reverse complement strand
GCAGACCCTACAATGAGAGGCTACGGGACCTGAACCTGTTCAGCCTTCACAAGAGAAGGCTGAGGGGAGACCTGGTGACCATCTATAAACTCACTAGGGGGGACCAGAAGGGGTTGGGGGAGACCTTGTTTCCCCTAGCGCCCCCCAGGATAACAAGGAATAATGGCCACAAGTTGTTGGAGAGTAGGTTTAGATTGGACATCCATAAGAACTACTTCACAGTCAGGGCGGCTAGGATCTGGAACCAGCTTCCAAGGAAAGTGGTGTTGGCTCCTTCCCTGGGGGTCTTTAAGAAGTGGCTTGATGCCTACCTGGCTGGGGTCATTTGAGCCCAGTTTTCTTCCTGCCCAGGCAGGGGGTCAGACTTGAAGATCTACAAGGTCCCTTCCCACCCTACTTCTATGATTCTATGAATGGTGGCAGCACCATTAACTCCCTGAATGCTGGCAGGGAATATGGGCTGCCAGCTAGTTTGAATTCCTGGGAACTGTCTCCAAATCTCCTTGGCTTCTCTGAAAGGAACACACTCCCCTGCGGCCGGCCCAGCCTCCCTGGGCACAACTACATGAGACGCTACGTTGCCATAGCGATGAGCTGCACCACCGGAGCTCATTGCTACAGCGACATAGTGCTGGCAGGCATAAAACATGACACTGACACTACTACGCATTAGCACTGGAAACAATCTGTGCAGCGTTGGAACCAACGTTGGTTACTGTGCAGTCACTTAGTACTTGCTTAAGCAAGTATTAAATGTCTGCGCAGTAACAACTGCACAGTCCAGCACACATGTAGATTTGCCCCCTAGCACCAAAAAGCCCCACAGGCTGGATGACTGACATGCAAAGGCTAGATCCAGCCCACAGGCTGGATGGTTTACACCCTGTATTAAACAATACATGCAGGAATGTATTCAAGTTGGGAAAACTGCAAACAAGGCAGGCTGAGTTCTTCAGTCTCTCTAAGTTCTCTTAGCACAAAATCAAGCATTTGGACTGTCAGGTCTCAGTTCTTAGATGTGGGTCCTAGAAGACTCAAAACAAGGAGCAAAGTCTGGACTGTGTTCAGGCTTAAAGTTTACAAGGTTCAGCATCTGAATTTCCTCCTGGCAGCTACTGGATGACCCACAGGATATAAGGAGCTCAGGATATAACAGACATCACCAAATGAAGCAGATCAGCTGTGGCAAAATGTGTCCCAGCACTGCTGATTCACTTCATTGAGCAAAGCACGTCACCCACTGTACTGCATTGGCCAGGGGCCCGATCCTGTGGGACGATGGGGGATGTGTTTACCACTTACAGAGATGTGCCTGGAAATTGCCTGCTATGTCTCTCTAAAACAGGAAAGCTGTGCAGGTGCTCCCAGGGCTTGAGAAGCCTGATCCTACATACTCCAGGACTTTCCATGCAGGATTATATCCCTTGAGCCACATGACTGTCTGGAGTGGCTGAACAATACAGACAACTTTGGGCTGCCTGAGCTCTCGTGCCATAAAGCTAACAGAAATCTATTACAATAAAGCAGCAGAAATTATTACCTTTGCTGTGACCACAAATTTGGGTATTTGTGATGCTACAAATGGTGTAGATGTCTGTTTGCTTTCTCTTTGTACATGAAAATTGTTATGGCAGCACAAAGGTAAAGTCTGCTTGCACCCACAGACTCCTAGCAGCAGGAACTGGAATCTAGGACTTACTCTCTCAATAAATTAGAGAATCAAGCTCCCTTTTCTCTGCTCCCAAAACACTTTATGCATTGTAGATTAGATAGGCATTGGTTAAAATACAGAAATAACCCTAGCAGCAAGAACCAGAGACCAGGATTCCCTTCTTCTATGGAAGTGCCATAGCCAGGAGGATGGAGGCATGCTCCCTTGCACTTACTTCTAGGACTGTTTTTGCATTTCTTGTTTTTTTAAAAAACAAACAAACAAACAAACAACATTGTTCAGAGGACTGGAGCATAGGTCTTCCTTCTGCCAGAGGAATCTATTAGCAATGAGGCTACAGAGGCAGTTTCCCCCTTGTTTGCTCTCTCTCTCTCTAACTCTCCCATGACTTTTGTACTCTTAGCTGTCAAGTAACCCAGGTTCAAAAGGAAGGAGGAGAGTGCCTTCACAGCCTGTTCTATAGACCCAGTGGTTAAGGCATTTTCTTGGCAAGTGGAAAATGACAGCTCGAATCTTCTCAGGATAATGAGGACTTAAAACACAGCTGAGTGCTCTCATCACTAGATTCTTGGGATGAAAGCAGCCAGTCGATAAGACCCCTTTCCTCAGAGGCAAGACTAGATGCAGTGGATTGAAAGTGAGTGGAGGTCATACAATCGGTAGGGCTGGAAGGCATCCTGGTTGGCATCCTGTTCAACCCTCTGCTCACGGCAGGATCATCCCAACTAAACCATCCTGGCCAGCTGTCTGTTCAATCTACTTTTCAAAGTTTCCAAGCATGGAGCTTCCACAACGTCTCTAGGTAGTTCTAATGCCAGATCATACCCTCATAGTCAGAAAGTTCCTCCTAATGGTCTCAATTTCCGCTGCTGCAGCTTGATGCAGTTGCATCTAGTCCTGTACCCTAGTACCACAGAGAAAAGCCCATCTCTTTCCGTTCTATAATCATCCTTCAGGTCCCTAATGTTCAGCCTGAACCAGCTGCCTATGCTCTGGCACTTGAAGAAAGGTAGAAAATCAGACAACCCCATGCATTTAGTCTTTTCTATTGGCTGGCTTTAAGTGTCTGTGAATTTTTTGAATCACTCTTTATAGATACCTACCTTTCACATATTTTGTATACAGTCCATACTAAGTCTCCCATGCAGGGATACTAAGTACTAAAACTATACAAACTGGATTTCTGTCAAGGCAACACTGCCTGTATATATAGACATTCAGATGCCTAGATGTAGACTTAATAAAAAGGGTTTTTGTCTCTTGTATTCACTGTGTAAACAAATATGAGTAAAGACATTTTAAATTAGCAATTCATAAAAAATAGATTATTAAAAAATGAAGCAAAAGCATGTTTGCTTTCTGAAACAAGGAAGGAAGGAAAATCCATAATTCCATAAATGCCAACAAACTTCATCTAATTAGTCTTTAGTAAACAGCTGATACATCAGAAAACATTTATCTCAGTAAGAAATCTGTTCCTATGTATCATAGCTTATTTCCTGGGAAAGAACGGATTGTTCTCATTCTTCGTTACCAAGGCTATTTATATAGGCACATATCATTTTCACTTTAAAATACATCTGATCATCTACATTTTCTACTTAAAGTTATAATTGCTACACAGAGCAGTTATCTTTATAGTGACTGGCAAGGGACCATTAGAGACCCATTCTCACCAGCAGCACAACTCGTGGTTACTTTGATGAAAACAGGGTCAAGTTTTAAATCTGAATCCCTGGCCTCTTCCAAGTCAACAGGAGTTTTATCACAAACGTCATTTGTATCATAGTTTCAACTTCACATTAAAAGTTAGAACTTCATTCCTGTGCAAAGGGCCTACACAACATCTCCATATCCTAGTTTGAGGGTTTCAGTACAATATTCTCATTTAGCTGAGCATATATCAGGTAGCAAACAATCTTGCAATGCTTAATGTTTTTATATAGAACTATTGAAGTTTTATCCCTTATATTTTAGAACTAGTTCAATTACACAAATGTTGCATACATGAGAAATGTCAATTTACTATAAATCAGAGTACTTACTTGCCAACATCTAAATTTTGCATCTGTCCTCTTTGCTGAATTACAACCTTCTGGAGTGAGCTAGTCTATGCCCCTTTCAGAATCTTTTGTTATTTGGTGGATTAGTATTTCCAAAACAGAAGCCATTGAAGTGCTAGATGTTCAAGAGATTCTTCTGGGAAAACCAAATATCAGAAGTATTCACTTTAATAAACTGTTGCCATAAGAAGTTGGTACCTTCCTGGTTATTCTTTCCTAACAATTTTCAAAGACTTCAGATCTGAGGAAAGAAGGCAGTAGCCAAAGAGAATAAAAAGGTGACTGGGTAGAAATAAAGGTTCAAAGAACAAGTTATTCATTAAGAAAAGGAAGGTTTAGCAAATCTTTCTAGCTGTGGGAATTAACTACAGCCTACCTGAATCTGTACCACCCTAACAGTGATCAACTGGAGCAAAGGACAGCACTCGTGGCCATAGAACTTGAACAGTTTTATATGGATGGGTGCCTGCAGACATGATGGGAGGCTGCTCTGATGTACTATAATTACAGTGCGTCAGAGTAGACTCAGTTAATCGAGTCTGCTGTAGTATGATAATTAGCTCAATCCAGCCAGCATCCATGTCTTTTGTATCAGTGTCCCCATGCTTCAAAATGGTGATGGGGGTGCTTTAATTAAAGCACTTTTGAAAAGTTTCCACGAAAGCACCCCACTGCCATTTTGAAGTGCGGGGATGCTGATACGAGACACTGTGGGCACTTTAATTAGAAGGGCTCTTAGAGCCCTTCTAATTAAAGCACTCCCCTCCATCCACAGAGCACATGTAAAAGTGCCCAATATTGCTGTACTTAGTAAGACCAGACATGCGAGAGAAGGACAGCTCACAGAACATTGTGGTGGCTACACCTTTTTTTTGGAAAGGAAAACCCGTTGGACATATCCACGGCAATGGTTTGCTAGCAATACCAAGATTATTACTCAGATGTTAGATTGTCTGGCTGGCATCAATAAGCATCTCATGATCCTTTGTCTTCAACTGACCAACAAACAACATCCAATAATCATCGGTGCACGTGTCTCGACCCTTGATACAGATGACAAAACAAAAGAAGAATTTTATTCTAAACTCAACCAAGTCTTGTCATCTACCACCAAAAAACATTAGATAAATCTTGACAATCTTAACACTAGAGTCAACTCAACTGGGATTGTTTACCTGAGCAAGTGTTCTTCACAAGCTCCTTATCACACTAAAGCAACAAATGAAAGGTATCATGGATGCACTCCCGTTCAAAACACTGGCACTAGGGCTTTCAATTAACTGCTGTTAATGTGCGTGATTAACACAAGAACCAATTAACAAATTAATTTTTTGAGCAGTGTCAAGCAGGTAAGTCTGTGGAGGGGGAGGGGAAGGACCCAGGGGGATGGATCGAGGCCCCCATGGTGAGGAATGGAGCGGGGCAGGGGCCAGGGCCAGGGCGAATGGGACCCTGGGGTCAGGGCAGGTTGTGGGATGGAACCGCGGGTGGCTTGTCCAGAGGGGCACGGGGGCAGTGGATCCCCGCCACTGTGTGCACCCCCGAGGGAGGTGCCCCCCAGATTTGTGTGCAGGGCAGAGGTGGGCTGCCCGCTGCAGGCTGGGGCTCTGTGCCCTGCTGCCTTTGACAAAGGAGCCACGCGACGCCATGTTGTGCCTCCCACCACTGCATAGGCAGAGGTCATAGTGCGCCCAGTGCAAGCTTTTGTCCAGCGCACAAATTCCTAGGGCCCCACAATAGTCAGCATCAACCTAGTAAAGGGACACTTGGAGGGGCTGAATGTGTTTAAGTCAGCTGGCTCAGATGATCTTCATCTAAGGGTGCTGAAGGAATTGGCCAGTGTCATAGTAGATCCAGGGACACAGCTGTTTGAGCACTCATGGTGCCCAGGTCAGGTCCTAGAGGACTGGAAAAGAGCCAATGTGGTCCCTATTTTCAAGAAGGGGAGGAAGGAGGATCCAGGTAATTATAGGCCAGTTACCGCTATCCTTGGGAAAACCTTTGAAAAAAATTATCAAGGATCACATTTGTGGGAGCCCAGCAGGAAAAATAATGCTCAAGGGTAACCAGCATGGGTTCATAGCAGGTAGATCCTACCTGACTAACTTTGTTTCTTTTTATGACCAGGTCACAAAATGCTTAGATGCAGGAGTCGAGGCAGACGTCATCTACTTGGATTTTAAGAAGGTCTTCAATACAGTATCTCATCCTATTGTCATAAACAAACTGAGCAGCTGTGACATAGATGATTACACGGTCAGGTGGACGGCAAATTGCCTATGTACATGCTTGGAGGTTAGGGGGGGCATCTTAATTAGAGCAGCTCCCAGATAGCTGCTTTAATAAAAACAGCTCACTGTCATGTGCATAAACCTCCTGCACACTTTAAAATGGCTGCAGGATGCTTTATCTAAAGCTTGTTCAATGAGGTTTAGATAAAGTGCCCTTGCAGATATTTTAAAACGTGGGGCTTAATACACATGGTGAGGTGACACTGGAGAGTTCTAATTAAAATGTGAATGAGCACATGTATAGGCAGCCTACATTTTCATGTTTCAGTAGTAGTTGTAGCTATGAAAGTCAAAGTAAAAAAGCCAAACCCATGCCTACAATACTGTGCAATTAACTGAGTACCAGTCAGAGCAGGCAAGGTGAGGCAGAACTATGAATGCAGGTATACTAATGTAATCTGAGATCCGAATGAATAATTTCCTTTCGGACTGTGCAACTCTAGACAAGGGGTATACTTTCTCAAAAGGCACATTTTATTAGCAGAATAGGCACATTTATGTTAATATTTGCATCTTTGTACTTGCAAAATTGACAGATAAGCTATTGATGGGGAGCTTGGCAATGTCAAAAATACAGGATCTGTATCATCTGTTTTTGAGAAAAACACCACAAACTATAAAAACTTTAGGCAAATGGCTTGCTGAACTCAACAAGCACTTAGAAATGCTATTCCAAGATGAATCAGTCGCCAAGTGAGTTGTCATCTTGATTTATAGCTGCAATTGCACACCCTGCATGAATTCCATATGTTAACAAGAATGACCTCAATATAAAGAGCACATAATTTAAGCTGCCAGCAAAAAGTCCTTGAGCCAAAGAAGCTCGGTAAGCAAGGTATGGCTGTGTGCTTGTCTGAAAGGTTACACTCATCTCTGTAAACAGATTGCTAGATTTTCAATGATTCCTGCTTGCTTCTATTATAAATATATAACACCTTTTGGACTGCTACTGTGGCATGTGATGATTAACACATGCTACTACATTTGATGATTAATATGATCTTTGGATGATCTTTTCATTATTCACTTATACTTATATAGGCTTAACTGAAGGAACTTTACCAGGCAGCCCAGGCTGGGCTAATTGGCTAGGCAGCCACATGTGCCTTGACTCTCTGATTGACAAGCTCTGTCCCAGCTAATTAGCTAGCTGGCTTCCTAATTGGCTGTTGGGAGGGCCATCTATCCATTTAGTCCCAGCTGTGGCAGCAGACTCCAAACTAGCTAACAGTTCTAATCCTGGCCTGCTTTGGTAATCCTCCTAATTGCTGACACTTGTTTGGCTCTGTTATTGGACTTCAGTTTATGCATCATCCCTTGGATCTGGTAACTTGGCATCTGAGTCCCTGACCTTGGCCTGTGTTTTGAACGCTACCCCTATATTTTCCTCTGGAGCTAATAATTTGGTAAACCCTGACTAAGCTCCTAGCCCCTGGCTTCCCTCAGTGGCCTAACCAATACACCTGACTGCCTATTGGTCCCTTACCCCAGTGGCTTAAGCAGAATTTCATGGCAATTAGCACCCTATTTTCACTGCTCTATTCTATCATTTTCTCATCACATGACTGATACAATTGGACCTTGAAGATGCAGCTGTGCAACCAAGCTAAGTATGCCAGCCAACCATGGGAGTCAAGGACATGTACTCAGAAACCGAGTACATGGCTGGTGTCCCACTCTTTGGAAGTAGACATACTATAGGCTGTAAAGGCAGAGCCTGTCCTTGCTTCCTCCTAATCACTATGGAATGATTAACATGAGGATCTGTACAAGTCAGAAGCAGTTCTTGCCCTCTTTTCTTCCAAACTGTGCCCAACTTCTGCTCATGGATTGAATTTAAGGAAAGAGGTTCCACGCTCCTTTGTAATGCAATCATCCAGGGGGCAGGACCAGGCTGTCCCTAAATCTTTCACAAGTGTTTTCAAATACTGGGTCAGTTTTACATTTCATAACAACCTAGAGCTTACCTAGAATTGTTATGTAAAATCTGGAAAAATGGAAATACAGCCTGAGGACAAAGGTAACATTTAAATATTTCAAAGGCCTCTCAAAGCTGTTTGAAACATCCTAAGAAAGTCATCATACAAACATGCAGACAGGATAAAATGCTCCAGAGTGTGACAGAATGTACTTGGAGGGAGCAGACACTATTCAGTATCATTTCATTTTAGAATACATGTGTATGGTAGGTCAGTCAACCAGGCATCCTTCAATGCACCTGCAGCTGTTTCTGTCCACACTTACAGCAGTTTCCTGCACCTCTATGGTAACCCCACCTGCCTCTGGCTTTCTGTACACTGTGGGTGTTAATGTTCCTGGCATCCTGAGCAGTGCAGGTGTCCCACAGTCTCTCAGCCCTGGCTTCCAGTCCCAACAGTGCCAGAAGACCTGAGACTCCATGCTCCCTCACTAGAGCTAGGAGACCCCAGACTGGACCATGCACGCCCTCCATTCCCCTGGAATGGGACTTCTGTTTTTTAGTCCCCAGTCTCTGTACATTTTTCTACCTCTGATCTCCTGCTTCCAGCAGATGAGGGCACAGGATCTCCTGTGTCTAGTAGGGAAGAGGGAGTCTCTGGTCTCCAAGGTCAAAGGGGAAAAAGAAATACAGAGTTGGAGTGGACAAGATAGTGGTCACTGACATCGTGATCTGTTCCCTCTTCCCCTGATGGGGTGTGGGTGTGTGGAGCCACAGTCCCTGGGAGATGGGGGCTGCAGAGCCACAATGACAATCTGCTCTGCTCCCCCTGACCTTGTGGGGGAGAGAGAAGTGGAGCTGCAGGTCAACACAGGCCCATAGGCTGGAGAGCATGTCCCTGCATGTGGCCACAGTGATTTTGAAATCCTTCCGCTGAGGGTACAACAGGGCGTTATATGTCCATATATGGCTGAAACCGTCCATTTTTAAAATATGACTACACTTTGAAGCAATTCAAATATTACATCAGTCTGCACCCAACCAGGAATTTTGGATGAATCTTTTTCCCTGATTTTCAGTATTTTCTATAGTCAAAGTTCACATGAATGCAACAAACCATCTTCTACAACACTCTACAGGATACCAGGACTTCTGACAGCATAGATCTTAACATCCTGGTGCCTTGTTTTCTTTTCTATATTTAAATCAATTGATCTGTTTAATACAGCTTGTCTGTTGGTACCAGGGTTTTTCCATAATTTGGAAGTGAATGTAACAGTAATATACGGTTCACTATATCGGAGCCCTGAAAAGAGTAGGTCCATAGTTTATTAGGATGACAGATAGCATATGGGAAGCAAGTAGGAGTACAGAACCGTGCCCTACCAGTTCATGGGCGAGAGGCTAATGCCTACTTCATGCTTATTCACCTTTTGGTCTCTATGCTCAAGAGGCCATGAAGGGAGTTAATTAATGCTAGTTGGAATAAGCCCTTTTTATAATAGAGGCACTTGTCCACTAGGAACTGGAGTCAGATTACTTTCACAGCCACCACTGTGAATTAGTTCTATGCTGGTGACTTAAGAGTTAGAAGGGTCTATATCCCATTGCTAAATTAATGAGCCATCCAGTGCCCTTAGTAGCATAGTTTCTGAATATTAACACAAGCAAGAATTACATTAAATTTCTCCCAGTTTCAGTTCCTCTACCTCATATTTTGGTTCGCATTTTCAAGTGACCTTTTATGCTCCCTAGAGAAAAACTCTGATGGAAGAATAAAGACTCCCTACCAGGGGTGAGAAGTCTTATTCCTAGTATAAATGTACAGTTATTTTTTAGATATTTATCAGAACAATAATCAGTGATGTATGTTTAAGGTATCAAAGCATTCTACTGTTTTTGCAAAACAAAACAAAACAAAAAAGATAGAGGGCCTTATTCTTACCTGAGGATCTGGTCCATAACTTATATAGTGCTAAATTTAAGATGACATTAAAGGAAAAAGAAAGGTTTATTGCATCTTAAAGGGATTAGTATCAGGGGCACAACTGGAATGCAGACAGTAGGAGTTAAAGGTAGGAGACAGGGAATCAGAAGTAAATGGGTCAGGAAGGTGAGGTCTGTAAGGGACCAGGACACAGGTAGTCACCCTGGGTAGAAACAAAAGCTAAGGAAGTGTCAGGAACAATGGGCAGGCATCCAGATTGGCATCACTTGCCCAGGCGTCTGCAGCAGGCATTATATCTGTACACAAGCAGAATGTGGATGTTGGCCTTACTAAGACAGAAGTCAGGAGCAGTCTGTCACAGGATGGGGATCTGGAAGCACAAGGAGTCAAGGAGCCAGTGTGACAGTGTGAAAGGGTCCCACAAGGGTCTAGGATGCCCCCAGTCTCCCCTACCCCACCTGGGGCAATGTGCCATGCACCAGAGCACATGTGCATGGGCATTGCCCGGGGATAATCTGCAGTGGCACGTATTGTGCCACTGCTGTTTGTCCCCAGGGAAATGCATGTTCCTTTTCATGGTGAGGAAGTTCTCTTTTTTTTTTTTTCTTTTCTGCATTGTATGGCCATTGCTCCTTGTCCACAGGGGACAGTCTGTCACCATTCTCTGTATAACCACCCTTAAAGTATTTAAAGATCATTATGAAATTCTCCATCAGTCTTCTTATCCTCAAACTAAATAGTCCCTGTTCTTTCAGCCTCTCTTAAGTCATGTTTTCCATTATACCTTATTCAGGACTGGAAAGTCAACTTCTGTCCTTACTCAGGACTGGAACATCAACTTCCATGCTGCCACTTATGCTTGCCCCATAAAACATCTCAAAACATTAACTCTTCTTCTTCCTCAAGGCTAGGGACAGACATTACACATTAAACCAATTTATGTGATCAGAAACTGGTTTAAACCTGTAACAAAACAAAAGTTCAGTGCACATAAACCAATTTCAAAATGGCTGAAACTGGTTTAAGATAAACCTTGTTGAATGTAGTATCAGACTTAACTGATTTGGGTCAAACCGGTTTATGCAATGTCTGTCCCAGACCCCTTCCTGGTTTAACTTAAACCAGACTCCCCCTGAGGCTGAGCTAGGCTGTGCTCTCTGCTCCAAAGAACAGGCTGGGCCTGCCCCTCTCCTCCCTAGCCACAGCTCCCAGGGAGACTGTAGACACAGCAGGGTCTGCCTGGCTTCCCTTGCTGCTCAAGCAGGGAGTCCCCCTCCCTTCCATCACCCACAGCTCAGACCCCAACCCCACGGACCCTAGGTATGTGGTATGCTAGTTAATGCTGAGAGGTTTTTGTGTCTCCAATTTCATTGGGACAGGCAGACAGAATAGTATCCCCTTAGGTTTTTTGGAGCTAATCAGCAGGGCAGCTGGTAATGTCCCTCTGTTCCTTCCTTGGAAAAAGCTGTTTACAAAGAGCTTGAACTAATGAAAAAGGCTTTGTTTTGCTGAAGGGCTGATAACACAGTAGTTTTTATCAGCCCCCCTGCAGGTTTGCAGCCCTGTCAGGCTTGCAGACAGGGAGAATGAGATTGAAAAGCTCAGTACCACCAACAAACGCATGCACTGCACCTCCTCCCTCCCTTTGCCTCAGAGTGCTAGCCCCAGGTTGGGGTCTGGCAACACTCCTACCCCTTAAGTAGTGAGCAGGGAAAAGCCTAAGACAGTGCAGGCCAGGGTGGGGGTTTAAACCCCTCCCTAATCAAAGCATCCTGCCAGTGCCTGGCCACGGCCCCCCTCAGCTCCGCCCTGCAGAAGAGGAAGGGAGGGCTGCTTTAGTGCCCCCCAGCTTCTGGCCTGAAGCACTGCAGGCATGTGCCTACATTTCTGGAATGAAAAGTGAATGTCTATTCACCTCCAAATGGGTTCAAGCTTTGCAGGTTAGACTAAACCACAAATATTGAATCAATTCAGGCTCAGGCTTTTTGAATGTCTGTCCCTAGTCCAAAAGTCTCCTCTGCCACTACCTTATCCCTGACTATAGTTAAAGTGCTGATGTGCTGGAACCACTGCCTATCACGTGAACCAGCGTTCTCTCATCATTTCCTTGTAGCTCTCTCCTTCTGTCTGTTGCCCTTGGCTGGGTTTTTTTGTCTTAGACTATAAGTTCTTTGGGGGAAGGTCCTTTTTAAACAACATGCCTAAGATAATGGGGGTCCTGGTCCATGACTGAGGCTCCTAGACACTACAATAATCAACTAATACATCAAACAGATTATTAAAATAATGGCTGGGAAGAACATGGCTTAGTAAAACAGCGAGCAAAATTCATTCAATGTAGTTCACTATATTCAGTAAAGCAATTCATAAAATCAATTTGGTTGTCCATGTGCTTGTCTCAGAATGAAGTAGATCATTGACTTAAACACTGTCAAACTGTTTTCACTATCACATTTAGCTAAATTAGTGTCTGAGCTAATATCTGAGAAGACATTTCAGATACAGGACAGAGGTCAGTGCATTACTTGCTCATAGCCTGGTAAAATTCTTAAGCAGAAAAACATTTTCAGTAAAATAACCCTTTACATTATGACAACTCATCAATTTTCTAATGCATCTAGCTCATAAAAAGTGAGGGGACATGTAACAGGACCAAGTCCCAGAGGCAGCCATGATGCTGCCTGGTAGCTGTTCAGCTCCAGCTCTGGGTACCCTCTTTCACCTGCCCTGCCTTGCTGTTATTGTTATAGGGATAAAGGGAGGCTGCCCAGGGTCCCAGAGCAAGTCCTCATCTACTAGCTGTCATTGGGTCCTTCTTGAACCCCACTGATCTCCATCCCACCCTCCAAATACTCAGTGGGCCCTCCTGCCCTGTCTATATTTCAGGGCACTAGGTCACCTTAAGGGCTAATTTTGTGGTATCCAACCTCCCTTACAGCCACAGCCATGCCTTGCAGGTGTTACCAAATAATCATGTCAGTGGGCACTCAGCCCCAATATCACACCTCTCCAGGCCTCTATGTCCTTGCTGGGGCCTCAGACTTCCCAGCCTTCACCCCTTTTCTCTTGCTGGGCTCTTTAGCCTAGGCCCACTGAGCTGGACCTGGCTTCTGATCTCCAGCCCTTCTTGTCCTTCTTTAGCTTTGGGTTCTGCAGCCCTGGCCTTACCACTCTAGGGCCCTGGTCTCTGCCTTTCTTGGGTGCTGTGCTCCTGGCTCTGGTCTCAACCCATTCCAGGAGCTGTGCCCCTCAGGCACTACTGGGATCTCCACCTCCCCTTACAAGTCCCAAATCCGGTCCAGCGGTAAAATACCACAAAAAAGCAAGCCCTCGGGTTGGAACAGGCTCTCCCCACACTGGATTTCAACACAAACATCAGCTACCTGGCTGAACTATCACACTTTCCCCCATACTTGAGTCCTCTCAAGTCAGTCAGGAAGTCCCCTTCAGCTTCCCTGCTCACGACCTCTTTCTCTTTCAGGCTGCAGGGCCAGACTAACTGACTGGCTTTATGTGCCTCCTAAGTCCAACCCCATCTGATCAAGCCACTCTGCAAACACTCACAGGTGTTCCCCTTCTACGCCTGAGGACCAGTGTGTCTTCCCTATTAGCTCTCGGCTCAGATGATTGCAGCTCTGGGCTTCTGAGCTGACTATACACCTGCCCTGTTTCCAGCTTACTGCTCCGTGATCGTCTCCCTGGGAGGCTTACTCCCTCCACAAGCCCCATGCCTGTCTTTCATGTCTGTTTTCATGTGTTAGCAGCCCTAGGTAGGACCCTTCCCACCACCATACAAGGGTGAAGAACAAGAACCTTTTATTTAATTAAAAAAAAAAATTGTTTCACACTCTGAGCATAGAGGTAGTTAGTCATTTTGGGTGCCTGTAGACATGTGGGGAGGCTGCTCCGATGTGCTGTAATTACAGCGTGTCAGAACAGACTTGATTGCCTCGTGTATCAGGGTCCTTATGCTTCAAAATGGTGGTGGGGGTGCTTTAACTAAAGCTCTTCCATGTACCAGCTTGTTTGGGGATGCTGATACATGAGAACCTATGGGCACTTTACTTACAGCGGCTCTCAGAACCACTTTAATTAAAGTGCACCCCCCACCCCCAGAGCACATGTAAAAATGCCCTTTAATCTGAAGTCAAGCAAAAGGTAGGATAGTCATTCACAAAAGCTTATTCATCTCTGATTCAGTTAGTCCATGCAGTGCACTTTGACTCTGAGCTAAAGAGCTTCCTTAGATATATGGGCAATAAGTCCCTCAACCAGGCCATAGGCTTCTGTGGACTGAAATACTGTACTCTTAGCCACATTGAGCTGTGAGGGACTAATGTATAAGTGACCCACATAAACAGGGATGTTGTTTGACACTTTACATAATTACTCCCACTATATAAATTGTTACACAGAAGTAGATTATGTACTCTTAAGAAATAAGCTTGGGAGCATCACATAATATTGGAAATGTAGCTTTGCTTTTAATTGGGCTCATTTTTCACAATCGTTACTTTTGTAGATAAAAAGATGCTCCTACTTACTTATGCTATCAAATTCACGTTGAATTATGCAAACACTCCACCTGTTTGCCAAGGATTATATGGACAATCGATAGCAACAGTCATGAACACTCAAAACAAATGCAGAAAAGTAATTTTTGCTATCATGCTAGTGGTATCTCACACAGTGAACATTATGCAACAGCTGAGAATGTCTCATTGATTTGATTATACAGACTCATGGCCAAGACAGGTGCTTTCGATTTTAGGTCACTTGTAAACCTCTAACAATGTAATGTTACCATGTGCTGCAAAAAAGATATGAAGCTAAGAGATTTATTTCTCTGCCGCTGCAAATTGCTATGTTCAGTAACCAGAAGTTAATTTCCATTGCAGCACATGCCTCAAAGTTTTACCTCAGCAGCCAGATACTCATTCACAATGTTACTAGAAATTCTCCAGTTGTGCTCAAGGTTCACATATTTGTTTTCAAAGAGGTGGCTTTAGGTAGGATTCAATTTTAGCCTTGCAGACAGTACAAACTATTTCTGTGGTGTGTTAGGTCCAATATTGAAAAGTGCTTTCAGCTGGCTTGCTTCCTAAACAAACATCTGAAAGTTCAGTCTTGTCAGAGGGAGGATTAAAAAGCAAAACAAAACAAAGACACTTAACCCTAATAGACTATTTTACTTAAATTTTACCCTATTAAACTAATACATTTACAAAGGACTTTTTCATCTGTAAATGTATGAATTTCTTAGCGTTGAAGTGTTCCTGTAGCTGTGGTGGTCCAGGAAATATGCAGGCAACAAGGGTGATATGTTTTGGGGTAATACGTTTTATTGGATCACCTGTATAGTTGGGACAGATGTCAAACCAGTGATTCTCAACAACGGTGCTATGACAGCCTTTGCAGGGTGCCAGTGGAAGAGAAGAGATAAATAAGCACAGGCTCAGGTAAGGAGATAAGTACAGGTTCTTTCCTTCCAGCCACTCTTCCTTCCCTCACTCACTGCAGTGTAGGCTCTTCCCTGTCAGCTGCTATTCCTCCTTCCCAGCCCCTCTTCAATAGATTCATTTTACAAATGGGATGCTGTTCAATTAACAAAAAAGTTACGGAAGGCCACCTCAAGTCTAAAAAGGTTCAGAACCAGTATGTTAGACCACTATAAATTAACACCAAAACCCCCCTCTCACGTCTTGCATAAATTTTGTCAGGTAATTTCATTTCCAATATGAAAGACTAAGACAATATGAGAGACTAAGCAAAGTACAATGGTGCCTACATGCAATTAGATACCAGGGGAAAAGCAATATTGAAAGGTAATATTGGTGCACCCTGGTGAAGCAATGGAATTCAGGAATATATGAATCCAACAAAATTAGCGCTCTGTACAATGAGGGAATCCAACTAGGCTGTTGCTTCAGTCCCGTGTAGTTGGGGATAATTTTACTATTTGGTGTGGTACAATAAAGCTTTATTTCTCTGACTTCGTGCACCTAAAGTGAATTTCACCCTTATCCCTATATTCTGAAGAATTCCATCTTGAGGAACATAGGAGTTAAATTCTCTTCTAAATGTCACCAAAACGCAGGATAAAACTTCTTGGATGTCAGTGATGTCACTACAAATTTACATCAGTTTAATCAAGATCAAAATCAGCCATATTTGAAGAGATTACACATATGTGGTTTGTGTGAATACCAATAATGCCTTTTCTATTTCTTTTGCTATGCCCATTTTACGAAGATCATGTGTTCTTTGATTATAATATGAAAACTAGATGGCTTACCAAAGGCCAGCTAACTAAAGCAAGAAACAATGGAATACATCCAAAAGAGGAATGGTTGGATAATTTAGTAGGATTTCTAGGATTTGACATCTTAGGTTTCAGAAAAGCTATTCTCTTTCCCACTGACACTGCAAGAATTATTAATTTGAAACATCAGCAATATATGGTGCATTTGGAAGCTGGTTCTAGTCAATGCAAATTAGCAAAGTATTTATACTGCCATTTACCATGAAATTTTGCTTTTGTGATTAGGCTTTCCACATCACAATAAAAGTGAAGCATGAATTAGAAACAGGGAAAATGATGTAGCATAGTGCAGAGGATAAGCTGCTAAACACTCCTTTGTAATACAACACATTTATCTGATGGAATGTTGACACGATGAGAGCAAAGGCGGATCATCATTCAAGATAAGATAATTGAAAAAACCTAACTATTCACTTTAACCCGGTCGGTGACAACATTTCAATTCTTCTTCACTTATCTCCTCACCCCACATTGATTTAAAAGCAATCATATTACTTTTCTATTAAAAAAATACATACTTTCTTTTGAAAGCTGTTTTCAAGACCGAACTATCATAATAGGAAGTAACTAAGGCAGTTTTTTCCAGATATTTTAGAAACACCAGTGACCTTCCACTCATCAAACTGTCAACTCTTAGGGTCTTGTTACATGGTAATTTTAGGAGGTTTCTGAAGCTCTTAACCCCTGGGCTGGCTCCATGTTAATACCTTTTAAGTGGCTTAAAGTACTTGTTATCCGCTTAAAAGTATGCCAATCCAGGGCAAGATAATCTCCAATCCACCTAATTTTGTTCCTGTTCCATTAGTGTACGGCCATTTCCCACAGCTATTCCACCCAAGTTTACATCTTCCAATATCTAGAATACAGTGACCCCTCCAGACACAGGGCAAGTGGGGATGCTGGGGCACAGCATCTCACCCCCTGTGGACTTTGGACAGAGAGAGCCCTGGAGCACCCAGCAGCCACAGTGCCTCCCACCGCTGCTTGGACCAGCTCTGTTCCTGGTGCCAGCAGCAGGGGTGGGGGGGGTGAGCTCCAGAGAAAAAAAGGATTGGGTCCCTCAGAGCTGACAGCCCCCCCGTGGTCCAGGAGCCTGGCCAGCAGTGGCATGGGGGAGGGGGACCTACAGGCCAGCTGGGCACCACCTGAGCTCTGAGGGGCCTGATCCTTTTTTTCTTTAAAGCTTGCCCCCCTCCCCCCCAACACAGGGCAGAGCGAGAGGATCCTGCCCCAGCCATCCTCATACAATTGCAAGGAGGCAGGAATACCCTGCCAGACAGCACAGCCCCAGTCTGCTGGGAAACAGCAAGCACAGGGAAAATTCCCCTCCGCCCCTACTCCCTACTTGCCACTGCCCAGAAGACCTGGGCTGCCTGTGGCTGAGCAGGGTGTCCTTGGCTCCCCACACTGGTGGGGGGGAAGGGGGAAGAGCTTCCCCTGGGGCTTGTTGCTCTCCAGGAGACCTGGGCTCAGCTCCAGCTGGGCAGGGGGTCCCTGGCTCCATGCACAGGTAGAGGGGATTTCCTCCCCATAAACCCCTGCACTTGCCACAGCTCAGGAGTCACTTGCTCCTCCTGGTGGGACCAGCAAGCTGGTCCTTCCCCACACAAATGCAGGGGACTTGGGATACCCCTGCTGGCCACAGCGCAGCGCTGGTCTCCCAGATGCCAGGGCTTAAGCCCAACAACCCTGCTCTCAGCGTGTAGCCGCTGTATCAGTTTCAGCAAAACCACAGCACCTGGGGAAGGGAAGCCACTTCCCCGGATCTCTTTGGTCTCACTGCAACTGATACTGTGGTGGGCCCATTCTTTGTCCAGTGGGAAGAGGGAGCTGGTCCTGCTCCTAGTCCTACCTCTGCTCACCAAGCCTTTAGTGGTAAGTCACAAGTGTGCAGGTGAAAGATAGTAAAAGCAGGTTTTATGCCTTACCATGCAATTGTTCCACTAAGCCAAACAACACTAAGCTGATTAATGTTTGTTCGGCTTACAGCATAAGGTCTAACAAGGCCCTTAGATGCAAAAAAGGGTTTTTAACCAAGTAAAAAAGGAGTCTTGACAGAACTTCATTTTTCTGTTATTAGGGAACCAGAGGATAATCCCACTAGTAACTAAACTACTCTAACTCACCACCCTTCTTCTCTTTTAATTGCACAAAATTCTCAGTTGAAGTCTTTATCTAGCAAAATGCATTAGCGTGTACTTTAAGTTTAAGCATGTGCGTCATCCCACTAACTTCAAGAGGACAGCCTGTGTACTTCAAGTTAAGCATATTTTTTTATATTAATGCACAGAAGTATTTAACTGCAGTGGTGTAGAGCTGTAAGGAAGGCATTACTGAACTACTTGACTCTGTTGACACCATCAGCATTTGAAAACAATACTCTAGACAAGGGATTACCAATGTTTTCTAGGAGGCACTAGGACCCAGCTCTTCTTCCCACCATTCGGCTATGGCATGATGTGGTGAGGCAAAACCCCCACTCTACCAGAGCTCATGCAACCCAGCTGCAGTGGAACACAGGCAGAGCTCCCCCCTCTGCCAGAGCCCCCAGGCGACTGACTGGAGTGCAGTACAGAGAGAGCTCTGCTCTGCCAAATGCCATTGAAGCCATAGTACTCGTGGGCTGTAGGTTGTGGATCACTGCTCTAGATGGTACTAATAACTATGAGTAAGTCTATAAGGTGCCATCCTGCCCCGCCTTCTGCCTAAATTCAGACTAACACAGCTAACACACCTCTCTACTGATATTTGTTATATAACAGTTATCAAACTATCCTTATGTAGTATCATTATGCCCATCCTATGTAAAACTACTTATATAGGAATGCATTGGCTATATTGGGGCCTAAGTGATAAACAGGCTCTGACGAGGATAGAGCTGACCAAATCTTAAGTAGGATCATACATGCAATTGTTTTGTGATAAGAGGGAATTAAATTTAAACTTAGCACCCTGCCGAATAAGTCTTAGATAAAGCTTCCTTTTTTTTTCTTTCTTTTTTTTTTACAGAATAATACTTGTGGGGAGTCCTGTTCGCTGCAAGGGAAAGTTTTACATCTTCTAAAATTTCCTAATCCTGCATATCAACTAATGTACTATTTCCTAAGGCTAGGGACAGACATTCAAAAAGCCTGAGCCTAAATTGATTCAATCTTTGCAGGTTAGTGTAACCTGGCTAGGCTGAACAGACTTGTAACTGCACAGACATCCCCTCTGAACTGAAAAAACACAAGCACATGCCTGCAGTGGCTCAGGCTAGAAGCCAGGGGACACTAGAGCAGCCCTCTCTTCTATTCCACAGGGCTCAGCTGAAGGGGGATGTGGCCAGGCCCCAGCAGGAGCTCTGATGTCCCCCCTCCTCCCCACTCCTGAGCAGCCCAGCAGGGAATGTTTATCACCCCTAACTCAGTGTTTATCAACTCATTAAGAAAACAAAGCCTCTATTCATTAGTTCAAACTCTTCTTAAACAGCTTTTCCAAGGAATGACATTACCAGCTACCTGTTGATTAGCTCCAAAAAGCCTGTCTGCCTTTGTGGTCTCCCACAGCATGGACTGTAGCCAGCATGTGGTCTGCTAATTAATGTTGAGAGGTGTTTGTGTGAAGCAGAAGGGTGGGAGGAATAATCCCTGCTTAGGAGGGAGAAGCCGGGCAGAAGCCTGCAGCCTCTGCCGGAGCTTAAGCAAGGGAGCAGAGGGGAAGGGTCAGTTCTGCTGTGGAGCAGAGAGCCCCACCCAGCCCAGAGAGCATGCCAGGATGCTCGAGAACTCTGCTTGATCTTAAACCAGCAAGGGTGCTGGGACAGACATTGCATAAACTGGGTTGAGCCAAATCAGTTAAGTCTGATACTACATTCAACCAGGTTTATCTGAAACTGGTTTCAGCCATTTTCAGACTGGTTTATGTGCACTGAATATCTGCTCTGTTATAGGTTTAAACCAGTTTCTGATTACTTAATGCAGTTTATGTGTAACATCTGTCCCTAGCCTAAAACTGCTTCTCCATCAGATGTTGATTATGGGCCCAATACAAAATATGCTAGAGGTAATGAAAAGAAATCCACTTCTTTTGACTATGGATGCTACACTTATCCAATTGTGCAACAAAAACTATGCTAGTTATGGTTCAATAGACAACAGGCCCTGTGACCCCGAAATTGTTTTGCTAAGGTTCACCAAACCTTGGCTCATCAAGGCTTGAGAGTCCAGTAAGTCTCCTTCAGTCCCATGATTACCAAGCAGGGAATCAGGGGCAAGCAGCATCTGCAGGGGCGGCAGGAGGGGTCCACAAGGTGGTTGGTGGGGTCCAGGAGGATTTGGCAGGCTCAGGGTGGGCTAGAAGGGTCTGTAGCAGAGCCTGAGGGGAGATGGGGAGCTCTCTTCCCCCACAGAGTAGGGGCCCCCAAATGCCCCACCCCCCAAACAACCCCCCAGCAAACGTATTTTCCCTCCAGTCCCATCCACCTCTCCTGCCACCCCAACTTATTTCGACTGGCTCCCTTCACTGGTGAACGCCAGTAAAACCAGCACTGGGAGACTGGGAGCAGTTTCCAGGATACGGGGGGTGGGGGTTGCAGCCTCATAACAGGGGGGGCTTCTGGGAGGGAGGAGGGGCTAGGGGACCAAAAATATCCCAATGCCAGGGCGGTGGCTAGAAAAAGCACAGCCCTGGGGCTCAGGTCACTGGCTGGGCTTTTGCAGCCCCAGGGCTGTGCTGGGAACTGTACAGAAGTTCAGTTAAATTGGTCTCACCTGACCTGATCTAAGCTAGACTGCCTCTGAGATGGGGTTAATTTAGATCAGGCTGGCCATTTTTAGAACTACCTAAACTTCCTGAACTTCTGTACAGGTCAATTTAAGTGTTCGGTTAATCCAGGGGTTTTCAACCTTTTTGGATCATTGTACAACCTGGCAGGTGGACACAGAGCAGTGTATCCCTGGCCACCAAGTCGGGGTGGGGGGCATAGGCAGAGTGGTGGCAGCTGCCACATGCAAGCTTCCACCACTCCACACATCTGGCTGGGTAGGCAGTGCCTGCATGGCAGTGCAGGATCATGCATGGCAGTGCTCCATCCCCTCATATCCACGTGTACCCCCTAGAGCCTTCTCAAGTATCCCCAGGGGTATGCATATCCCTGGTTGACAACTCCTGGGTTAATCTAAGTGTAGAGTCTGCACCTGGGTGAACTAAGTTAGATTGGGTAGCCGTTTTTAACATGATCTAATCTTCCTGTCTGTACCTAGCCTTTGTGTAGTTTCTTGAAGCTTAGCCAATACTGTGTGCAGCAAACAATGGACAAAGCCAAACTGTGCAGCCTCATGGTGTCCTGTGACCAGTGGTGTCCCCCAAGGCTCTGTCCTTGGACCCATACTGTTCAACATCTTCATTAATGATGTGGACACTGGAGTCAGAAGTGGACTGGCCAAGTTCGCTGATGACACCAAACTTTGGGGAAAAGCATCCACACCAGAAGACAGGCGGGTGATCCAGGCTGACCTGGACAGGCTCAGCAAGTGGGCGGACGAGAATCTGATGGTGTTCAACGCCGATAAATGCAAGGTTCTCCACCTTGGGAAGAAAAACCCGCAGCATCCTTATAGGCTCGGAAGTGCTATGTTGGCCAACACTATGCAAGAAAGAGACTTGGGGGTCATCATTGACCACAAGATGAACATGAGCCTGCAGTGCGATGCTGCGGCTAGTAAAGCGACCAAAATGCTGGCTTGCATCCATAGATGCTTCTCAAGCAAATCCCGGGACGTCATTCTCCCCTTGTACTCGGCCTTAGTGAGGCCGCAGCTGGAGTACTGCATCCAGTTTTGGCTCCACAATTCAAAAAGGATGTGGAGAAGCTTGAGAGAGTCCAGAGAAGAGCCACGCGCATGATCAGAGGTCAGGGAAGCAGACCCTACGATGACAGGCTGAGAGCCCTGGGGCTCTTTAGCCTGGAAAAGCGCAGGCTCAGGGGTGATCTGATGGCCACCTATAAGTTTATCAGGGGTGACCACCAGTATCTGGGGGAACGTTTGTTCACCAGAGCGCCCCAAGGGATGACGACTAGGTCGAATGGTCATAAACTACTACAAGACCGTTTCAGGCTGGACATAAGGAAGAATTTCTTTACTGCCCGAGCCCCCAAGGTCTGGAACAGCCTGCCACCGGAGGTGGTTGAAGCGCCCACATTGAACACCTTCAAGAGCAAACTGGATGCTCATCTTGCTGGGATCCTATGAACCCGGCTGACTTCCTGCCCTTTGGGCAGGGGGCTGGACTCGATGATCTTCCGAGGTCCTTTCCAGCCCTAATGTCTATGAAATCAATGAAATCTAGATCAGGTAAGACCAATCTAACCAAACTCCTGTACAATTCCCAGCACAGCCCTAGGGATTGCCAACACTTGTGTGACAAGTTAAAAACATACAACACAACCTGAATTCTACCAGCCACTCCCAAGCACAGCAAAATGGTCAGAATTTTTAAAAACAGGGAAATATCAAGTGAGAGAGACAAATTACTGTGGAAAGTAATTTGCTCAATGGTTTTTCAAAACAGTAAAAAGAAAGCTGTGTTTTTAGAGTCCATTATTTGCTCTTAAGTATTAGATTAGCTCCACAAAGATCTGAATCTGTGAGATTATTTAGTTATTTATTTGTTTTTCTTGCCTGAGAAAGGTAAAGTTATCATTAAAACTGTATGTAGTTGTTAAATTTTTCATATCCCCACAACCATGGCACTCACTGAAATATGAGTTTACGAAATGTTAATCAAAACGTTAACTATGAAGCAGTAATTCTCCTTCCCCTCCCTTTTGCATTATTCAGTGACTTGTAGCCTCTACTTGAGTATGACATACATTTGGGGCAGATTGCTTCAAGCAATGAATTCCATTTACATTTTAATTGAAGACTGAGTATTTATCAACAAACAAGACTATAGTGAAACAGGAAATTATTTAAAAACTTTATTCATTTTGCATTACCTTTATCTTCTTGAATACATTGTGTTGTGAGGCACTCCTGTTGATTTAATTTTTTCTTGCAGTGCTGGAAGAATGCATACAAAATTGGCTTTCCAATTATGTACCTATGCCTCCACTGTAAGCAGATTCTTTTGGGTTACTAATATTTTACTTTATTAATGGGACATTTCCTAGGACTTGATCGTATTCTTAGACAATCTTTTACACAGATCATTTCAGAAAGAGTATTGCTAATACTGAAGTAAGACACCATGATCACTTCAAAATTATGTTAATAAATTATTCTGCACAAAGTAAATAAATACAAATCTTCATTCTGACTCATTATAATTAGTAACTAATACATGAACATATTTGCTTTTTGGAAACCTGTAAAATGAAGGTAAAAGTGTCTTTAGAATACAAGACCAATTCTTTTCTTATTTGTACTAAATCAGGAGAAACTGTTGAACTTACTGGAACAGATTTACCATTCCTTTGTGCTGCTCCAGGAATACAAAAACAACAAAAAGCATTTAAAGAAGAGAATTAGGCTTTATATTTACAATAACAGGGCAATCCTGCAACTAACTGCGCACTGCAGTCAATAGGCTTAATTTTGGTAGGCCAATATATGATATCACTGGAGAAATGTGTAGCACTGCCACCTACATTCCTGACCGTAGCGTTCAAACAAGTTTTGGATTTTTGAAATGTATGTTGAAGTTTGGTTAGTTTTGGGTTACATAAGGTTTTTGTGTAAAGGAAGCTTCTGACTGGAGAGATAAATAGCAGTACAGTTTGCTTTCTGACTTGGTCTCATTATAATCAATGCTTGAAGCAGAATTCTCCCTCACAACAAAGAATTAGTACTGGATCGAGATTTATGGAGGAAGGGATGTTTTGTGCAGTCTGACCATGTTAATCCATGGCTGGTATAAATGTGCAAATAAAGCAAATTAAAATTAGAATATGCCTATGCTTTTCACATGGCTGATTATCACTCCTTTGGAAAGATGACTGCTAAGGCATGGGTGAAGCAGTCTGCCTGAGCACAGATGACATTGATTTCAGTCTGAGACACATCTATAAGAGATGGCAACATTTGCCATTATTACAGCACTTTATTAATAAAATGGATCATTCTGAAGTAAGAAGACAAACATTTTTCCCCTATGGAAAGTAAGACTAAAAGAATGAACCATGCATGGCAAAAAGAGTTTGATTACATGACCCCAGGTGGTATGTTCTGTCTAAAGTTAAACTGTCCATCTTTAAGCCACATTTAACTCATCTCCAAGATGTTCAGAGTTAGGCTTTGAATGGTAGGCTTGCTATTTCCATTGAAGGAGTGGGACGTGCAAGAGAAATCTTGGGCACCCTTGGACATATGGAGAGATCTTTTAGTGGCAACTGTGCCATATTTAGGTATCTATTTACTCCCACTCCAAGAGAAGTCATTTCTTTTTTTAAAATTATTTCCTTCCTTTGGGGCAACAATCATTAACTAGGTATTACAATGACTGGTACTCTATAAATATGGCAACTAAAATACACAGGACTTGTAGATCACACATTTTCATTATACCGCCATGGTAAGCAACACACTTCCCTCTACAAACAACACCTTGTTATTACATGGTAGAACACTGCTGTTTGGTAGCAAAATAATTTTCCCTTTACAGACATCACACATGCCACCTTTCAGCATGAAAGAACTCCAGTTGCACAGGGAGAGTAAACTTCCTAAATGACAGTGTCACAGTGCCACTGAAAGGTGTAGTAACAGATCATTAATTTATTATTGGGTTATGAACATTTAAAGGGCCAGATCCATGGGCAGTTGAGCAATGGCATGTTTGTATACAAGTTTCAACTTATTTAGTGGAAAGCATATGTACCAACATAACACACACACACACGCGCGCGCACACACACACACATACACACACTTGTATAGACACAATATAGATTTTTTTTAAACATTTGGAAACAGATGCTTTATTTGGTTATAGAAATGGGATGTCACGAATCTATAAGCCTTAAAATCAAATTAGTTTGAGCAATGTGTTTGTCAGATATCTACCTATACATATGCATACATACACATTGTCCATGTTCATATATACCACTCTGAGACTGTAAAGAGTCATTAGTATAACTGAAAATCAGGTTTATATGCTCATATGATACATGCTAAACTAAATACATGCACAAACAGATACAAAAAGAGAAAGGACTAATTATTATACATGTAATATTTGAAGTGTACTTCCTGTCTGTAAAGTAATAAACAAATCTCCAGCTCTCCTGAGAGTGTTCTTTAATGTAAGAAATGTCCTTGAGCACAAATCTTACAGGTGGAAATGAAGTTTTTCACAAGGAAATTGTGGAATAGAAGAGAGATCTAGAAGTAGACTCGCTGTAATTTTTTTTTAAATAGTTGTTTAGATTATGACATCATAGTGGATCAATACAACTGTGTAATTAACTAGCTGGATAGTTTCACCAAATGATTTCTGAATGAAGCCTGTTAACTTCTGGTTGAGTGAGGGAATGTCTTTAAAAAGAAACCCAGATTTAATGGGTTTGTCTACACCAGGGCTAGGGACAGACATTACACTTAAACGGTTTTAAGTGATCAGAAACTGGTTTAAACCTGTAACAGAATGCAAGTTCAGTGCACATAAACCAGTTTCAAAATGGCTGAAACTGGTGTAAGATAAACGTGGTTGAATGTTGTATCAGACTTGACTTATTTGTGTCAAACCACTTTATGCAATGTCTGTCCCAGACCCCTTTCTGGCTTAAGTTAAACCAGAGTCCCCTAGCATCCCAGATGCTTTGCAGCCCTGGGCTGGGCTGGGCTGGGCTGGGCTGGGCTGGGCTGTCTGCTCCAGAGAACAGGGCTGGCCCCGCCCCTCTGCTCCCACAGCTCTGGCAGGGACTGCAGGCACAGCAGGGTCTGCCTGGCTTCCCTCTGCCCCACCCTGCCCCTCGCTACTTGCTGCTCAAGCAGGTATTCCATGCTTCCTCCCATCTCCCACAGCATGACTCCAGCCCCACAGACGCTAGGCATGTGGTATGCTAGCTAATGCCAAGAGGGGTGTGTGCATGCATTTGCGTGTCTCCAATGTCACTGGGACAGGCAGACAGAACAGTGTTGGCTTAGGGCTTTTTGGAGCTAATCAACAGGTCAGCTGGTAATGTCTCCTGTTCCTTCCTTAGAAAAAAGCTGTTTAAGAAGAGCTTGAACTAATGAAGAGGCTTTTTTTTTTGTTGATGGGCTGATAAAAACTGTTATCAGCTGGCCCTGATGGCTCCCTCGCCCATCAGCTTTGTAGACAGTATGAAGAAGCAGGCAGAGGGAGACTGAAAAGCTCAGTATCATCAACAGATGCATGCACTGCACACACACCCTCCCCCCACCCCGCCCCTTTGTCGCAGACTGTTAGCCCAGGGCTGGGGTCTAGCAACACTCCTGCCCCTTGATCAGCGAGCGGGGAAAAGCCTGGGACGGCACAGGCAGGGTGGGAGTTTACACCCCTCCCTAATCACAGTGTCCTGCCAGACCCTGGCCATGTCCGTCCTCCCCTCCCCCCCACCCTGACTCAGCACTTTAAAAGGGAAAGGAAGGCTGCACTAGCGCCCCCCAGCTTCTAGCCTGAGCCACTACAGGCATGAGCCTTCATTTTATCAGGCCAGAAGGAATGTCTGTGTAGTTGCAAACCAGTTCAACCTAGGCATGTTAGACTAACCTGCAAAGATTGAATTAATTCAGGCTCCAGCTTTTTGAATATCCGTCCCTAGCCCAGGAGTTGGCAATCCCTGGTATGCATCCTAGAACATGGCATGCAAAGCCACTTTGCTCAGCACGCCACAGCTGGCTTGGGGTCTAGACAGCTGCTGCCAGCCACACAGCCCAGGCTGCTCATAGCAGGGGGCTGGGAGGCTGCAAGCCCTGCTGCAAGCAGCTCTGGCTCCATGGCAGGCATCAGCTGCCTAGAGCCCAGGCTGGCTGTGGCAAGCAGCCAGGAGGCTGTAAACAGCTGCACCAGTATCCAGAGCTCTGGTACCAGCTCCATGGTAGTGTCAGCACCACCAGCTCCATGTGTGCCTCCAGGTGGATGGTGGGCGAGAGGCCTCAGCCCCTGCGGTCTACCCAGAGGCACGAGTGCAACTGCCATCCCCACAGAGCCAGTTCTGGAGCTTCAGACACTGATGCAGCTGTTTGCAGCCTCCCAGCTGCTGCTCCCATGCCCCACCATGTCTGTAGATTCCCGAGGGAGGCTGCTGCACAGACAGGCTCTGCTGTACTCTTTTCCTCTCTTTGAATCCAGCTATCCATCCCAGCCCAGAGGAGTGTGGGGTGGGGGAAGGGTGCGGTGGAGCTCAGGCTCAAACCCAGGCTTGGACAGGGCCAGTCTCTGAGATTTCAACTCCACTGGCTGCCTCCACCAGGCACTGCTGCTGCTGCCCAGCCCAGGTGGCTTGCTCAGTGGGCATCTGAGCCAGGCAGACACCCCATCTTTACCGCACCCAGGGGTGCGCATGGAGCTACAGCTGCCAGAGAGCAAATGCCAGGGCTCTGGACACTGGTAAAGCTGTTTGCAGCCTGCTCGCAGCCTGCTGCAGCAACCCAGAACCTGGCACATCTGTGGCAGGCATTCAGGAGGCCACCAACAGCAGCACTGGGTTTCAGAGTCCTAACTGGGCTCCACAGTGGCGATGGTTGCATGCATGCCTCAGGGCACATGATAGGGAAGGGCCCAGGGCAGAGCAATGTCGGTCCCTCCCCTGCCATCCACCAGAGACACACGTGCCCCTGCTGCCAGCAACAAGTATTGGACCCCTTATGGCTCCCCCACTATCTGCCCCTGGCATGCCAAGTTGAGGTGTGGGTTGAGATTGGAGTGTTTTTGGCAGTCAGGTAAAAAATATTACCAATGCCTTGTCTACACCATGTCTCCAGCATGTCTTGGATAGAATACTCCTGAACACGTACCAAACCCAGACATGCAAAAATGAAGCTACTATGGGAAGCCACAGCCACTCTCAGGTCCTTGGTCTCTGGCATACTCGAGAGAGGCTGCTGTGGATACCCCTGGAGTAGCGTCATTCCTCCTTTTCTGAGTTTAGTGCAGATGGACAGGTGAATGAGGCATTCTCAGGAACGGTCCTCCGAGGACATGATGGAAATACTGCAGAGATGCACTAAAGACTTCAAACAATGGAGAACCACCAAAAACGTATATAACATGTACCAACGATTAGTTGCACTCATTAAAATTTGGCACCTAATTTGAATTCATATAGATTCAGCTTCTAGGCCAGGGTCAGGCAGGCAGAGTGATGGTCAGGAACAAGCCTAGATCAAGGGGCCAAAATCAGAAAGCTGTTTAAGTCAAGACATGGTTGGGAAGCCAGCATCAGACACCTCGAATCACAGCAGGATCAAAAGCTGAGAGACTGGCCAGGGTCAGGAGATGACAGTCAGGATCAGAAACAAGCCAAAAGCCAGAACCTGGACAAAGATACTTGAAGCACAGAAATAGAAAATGAAAGAAGGGGCTGGAGTCAAAGCAGGATGCTGGGATCAACACAGTCTACAAGATAACCAAGAAACTTGTACAGACAACTCATCTCTCTCTGTCTTGCTGCCTGTAAGAGCAGAGTCAGCTTCCTGCCAGTACAGCAGCCAATAACTGGATGCCAGAGGAATGAATCATTCCCAGCTGGAGCAGTGATTCATCACACTTACCTTGAAATGCGCATATTAAAGACACAAAATTAGAAAACTTCGTTTGCAAGTTATTCACTGGTCCACTTCTGCACACTCCCACAGTAGTGTAATAAAAAATTAAACAAATAAAATTACAATCAAACGAAGCCTCTCCAGTGGAACATTTTTTCTGCTGTTTATAACTTGTCCTTATAAAGATAAGTAGTTGTTTTGTTCTAAAGAAGCAAAGACTGGAAATGTTCAAAAAGAAAATTAATTAAGAGAAATTGTAGCTGCCTAATTGAAATAATCTACTAAAACCCATACAAATATGATGATGTTTGTGAAGACCAAACAGTGGGGGAAAGGAGGACTGTACTAGATCTACTAAGAAAGAAATTGGCCAAGAATTGCTAACACTCAACCTAATTTCTCTCCTCATATCCTACAGGAAACTTTATGTTCTTTCTTCTCATAGTACACATCTTAACTCACACCTTTAAACTGTCTAAAAACTCATCCAGTCCCACACTCAGCGAGATTAATAGGAACTATGCCCACTTGCAGCATAGTTGAATTTTGCCTATACCCGTGATGGTCAACCTCCAGCCCATGGGCCAGTTCCAGCCCAGGGAGCCATGTCATCTAGCTCACCAGGCTCTGCACAGGTTTGGAAATCTGGCAACAGGGAGCTGGGGGAATTAATGCAGCCACTGCTTCCCTGCCACCAAATTGTGAGCCTAATCTGGCATGCATGGGGCCCGGGTACTGGTCCTCATCCAGCTGAGGCAGCTGGCCTAGTTTACCATGCAGGTCCAGGGCTCAATTTGGTGCATGGTGCTGGTGCCATGTACTGGATCACACCCGTGCTGACCCCACACTGGATCTGGCCTGTGGACTGATCCCATGCACCAGATCCAGCCTGCAGACTGAACTCACACCATTATCTGGCCTTCAACCCAGAAAGGTTGGGCACCACTGTCCTATCACATTGTATCATCTCTTATATTTTATTAAAACCGAAGTAAATTCTGGTTCTTGCAAGCCACCTTTAGGGACAGGCAGACTCCTCATACTTCTGTAGCAGGCTCACCTTTCAGAGCTTGGATTGAGTCCCAGGCTTGAGATCCTGCTGTTTTGACTGCTGGAGCCCATCCACCAATGAGGAGGCAGCAGGAGAAATAAAGTCACGCCCCTTATCTGAGGGGAGGGGAAAAGAGCTCCCCCAGACCTGATTGAAGACTGTAAGCTGTCAGGTCTGGAAGACTTCAGGGACGAAGCCCTGGAGCATATAAAAGGAGCTGCATGCCCAGCACAAGGGGCAGCTGCAGTGAGGGACTCAAGAAGAGTGGAGCCAAGAAAAGCTGGGGAGCTCTCCTTCAGCAGGCAATAGGCCCAAGGCTCCTGAAGCTGCCACTGGAGCAGCAGGCTTGGGAGCGGTGTGAGACCGCTCAGGCTCTTAACAGCGCACAGGGACAGTGCATGGAGCCCAGGCTTTGGGAGCTGCAAACGGCGGCTCGAGCCTGCAACCCCAGAGGGCCAGCAGGCCACACAGTGCAAGGGGCAGTGCATGGGCCCAAGCCTTGGAAGCCGTGGCAGGCCAGCTCCGGCATCATTGTGAGTAACCCTGGCAGGCGGCCGGGCAGGGAGATGCGTAAGCGGCGCACCAGGAAGTGGAGCCAGGGAGCAGTGGAGGCTGTTTGGATTAGCTATCTGGCATAAGGATGGCCAGCCAGAGCCTGAAGCACCTGGCCTATGCTAAGAGAGTCCTCAGTGCCGAAGCCAGGGCATGGGGAAATGGTAGTGCTGCAGAGTGAGGCCCAGCACCCAGGAGCCAGCACCGGTGGTGCAGCAGCTGAGAGGAGTTGAGCCCTTGGTGCCCAGGGCAGGGCACAGGGTGGGGAGGAGCCCAGCGGTGCAGGAGAGGCCTGGAGAGGCTCTCCAGCAGAGGAGACCCCATCAAGCTGTGCCCTGACCACCACCACCTGAGGAAGCGTGAGTCATCGGGCCCTGGGGTCCCACAAGGGAAAGATGTTTGGGGCAGGCAAACCCACAGAAGGGTCTGGGTGAGCAGCCCCACACCTAAGTCAAGGTCTTAAGGGGAGGGGCCCCTGGTGCTTCCTAGACACCCCCCAAGGGACCCCATTGGAAGGAGGACTATTTCTTGCCATGGGTCAGGGACTGTATTAAGGAATAGGTGTTATTAAGATTGTTCCAGTTTGCACCTTATATTTTGTAATTGAAATGTTGTATTGTGATGTTGTACTGTGTTGATGCTGCTGGAATTGTTTTATTGTAATGGGTAAATAGTGTTATTTAGGGTTTGACCTTGGTTATTGGTTAGTGTTCACTGTGTAAATATATGTATATGATATTTAGTTTTATGATTATGTATATTATAACTCATTAAATTGTATATAGTTAAGAACTTTGGGCTTGGGCTAACTCTATAGAGGAAAGAGGGATCTGCTCGAAAGTCTGGCATCCCTCTCACAGCACCCCCTCCTGCCTACCCATCCCATCCAACTGAGAATAGGGCACACCCTTGGGTGTACCCGGGTTACACTTCATTTATTTTCTTGCTGTACTAGACTTTCAGAAATGTGTATTTTCAAAATTACTTCATACAGAACCTATTTTCTACCTCTAGATTTCTTCGTTTGGAATAGGAGTCTTTTTTACTATATTTCAGAATACTCATGCATATCAGGAGCTTGGCAGCTAAATAGGCAAACAAATGAACAATCAATCTCAGTATCATTTAAATAAAAAAGGGAACAACATAATTTAAGCTGTCGGTAGATCACAAAAGCTTTTAATTACGTACCCAAACAGTCACGTATGTTCATACTCTATAAGCAAATCTATTGTTAATGCAGCCTTGACACCTTCTATCAACAGCTCACACAGCAAATCATTCTTGCCCATGTTTTCCCTGGTATTAGAAAAAGCACTGCATTTTATCTTATGCAAATTAAAAGGATAAGAGACAATCTCTCAGGCATACCAACTAGATTAACTGGACTCATGGTGTGCATTACTTTTCATGAACATATTTGACCAATTAGTGTATAAATTTACAAAACAGCATCTTTCAAAATGCTGAATATTTTATGCCTATAAAGTCTTTACATATTCCTATGTGTACAGCAACACACTGAAATCAATGATGAATGCTAGTGTTACAGTAATTCTATGCTGATATCCAATTGCTCTTCATACCCTAGGATAAGAAAAACAAGGCTCAGCAACCATCTTTTGCATTTTCACAGGAACTTGGAGGGGAGAATGCAAAGACAAAGTAATCTGTTTGACAAAGTAATTTGTTTGATAAATAAAATTAGATGGAACTACTGGGACATATATAAAAATCCATCCACTTCTTGTTTCTTCTCCAGAACGGTTCACTGAGAAGTTCCTTATGGATATCAGTAATATGAAGAGCAAACTGAAAATACAAAGGTAAGGGACAGTTTTTCAGGAATGATTCTATTGGCGAGGGACAGACATTCAAAAAGAGTGAACCTGAATTGATTCAATCTTTGCAGGTTAGTCTAACTTGCCTTGCTGAATCAGTTTGTAACTGCACAGATATCCCCTCTGGACTGAAAAAAGGCAGGCACACACCTGCAGTGGCTCAGGCTAGACACTGGGGGGCGCTAGAGCCCTTCCAGAGTGCTGAGCTGAGGCAGGGGTGTGACCAGGCCCTGGAAGGACACTTTAGTTAGGGATGGGTCGTCCCCCCCCGTCCCTCGCTGAGCCAGCAGGGGTTTAAACAGCATTTATCACCTCCTCAGCAAAACAAAAGGATCTCTCATTAGTTCCAGCTCTTCTTAAACAACTTGTTCCAAGGAAGGAACCGAGGGACAATACCAGCTGACATGTTGATTAGCTCCAAAGAACCCTAAGCCCCTGTTCTTTCTTCCATCTCACACAGCACAGACATAGCCAGCATGTGGTACACTAGCTAATGCTGACAGGTGTCTGTGTAAGGTAGAGGGGAGGGGGGGATCTCTGCTTTGCAGGGAGTGGTAAGGGGGAAGCCAGGCAGGTACCTGCAGTCTCTGCCAGAGCTCCAGTGAGGGAGCAGAATGGAGGGGCCAGCTCTGCTATGGAGCAGAGAGCCCTGACCAGCTCAGCCCAGAGAGCCCCACCCAGCCCAGCCAGGATGCTGGGGGAGTCTGGTTTAACTTAAACCAGGAAGGAGTCTGGGACAGACACTGCATAAACTGGTTTGACCCAAATTAGTTAAGTTCAATACTACACTCAACCAGATTTCTCTCAAACCAGTTTCAGCCATTTTCAAACTGGTTTATATGTACTGAACATCTGTTCTTTTACAGGTTTAAACCAGTTCCTGATCACTTAAAATGATTTATGTGTAATGTCTGTCCCCAGCCTTGGAAGCCAGTTCAACCTGAGCAGGTTAGAAATGGCTGTGAGGTACCTCTGTAGCCCCTGATCTTTTCACTACAAAATCCTGGTTCACTTTTGGCTGCTCTGAGTTGGGCAGCCTGAAATATGCCACAAGGGGCTATTCTGGTATCTGGTGTCAGTTGTACAGTCATTCCACTCTTTTACCATGCCTTCACAGATTTGGGCTACATGGGGATGGCATAGTACTAGCAAATGGATCTGGCCTTATGCAACTGGAATTTTCATCTGACTATTTGAGCTGGCTTTAAATCTGTTGTTTAATTTTCTTTCGTTTTCTTTTTATTTGATGGTAATTATTATTGGAACTGTGCAAGAAAAGAGATCTTCTCTGGCCTATTATGATACATTATCATTGTTAGAACGTTGTGGTTTTTGTTGAATTTGGCATCAGCCGACATGGACAGTGAAACATTTCTGTCACTACCTCAGGACCACTCTACTTTGATTCAGATGCCAATGGTTCCCACTTTGGCAAGTGAGAATTGTTGAAGTATAATACCTTTCTCCCTATGCCAGGAACCAGCAGGGAGACTATATAGGAGCTCCTATGGTCCATAAGCTATCCAAGGATTTACTTGCATGTGCTGGGGAAACATTTTGTACTTGTCCCTGGATAAACTGTGTCTGTGTTTGTCCCAAAACAAAAATATCTGAGGATTGACACATACACATATCACCCTTCTAATCAGGGTTTAGGGAGCAGCTGAATGCAGTGCCACATTTGTCATTGATTCAATGATGCAGTCCCATTACAAGTATACTTTGAAATATCCTGGAATAAGTTGTTACTACTTTTTATCCAGGAAACTGTTTTCTGGATTTATCCTACGACAACAGACATGGAGGTCTGTACAATTACACCGTGTCCTGGGATAAAATGGCTTATCCCAAGATAAATGTGACCTCCGTTTCATCTACAGAACCACTTTCCCTAGCCAGGCCAAATTTAAAAGAGGGGGGGTGGGGGGTGCTAGCCAGGGCTGAGTTAGGTTGTGGTGGTCACTGTTTCCCCATGCTCATTTCATTTTCCAGATACCAGTAAAAAAATGGAATTGAATCAGGTTTCATACATACTTAGGCAAATCAGAAACACTTGCACTGAATTTAACAGTTACTCAGTATAGGTAATGACCTGTCCCCAATGTGTTCACAAATCTTAACTTGAAAAAATAAAATGAGTTATGCCAGAATGAGTTTGTTGTTTAGTCATACAGACAAAACCTCTCCATATTGCTCTGGTACTTCTGCCTCCTGCAGTCATCTGTGGTATAATTCCCCTCAGAACCATGTGGTTTTACCCCTGTATTACCCTATATGGATGGTGCAATGCTTAAAAACAACAGGAAAACTGACTGGGTAAAGGCATTTTACTAATTTTTTAATGTTTTGTCATTAATCTGATGCCACATCTCTTGCAATAACATTGGACTTATGTACACATATTCACTTCTCTATTAAATATCAGCAGTCATGGAAAAAAGGAGGATATCAGAAGAAAGTTTTCCTTTCCTGCCAAAAGTGTTTACATTAAAAAAAAGAAGAGAGAAAACCCAAAATTTGTGAATGGCTGTTTGCTCACCTTTAACCAGCTATGTGATGCGACTCTCTAATAACAATATTTCTGAAAGCTAAAATAGTACAGAGAATTTTTCATAGTAACCGTTGCTAAGGAAACCACTTTCCTTATTATCCATATGTTCCACAAATCTGTTTCATTTTGCTTATCACTCACAAGCAGGTAATGAAGAGCCTGGAAAACACAGCCTTCTCTCCCAAAATCCTCTGAAAGCATATTCAGAAGAAAACTATTATCTAGAAAAGCAGTGTGCGTCTCTGTGGGAAGTTTAAGTACATTAAACAGAAGGGATTTAGGATATGTAAGTGTGTGATCTGTGGTTGGATATAGTGGGAAAATAGCTAGCAATTTCATCTCCAGCTTTTCTTTTTAGAAAAGACAGAACATCCAGCACAGAACTGCTGTTTTTCTTTTCATCCCCATTTCTACAGACTGTCCGCTTACACCTCATGTATGGCACACCTAGCTAACATATTGGCTAGCGACAGAGATTCAAAAAGCTGGAGCCTGAACTGATTCAACCTTTGCAAGTTAGTCTAACCTGCAGAGAGAGAACCAGTCTATAACAAAACAGACATGCGGGCACATGCCTGCAGTTGCTCAGGCCAAGCGCCAGGGTTGATAGAGGACATCCTTGGCTGCAGGAAAGCTGGGGGAAGGGGGTTATGGCCAGTCCTGGATGAACTGGACAGGGAGGGGTTTAATCCCCGCCTCCCTGTCCCACCAGCAGGGGCCTGAGCCAGGTCTTCCAGTTGCTCCTGCTGCAGCACTGGGCACCATGACCCCTAAGGCAGAGTGGGCAGGGAGCGGTGTTAGTATCTCCTCTCCCCTTACCGGCAGCCGGGGTAGAGGGGAGACTGGCTCCCTGCAGTGGAATAGGCCCCAGCTCTCCTCCCTCTGGAAGGACAGAGGGAAGGGAAATAGCCACATCCCTGCCCTCCCCCAGGGGGCTCTATGGGCTGGCTATGCCCCAGCCGGGCCCTTGGTGGGGGCAGCAGCTCATCATAATGTCCAGCAGGGCGAGTCCCTTCCTGGCAGGTAGCCCCACTGTCAGGCCAGCAAAGCTGCAATGGGCTGCACGTGGCAGCACCGGGGCCCGGAGGGGGCCAGAGTCCCCCCCACTGCTGCCGCTTTCCTAACCCTGGGGCACACTCCCCACACCCCACTGGAAAGGGGCTCCTGCCCCATCACAGTTGCTCCCCCTGCCACTCCAGCAGCCAGGCTGGAGCATGGCCAGACACCACGAGCTGGGCAGATTTGGCCTGCAGAGAGGCTTTGTCTGGCCCCTGACCACACCCCTCAGTCCCGCCGGACCAAGGAACCACTCCCTGGGCTTGCAGCAGGGCTGGGGCTGCTCTGAGGCGGGACTGGCTTTCTCGGAAGCCCGCCCACAGCAGCTCCTTTGCTGCTGCCGCTGGCCCAGCCCTGCGGTACAGGCAGGGACCAGGGCTCGCAGCCCTGACCCTGCGCACCCTGCGCTAGCTCCAGGCTTGCCTGTCCAGGCTGAGCAGCAGGGGAGAAACAGCTGCTCAGCACGGTGGGAAAAGCCCCTTCCTGTCCTGCTGCTGGTGCTGGCACCAGGCTGCCTTGGTGGGGGCAGCAATTCCCAGCCCCTGCACTGAACAGAGGCCCCACGTCCCACCCCATGGAGGGAAAGTGTCACCCTCCAGGGTTGCGGGCAGGGCTGGGCAGCCTGAATAGGCCCCCCACCCCGTCCCTCAGCAGTGGGGGCAGGGGGAGGAGGTGGAAGGGCAGGAGTACCCCCCAGCATGGAACAGAGCCCAACTCCCCACCCCCAGTGGGTGGGGGGGAGGGGTTTGGGGAAGAGTCCCCATCTGGGGCTCGGCAGCATAGCATGGAGTTCTCCCTCCCCACCCTTCATGGTGGGGAAGAAGCAGGGGGAAGATGGGACAGGGGCTCTATGTGAGGTTACCCAGCCTGGCCCCAGTCCTTGCTCTTCTCCCCACCCTCCCGGGGTGAGGGGAGTTCTCTGTGAGGCACTGCCCAGCCAGGGTGCGGGAAGCGGCTGTAACAGCTGCAGCTACAGGGGGTGAAGAGCAGGGGAAGAGTCCCCCTGCAGGGCCGGGCAGCCTCGCATAGAGCCCCCCCCCCCAGCCCTTCAGAGGCAGAGGGGGTGGGAGGAAGGAGGAGTAGTCCCCCTCCAGTGCCTCACAGAGCCCCCCTTCCCCACCTTGTGGGGGAGGAGGCGGAGGAGGAGGGAGAAGAGTCACTCCAGCACAAAACAGAGCCCCCCTCCCTGTCCCGCAGGACAACCATTCCGGCATGACGCCATTAAGGTGAAGGGGGCAGGGAGAAGGGTTAATTCCTTCCTCCATCCCTTCTGGTCCCTTCTGCCCTTCTGCTGGGGTCTGCCATCCCCAGGGGCCACCACCACAGCCCCCTCCCCTCTGCTGAGGTGGGGTAGGAGGGGAAGGAGGGGAGAATTAATCCCCTCCCTGCCCACTTTTCCTTAACGGGGCCATGCTGCCTGGTGTCCTGCCATGTTCCACCTCTGCTCTGGCTCAAGAGCAGAGGGGCAGGGCCAGCCCAGCCCTGGAGCAGAGCAGAGCAGAGCAGAGCCCCACCCAGAGAGCATGCCGGGATGCTGGGGGTCTCTGGTTTATCTTGAACCAGCAAGGGGTCTAGGCCAGACATTACATAAACCGGCTTGACCCAAATCAGTTAAGTCTGATACTACATTCAACCAGGTTTATCTCAAACCAGCTTCAGCCATGTGCATTGAATGTCTGTTCTGTTACAGGTTTAAACCAGTTTCTGATCACTTAAACCAATTTGTGTGTAATGTCTGTCCCTAGCCATTAAGGCTTTACAGAAAAAACTAAGACGACACAAGAATGATTATCTAATAATGTGCACAACAGAAAAGTTAATAAAGAGGCAAAATATATAAAAATTGTTAAATAAAATGCTTTAGTCAATCCTGCAAAATAGCAAAGATCTTCTACCTCCAAATGATTACTAGGATCTTTAGAAAAAGGAGTTTGCATAGAACAGGGAGCAGTCTACCACATGTCTTCTACTATAAACATAGCAACTTCTTTTTCATAACTAAATCCCATCACAAAAGCAATTCATTTTAAGAGTATTCAAAAATAAAGACTGCAATGGGAAGAATGTCCTCAAATGGCAGTAAAGATTCTGCAATAGAAAGAACTTACCAGACTGCTGGCTAACAGTTGAAATGCATGGGGTTTTTTTTTTCAGAAAACCTCCCAAGGTAACTTTCCATTCATTAGTGGCTAGTAGGGGTGTGCAAAGCAGACCCCCCCTCCCAGTCCTACTATCCAATTTGGATTTGGATTCAGCCCAGCTGGGGAGACAGTGATTCAATTCGCTGATTCAGATCACTGCCCCGATTCAATTTTGAGAAATTAATGGGTCTCCTGATTTGATTCAGATTCAGAGATTCAGCTGCTGAATTGGGCCAAATCTAACTGAATCAACAACCAAAGCTTTGCACAGTCCAAGTGGCTAGTAGCAGTTTGTGTATCATGAGATCCTGAACTTGACTTTTAATATCACTGAAGCTGCAGGAATGTATCTCAATGTTAAAATACTTGGTCCCCATAGCACCCCATTAATGTCTGACTACAGAACAGTCATGACTATGGTCCACAAGCTGGATATGATCCACAATGGCCTGATCTGGACGGCATTTTACTAAGGACACACTTATTCCACAGCCATTTGATTTATTTGACTTGGTCCACATTTTGCTAATGACATGCCTATTGCCTCTGACTCTCCAGCCAGCTGCTACAGCCCCAGTAGAAGGCTGCTCTCCCCCTTTGCAGCTTCTGCACACTGTCACTCAAGTGGCCAGAGAAGGATAATGGCTGGGCTGCAAGTTGCAGCCTGCTTTTGCAAAAGGTTGCTAACCCCTGGACTAGAAAATATTATACAGCCCCATGGCATCATGTGATGACCTCACGCATTGGCACTTCAACAGTTTTTAACTTGTTTTGTGGACGATAAAGTTAAATTATGACCAACATAGAAATACAAAAGTAATGCACAACTTCTAAAGTGTACTCTAATGAGACTGGCCTAGCTTTGATTTGGATAGCAGTATTACATTAGCAGGGACAGTTACAGCATGTATCAATTTCCCTATAGTTAGGAAACAACATCTTTATTTTGTCTGCTCTGTGGTACTCAAAAAAGTAAAGGAGACAGTTCTACAATAAAAGTAACAAGAAGCCATTCTAGACCTGATTTAGATACAGCCTATGAGGTTTTTATCCATCTATTTCAAAGTCGAGTAGCAGAGCAGTTAAGGCAGCTTGCTAGAGCTACCTAATGCACGAGTTAAAGCCCTTCTCCAGATCCACATAAAAAGCCACCTCCAAGCCAACAGAGTACCTGATTATTTGGGATGGGGAGTCAAAGGCAGTCAGAGCATGATGTTACCACAGTCTTGTGTGCCAATGACTACAGAAACTGGCATACACTAACTAAATTTATCCTAATGGCCATTACGCTCAGTACAACCTTTCACCTTGACCAAAAGTACCCAGAGCTGCTAAAAAGTGTAAAATTCCAAATCAGGTAAACGTAATTTTAAAAAGATCAGCTCCCGTGATGATACCACTTATATCTCTCTCTTCTTTTGGTTCAAAGTGTGATGAGCTGACTCTTAGACATCAGCCACTTGAAATAAAATACTGTCTCAGTTTGTTCAGCAAGTTCTCTCTTGCTAATGAATTTTTTACATTAATAATACAAGGGTGATGACAAACAAATATGTTACTTACATTTATGGTCATATTAGATTCTCTGAGAGATTCATTAACCCATGAGATATGTGTTGAAGTAACCTGCTAAAACTGAAATTACTGCCTGATGAAATATTATTGTTGCAATAAGAGATTTCCTTTGGGTAGGCTACATGAAATTCAGTTTCTTGCAGTTAAGTAACTCTTCTGAGGGAACAAATAATGCATTGTTTTGAAACCTCATTTATTAAATATGTATCTATTTATAGTACGATCCAATCACTCCATTTCTCTCCTACTTTGTTTTCACACTGATGCCAACTGTTGGTAGCAGTCCCATATTCTGGAGGTGACAGGGTAACAGAGGTTGAGATCAGGGCCATCTTAAAGATAATCTTTACAAAACATTTATTTTAATAATTTTCCACATTTACCTCATTAGAAACAGGAGTCTTTCCCCCTTTTTTGCAATTTGGATAAGGTAAGCTTGCAAAATGAAGATTCAGAGCATTATGACTAAGGGATATGGAATTACTTATTTTGGAGAACATTAAGAGAAGGGACAGTGTGCATACACACATGCACATACGATGTTATGATTTATCTGTGCTAGGGAAGGCTTCCTTGCTTAGCTATCCCAAAAATCCTTCACATGTGCCGCATGCTGGGAAAGAAAGGGAGCCAGGCTGCCCATGCTGTGTGCTGCCCATGTGACACACATGGCAGTAGGGGAGGGGGTGCTGTGCACGTAACTGAAGGAATCTGGGCTGCCTGTATAGTGGAGATGGCCAGGATGGAGCGCTGGGCTCAGCACAGTAAAAGGGAGCTGGACTATACATTTGGGGAGCTGAGTTTCGTATGGCAGAGGGAAGAGCTGGGCACTAGGCTCCTGGGTGTGCAGTCCCCACATCTGCGCCCAGCACTGCAAATAGCCCTTGGCTGCCAAGAAAATGGATAGCCCTAGTATAAGAACAACATTTTCTAGCATAAAACATTCCTCAGGCTCAGAGTTTCCATTCCCATATTCCTAAAACATTTATTTTTACTTAATATTTTATTTTAATGCCATCAATTTAAGCACTACCAGTGCTGGTATCTTATTTATTTTATTGCCATGTGGCAATAGCCAACACAGTAGCAGAAATGAAGCCTGTACATATATAACAATCACCTGCAAAATATAAACAGATAGGTGCCGACAGGCGTGGGGAAAAAAACCCCAAAAAACTGCTCTTTACCAGAAGCAGCAGCACATTACTTTGACCTGGCTCCTCAGCATCTGTATAGATCAGATGCTTCAGCAGGGCTTTTTGGCACTTATCTACAGCTGAGTCAATCAGTGATTAGATAAAAGTGCACAAAAGCCCCACTAAAGCTCCTGATCTATAGAGACACTGGGAAAGCCCGGTACAACTACTGTGATGCCTCTTCTGGGCATGTACTGGGCTTGGCAAGGGAGTGCACTGAGTTTAAAGTAAAGCACTTTTTTTTTCCACATCTGCAAGCAGCCTAAGTTCTTATAGGTCTCACATATAACATCACAGCACATCATAGCCCCTGGCCAAAAGCAATCTGCGGATATGGAAACATTCAAAATATTTTAAACCCTTTCAAAAGTAGGAAGTTTCAAAACAGAAGCAGTTGGTAGCTTCAAAATGGCAGCTTGCTCACATACAATTATTACAAGCTACCAACTTCAGCCCTTTTGAAATGTTCTCCTGTTGAAAGGGCTCCAAATGTTTTTGTGTCCATAGAGTAAGGCCGTATCTATACTGCCTCTTCTGCTGAGTGGAGGATCATTGCCAAGAAAAAGTCCTGCCCATTTCATCCATCTCCACATGTCCTGGTGTTTAACAAGGTAAAAACAGAAGTTGGATTTCTCCTACAGATGTACAATCCCATTGTACCACTTCAAGTACCTGTGAAGTATCTCAGAGAGCATTTTTCCAGGCTAATTACAGCTAATTCAAGTGAATCACTATTAATTGCAGGGACAAGCTATAGATGTAAAAGGCTTCTTTTGTCCCATATTTAGACTTGAATCCATCAGAACCGCCTCAAATGCAAGGTCTGTTTTTACCCTTATGGAGCAGAGACATCTTAAAGGGGTCCTAAGCATGCATCTCAGCATTGTTCTCCACCTCTCCTAAGAATGATTTTGAGAATGACATGCAAGGCCATGCTCAGGACCCCTCTAAACCATTTAACTTGCCTGATTTGGCCATGGTGTGCGTGGAAGGGGGAGGGAGTGGACAGGTCTTGTTTCTTGGCATGGCAGGAAGCGAATATAGACACAGTATAAACTTGAGTCTCTTTTGAATACCCAGCAATTCCCTTCAACTTCAAGTAGACCTGTTTAGTGGTAAGCACTTTTGGAAATCAGGCCACTTATTTAAATGCCTGAATATGAATTTAAATGCCTAATTTTAGGCTTGTATTTTTGAGCATCTTGGCTGATATTTCTAGACCTCTCCGAGGACCTGATCCAGCCCACCACACAGACTGTTTCTTTCCACTTTCCTTATTCATCTAGCCACAGTTCCCACTCAGTTTCTTCACACAGTCTCACTGCTGAAGGTGCAAGAGATTTCAAAGCTGCAAAACCTGCCATATGGAGCAGCTCTTCTCCCCCTCACTGGAGCTTCATCTTATTTTTCATCTCATCTCAAAACGTTACTTTTCTCCCTTGCTCATACCTCTTAAATCCTCGTTCCCTCTGCTGTTTTTCCTTTAAACTGTGTAACAGCATTCATTAAGTTTGGAAAACATATTGAGATACAGGTTTTAAGAAAGAAGAGATACAGATACAGCTCTTCTATGCTGAGCTGAAAGACAGGAAACCTGTAAAGTGGTATCAGTGCTGTGGTAAACAGTACATTTTAAAATTCACTTCAAATTAAAGAGGCCCTGTCTTCTCATCTGTTCCAATTCTGTTGGGTGATATGTATGCATATTAGGTGAAACACTATACTGTTTAGTGCAAAGACTTTTTAAAAAAATGAAAGCCAGTGAGACAATTGGCCATCTGTATCTGCGGGAACATTCACAGTTGCTGTGACTTCCTCTGCAAAGCATATGTGTATAAAAATGCATACTTATAAATATTTGGGCATGGGAAATAGCATCAGATTTACAATGAGACTGTAAATTGAGAAGGTACTGTGAACACAAGTGAAAGAAAACAAAACACATATAAGTTGAAGCACTAACAAATAAATACAAATAAAATAAAATAAATAAATGAACAAAGCAAAATTACAAACAAAAACAAAACAACAACAAAACCAGAAACACCCAATGAAAAAGGTCCTGGTCCTAAGAGAGAGTAACTGCAAAAACACTGGAAAAATACAGCATTTTCCAAATCTTACGGCTACTTCATTTACACAGACAGAATACATGGCTGAACTATATGACCCGATGTTTGGGAGTCCTCTTTTTCCTCCCAATCCTTTTCTCTCATATTGTCCTGGCTCTCTCTCTATACCTTTTATTCTGTCTCAGTTACCTTAAGAGCAGCCAGGGCATGCTACAAAGCTATATTCTCCTTTTAAGGGCTGTGGCTGTAATGCTTCCCTTCCATGCTTAGGCAATGACACTGAAAATCTGACAACTGCCCTGTAGTAAACCAAGTGGCTAGACAGCAACCATTATTGATGGATGGAAGACCCACTTCAAAAATAGTGAGGCTTGTGCTTTGTTTTTCACTATTTCAGTTACTTTCAGATTTACACCCGGAATGTCAGGAGAGCCCTTGTGTAACCTACACCTAACAGGGTGGCTCTGTCCCGTTCTTGTGCCTAAACTAGAGGTTGGAAACATATAGCCTGCAGGATGCATCTGGCCTCCTGAGCCACTGGATTTGGCCTGGCCTGGCCTGGCCCAGCCCACAGAGCTGGAGGGCTTGGCCCCAACCCTGCTCCCAGGCTGTGTGCGGGCTCCAGCCAGTTGGGACCTGCACTTGGGCTGGAGAGCTGTATCCACACTGCCTGTGCTTCTTTCCCAGCAGCTAGAAACTGCATCCACACTGCAAAGAGGGGGAAAAGGGAGCCAGGGCTGGATTAACACATAGACAAACTAAGCACACGCATAGGGCCCTGAGCTATGGGGGGCCTCCGTGGTGGCAGTGCGAACGACCTCCTCTGCCTCCCTTCCTTTCCCCTCCCCTCCGCTGGCCTCGCTGCCTCGGTGGATGCTTTCTTGTAGCAGCTCCGACCCCTTCTCCCCGCGGGCAACAGCGCCAGGGTGGGGAGGGGGGGTCTCAACTAGCCTGGGGCCCACGAGGGGGGTCTCGACTGGCCTAGGGCCTACTAAAGGGTTAATCCAGCAACAGAGAAGCAACAGTGGCATGGGTACCACTGGAAGCTGCAGGGCCCTGACAACTCCACTACTTGTGCCAGAGCTGCTACCCCTTCTCGTGCTGTGCCCCCCTCCCTGGCCCTGACATCACTCATCGCTGCCCAGCTCTGACACAGGCACAGGCAGAGAAGCTGTGTTGGAGCTTTGCAGTTTCCAGCTGTGCCCACACAGCTGCTGCTTCTCCCCACTTCCCACCCTCTCTTGCAGCTGGGAGAAGCAGTGCAGGTGCAGCTCCCAGCTGCCTGGCCTTGGCACAATGTAGGGAAAGAGCCCCCCACCCCCAGGCACTGACATGCCACCAACACTAAACAGCTTGTGTTGGGCTGGGCCACATTTGTCTGGCCTGTGGCTGCTTAAAGGTTGCTGACCACTGGCCTAAACCATTATAGTTCACAAAACCACTACCTCTCATCTGATGAACTTTTCCCTTTCCCTCAAGCCACAGCCTCATGTTGTCAGGTGTGGAAATCCCAAGAAATTAGTCCCTAGAGAAGACACGATCAGGAATGTCAGTTCAACTCATTGAGTCAGACAGAAGCTACTTTAGTATCTGACAATACATGGTTTTGCAAAATTATGGACATTTTAATAGAACGAATGGGAAACACAATTAGGCCTGAAGAACACTGACTCAATACTGAAATGCATGCCTTTCCACACACACCTATTTCTTTCTAAATCAGATAATAAAATCAATTGCCTTAGAAGACAAAGGTTAGCTAACCTCTATCTAAACACTGAATTTACCTTTTTCATCAGTTGTTAGTATGTTGGCAAAATTATAAGGTGACAATGGTGGGATAGCTTTTCACATCGCCATGGTACCAATTTCAAGAGTAGCTGCCATACATTTTTATCAACACATTTGCTTGGTAGCTGTTTTATCAACAATGTGAATTTAAAGTCCTGCATGTCTCATCACCAGTGACTCCTCTTCTTTTTTCTTCTGATGTAAGAGGATTTAAAAAGTCTTAACAATGAGATAATAGATTGACCAAGTGGCCTTAAAGCAGTATACAGTTCTGCCATGTGGTTTAGTTCACTATTTTCATTTATTAAGCAAGCAATGGCTGAAATAAACAAGGGGACATTTGATCCAAATTCGTAAGGAGAGAGCGTCTTGTGGCACTCAACCTTAGCCCTTGCCACCTAATTAAGAAATAGGATTTATCATTTCTCAAAGAGATAATAAATATGCAGAAACATTCAGGTAATATGATAGAGCTAAGTAAAAACCTAATAAAAAGAAAAATAAAAACTTTCTGAATTTAAAGGCAAGAACTTGCAACTTGATGCAACAAAAAAAGCATATAGAAATCCTCAGAACTGCAACTAGGGAAAACTAACATAAAGAACTCCTGAAGTCTGGAAATAACCCTCTTCCCCAAGAACTTTACGTTCAAGAGCTGCTTAAATGCTTATTTTTACTGATAAATAAATTGGCCCTTTTAAATTGATTCTTTCCCACAAATCCAGAAAATAATAATATTAATAAAAAAAATAATAATAATAGTAAGAATAATAGTACAATGTTCAGTCAGATGAGTCAGACACAGAACACTAATCCAAGAGAGCCTAATGACTCTGGGTTGAAGAGAAAACAAGGTCTCCCTTCTGGTTTCCTTTCCAAAGCATCAAATAGTCAAAAGGCCATCAATACTTTCAAATTCTAAACTCAAATGTGTATGTGCAAATACCACTGTCTTCAGTAGAACTGCACCTCTATTGATGGGCATATTTGACCATTTGCAAAGTAAAAGTGGAAGTTTATAACCAAAATTGTCAATTCTGGGATCTATTCTGGGGGGTCAGGGTGAAGAAATTTGGGTGTTCCTTTTAGTTATTCCAGTTAAACCCCCAGACAGAAACAAATACAGCCTGGAGATAAATGCTATACAGATAGTGTCATTAGGATGGCTTTGACTTTCCAGACCACGGGTGATGTGACAAGGAGGAATTTTGAGCAGACAAGGTCAACCTAGTGAAGTAAGGGAAGAGCACTATTGCTCACAGACTTTCTAACTAAGGAAGTAGGCTTTAAACTAGGTTTCATGGAGGGTAGTGACATAAGCTCAAAGGTAAGCATGTCTGCAGTGACCTGGAGAGGTGACAGCTGTTGGGAAGGTAATGCAGCAGGAAACAGATTGATGAAAAGTTTCTGAAATGTGCTGGGAATAATTTTATGATACAGCAAGTGGAAGAAACAACTAGAAGGGAGGTTCCTCTAGATTTGATTCTGAATAGGGAAGAAATGGTTGAGAATGTGAAGAAGGGAGGCAACTCGTGACAGTGACTGTAAAATGATAGAGTTAACAATTCTTAGGAAGGGGGAAATTGGAGAATATCAGAATAAAGCAAGCAGCCTTTCAGCCTGGAAGGATGGATCCAAAATTGGTTGGTAAGATCATGGAAAGTGAGCTTTAGAGAGAAGCAGAACACAAGAACAACTTGACTAAATCATGAGCTATTCAATGATCTGAAGTTTATGAAGGAATCATGCCTAGTCAAATTACTAAGGATAAGTATAAAGGTATAACAGGGAGATATCGTTGCAAAATCAGAAAGGCTAAGACAACATGAAATGCAACTATCAAGGAACATAAAAGATACAAACACATTTTATAAGTACATCACCAGTAAGAGGAAGTCCAAGGAAAGACTTAATCCAGTGCTCACTAGGGAGGGAAAGCGAACGACAGATGATACTGAGAAGGCTGAAACATTTAAAGCCTTTTTTACTTCACTAGTAGTTGTGCCTTAGCACTTATACACTTTGATCAGATAATACAGTTCATACTAGTAGTAAGGAGGAAGAACTCAGAATAGGAAGGACAGGAGGAACAGATCAGAGACCACTTCGAAAAGTTGGATATTTTCAAATTAGCTGGGCCTGAGAAACTTCACCCTCGAGTATCTAGAGAACTGGCTGAAGCAACCTCAGAGCCTCTAGTAATCATCCTGTAAGAAGTAAATGAACTAAACATGAGAAACTGGGAATTATGGTACTTAAGTGAAAGTATGACTTATGGGCACAACCAACATAGATTTGGTGAGATAATTCTCTCAATTATCTTTGAGATACCATGGAGGAAGGACTGAGGATCCAGATGACTGGAAAAAAATACCCACAGTACCTATATTTAAAAGGAGATTCAGGAGTATAGACCAGTCAGGGCAATTGTAATTCCTGGAAAAATGCTATTACAAATAATCAAACAATCTATTTCTATATACCTAGACGATAACAAACTGACAAGTGACAAAGTGACATGTCTTTATCAAGAAGATCAGGTCAAACTAACCCAATCTTCTTGTGTTATATAAATTGGGTTTATATAAATAACAGGGTAACAGGGTTAATCTACCTTTGTATATAGGGAAGAAACAGATGATAGAATTGACCTGGCCTTTATTAAGACTTTTGTCAATGTGCCACATGACATTCTCTCAAGAAAACTGGAAATATGGTCTACAGGAAATTTCCCTAGGGTAGGTACACTACTAGTTGGAAAATACTCAAAGAAGAGCTACATTGGCTTGATCACTCTTGGAAGTGAACTCTTGGAATACATAACTTGGAAGGATGTATCAAAAATAGCGTTCCCTAGGGGTCTGACCTTAAGTATTCAATAGATTAATTAGTGATTTGAATAGTGGAATAGAGAGTACATATATTACATTTGCTGATGTTAAGATAGGAGGGGCTAAAAATACTCTGGAGGACAGAATTAGAATTCAACAGGGGTGATAAATTGAAGAAACAGCCTAATATAGGTAGGATGATGTTCAACTGTAATATGTAGATACAAACTGGGGAAAGACTGCTTAGGTAACAGGGTTATACAAGATTGCAAGTGTGTAAACAGTATCATAGGCAGGCAAGGTTCTTTGGGTAGACGTGATATCTTTTATTAGACCAACTAAATAGTCATAAAAATTGTTCTTTGCAAGCTTTTAGGAACAAACACTCTTCTTCAGACATAAGGAGAGTCTATTGGTGTTCGTGCACTCTCCTGGGTAGAATAGAAGCTAAAATGCAAAATGCAGGTCTGTGAAAATGCAAATGCGTGGCAGTGAGGATCTGAGGGAACAGGACAATAGGTGTGAGACAACAGTATATTTTTGTGAAAAAACACCAGTATAGTGGTATCTATAAACAGGAGTTATGAATGTAAAACTTGAAAAATAATCCTTTTATTCTATTTATCACTTGTTTGTATATCCTCATCTGGTAGGCATGTTCCCACCATAACACAGGACAGCAAAAGAATGCTTGGATCTGGATCCTGACAGGGCTCAAGCATGAGATAACTATTGAGCTTCTGAATCCTGTCAAAACGGAGACACTAAGGAACTTTAATGTCAAAACTGAAGTACCTATTCAATTCTCCAATCTGTAGTCTTTGATGGCCCCAAGGTTTATACAGTGATCTGAAGATGAAACATTTAATACAGACAATTATTATAAAATATTTTTTGAAGCTTAGGGGTTCATCAATTCCTCATTAATTAATTGCTCACTTAAGGTCATGAAGAAAGCTAGTTGATTTTTTTTGGATGAGTAGAAAAAATATATAGAAAAATTAGTTTCAGGTCGACCAAAATTATTCAAGAATTGTAAACAGTTCTGTCCAAGAGAGAAATCAAAAAGGAAAAGAAAACAGACATACATTTGATTTTGAATTTAACAATTTTTTTTGATTCTTCATATCAAAACAACAGGTTTAGAAATTTACCTGCATCTGATGATGTTTAAAAAAAATCAAAATTGAAACAAAATATTTTGGTTAGCCCAAAACAAAACAAACAAAGCCAAAATGAATCAATTGTTCATATAGTTCTAGTCATGAACCTATAGCAATGCTAGGCAAGCTTCTCTGGCTATGAGAGAAATAACCCACCTTGAGTTAGAAGCAGGAGGGTGGGTGCTAGGTCCTGCCCTCAACTGGTGCTTCTCTTCACATGGCCATGGGAAAGGCGCCCACAGCTGAAGCCCCAAGTCTGCAAGCTGTATCCAATGTCTCCATGGGCTAGATCCAGCTTGTAGGTTGTAGGATGCCAAGCCCTAATCTACAGCACGGGTTTTTTTCCTGTGAAAAGGACTCACACTGGAAGTAACCTGATAATTACTGTATCCACATAAAACAGGTTTCCTGTTTGTGCAGATGCCCATGCTAAAACATAAATGAGAAAAAAAAAACATCACAAAATATTTACAGTTACCTTATGCAGCAATCCTTTTTTTTTTAAGATTTTTTTTTTAATCAGGGGTTTTTTACAAGATTTTAGTGTCTCTAATAACTATTTCCCATCATAAATCAGATGCAGAATGTAACACATACTTAAAAGATTACCATGGAATTTTTAAACGGCTGCAGCACTGACGTTCAGGGGTGAGGTGAAATCAGGGTTAAGCCTGTATGAATATTTACACGTTCCTAATATTTTATCCCATCTCACAAACCATGTTGGTACCTTTTCCATGGACTTGGACAGAGGTTCAGTAACTGGGTTGGTTATGGCTGTAGAAGGCAAACAAGTCATAACTGCAATCCGACCATCAGTGCTATACAACAGCATTAAGAGTTGGTGTTGCATTAATCCCTGTAGAATTTGACCGTGTCCTGTAGAAACAATGATTTAGGGGGAAAAAATCTGTCTTTTTTAAATGTAGCACCAGCATAGTTTTCAATTTAGTCAGAATACAAGCATCAGGCTACAAGGGGTCTGTTATGCCCACAGTAATAACTTCAGTATCTACTTCAGGTCTCAAATTTAACCCACACTCTTTTTAATTATTACTCTAGTTTATCTAGTATAGACTTGAGTAAAGTGTTAATCACCAGATAAATATTGACATTTAACTGTTTGGTTTAAGATTAACATAATACAATTATATTTAAAAAATGGAAGGAGTAAATCCTGCTGAGAAAATCAGAGAACATTCATGCACTGTTAATGCAATTTCTTAATCCATTTATCTCCATAATGATTAGCCCATGTTGTTTGATCTTGGACACTGATTGATTCTGACGAAGAACAATGTACAAACAAGGTCAGAGGAAAGTAAAGCTTTGCTGTAAAATCAGTTACTGACCTAATTAAATTAGCATGCTAGTTTTTAGAAGCTATTTTGCTGGAACCTCTCAGCAGAATACAGCACACTGGAATTTGATTATTTTTCTGTTCCTGATTCACTTATCTAGTCTTGACGTATCCTTAAATTCAACTTCAGGAAGTCACAAATAACTTGCTGGTCTGGACCTGCTAGAATAAATTCCATCTCTAATGAACTAGAAAATCTTTCAAGACACATAAGTAAAAAAAATGGAGCAATTATAGCAGGCATTCTAACTTAACAATGTAAGACAGTGGTGGCTTGACTTCTTGGCCCCAGGGGCCAGATGAGTGGTCTGGGGACAATCCACAGGTCAGTGCGTAGATCAGGCCCAACGTGCCTGGAACCAGTCTTGCCCTGTGCCGGGTACCCAGACTAGTCCCAGAGCCTCAGCCCCACACCCCTGACATAGTATGCAGGGCCACACTAGCCAGCCTGTAGGGTGCCCTGTAGGTCAGGAAGCTTGGTAGCAGGGGAGCAATAATTAATGCTGCCACCAGTCCTCTGCTACCACATTTCTGGAAATATGGAGAGCCCTACGGGCTGGATGACATGGCTGCACAGGCCTGAGCTGGCATGCGAGCTTGGGGATTAAACACCCCTGACATAAAACATAACCCATCTTATTCTGAAGTCAGTGAGCATCAGACTTTTGCTACAGGTTTCTGTTTTGGTTCATTTAGCTCTCAAACACTAGTAAAAATAGCATGCTATTAGCTAGGTCACTGGATCTAATTCTTAACTTCAGTTTTTTTATGAAAAGGGATCTTTACTACAAAGTGATTTTCTGCTAAAACACTCCTAAACTTGTGTTATTCAGTGGACTGGATTATTAGCATTCAGCTTTTCTCCTTTTCAGTTTACTACAGACATTTAGGGTGTATACAAATGTTCAAATGAACTAGTGGAAGTTAAGCAGTTTAGTTTAAGCTGTTGGAAACTCTATAAGTAGAACCCCGCACAATGTGCACTGCTGACCTGCACTGGGCTCCCAGTACAAATACCCAGCCTCTCCTACCTGCCTGGAGACAGGCAACAGCAGCTGTGGGCACAAGTCCTGACCTGTGATTGGCTGGTGGCCCCAGGGACCATGCCTTCCCCTTGTCACAACACACCCTTCCATCCCTCACATGGGGTTGTGAGTGCAAGGCTCAAGTGCTGCAGGTGGGAACTTCTCTCCAGCAGGGCACAAAGCTGGAACTGTCCACAGGCCTATGCAGGAACAGGCTGCAGGAACGGGGCTCTAGATGTGCAGTGCAAGGGAAGCTCTGCTCTCCTCCCTCCTGGCACTTTAAAGCCACTGCCCACACCCCAAGCATGAGTTCTGTGGGCACATGGCTGTCAGGTCCTCTCCTGCTGGCCATTGCAAAGCTGGCACCTGCAGCCTTACATGTGGATTTGCAGGTGCAGGGCTATGGATTTGCCCCACCGGGGGATGCTTCCCTACTCTGCACTTTAAAAGAAGTACCATGGGGCTCTGGACACAGCACTCTGAAGTACTCTGCTGGGGAGGGAAGCATCTCCCCCATGGGGCACACAAAAGCCAATGCTCACAGCCCCCCTCCCCCTCCAGGAGCAGGGGGGAAAGTCCCCAACCTGTTCTCCAGACCAGGGGAAGCATTACTCCTTATGCTCCTTCTCTCTCCTCCCAGGCTAGCCTTGAGGGGGCTGGGACTGGGGCAGCAGGGCAAAGCCCCTGCCTGCTCCTTAAGGCAGGGACTCTGGTCTGGGGAGTGGGAAGGGACAACTTCCTCACCCCAGTTCCCACAAAATGATCAGGTAAGTGTACAAACATTCATTTTATTAGTAGAAACTATACTGGAGGCAGCTTCTGCCTCATCAGACAAGGCAGAAGTGTCTACCAGACCTGCCATTTTTGGTCCAGTAAAAACTGCTTGAATGTTTGTACCCTTGGCATTTCCACCAGCAGAACTGCAATTCCACCAGCAGAAATGTAATGCTTGGACCTCCTTTTAGGTTAACTATTGTAGAGTTACAGATTAGGATCACTTCAATATTTGTTTAAATGCTGTTTCAATAAAAGTTGAAATCTATATGATTTATAGGGTTCTCTTCTTGAAGTTTTGCACCGGCATTTTATGCCACTAGGTAATAAGAGCAACCATCTTTGGACTTCCCTTACCAGATTCAAGTCTATGAAATGCAGGCTTACCTTCATAATTCTTTCACCTTGAAGTCTATGTAGCTTGCAATTTTTATTAAATATTTTCTTCAAATGGTGGGGGCATGTCTAAGATTCTATACAGCTAATACTTACTGAAAAAGCTGAAAGGATATCAAACTATTTTTTAGCAACAAGACCAAGAATGGTTAAATAACATCAAAATTCATATTGTGAGAATTTTAATGGTCCAGATTTTAAAAAGTTTGAAAAAAAAATAATTTAAACTGCAAAAAAATCTGTTTCTTTCAATGGATCTGGAAATTTTCAGGCCAAACCAAAATTCCAAGCCAAAATTATGGTGAGGAGCAAACAATAATATTTAAAATGGAAGCTGGTTTCAATGTGAAGGTGGTAGCTTCTGCATAATGAGCAAATTGCCTTTTGTGTATTCAAGCTTTAGATTAGTATTGGGCAGATCAAGGCAGAGGGAGAAAAAATTATTTGGAGGCGCGCCTCCCCAGCAGGTAAGTCCCACCCGGCCAAGGTGCCACTCAACTTACCCCTGCTCCTGCCTCTACAGCACTGTCCCTCACCACAAGGGCCTCAAACTAGCCCCTGCCCCTTCCCTCCACAAGGAGGGAACTGCTGGGCTAGGGCACTAAGCCCAAGCCCCCCCCGCCTCATATTGAGTCCAAGAGGCTCCGAAATCTATCGGTGGATAGAGATCCACTGGTTGGTGACCACTGCTTTAGATCACCTGCAGTGCATATATCATCAGGCAAACTTGTTCCAATATATTACTCAGTATGCCCATACGTACTGCAAGTTCAGGTGGATGTTATCCAGCTCTTCAAAGGTCCAAGTTGAAATAACATGTTTATCCATATTCTGAACAGAAAGAATGAATCACGTTCACTCTCACCCAACAGAACCTCCCTAAAAGGAGGGAAACTCACAAAAATTTGTGACATTTCTGATTTAACCACTGCTGACATCTTGTTCCCTGCAGGACAGACCAGGAGTGCCATGTCACACATTCACTCTCACCCCAGCAGAGGGTTACATGCATTTCTGCCACTACTGCCAAGATGAAGTCAAGTCCAAATGTCCTGTGCTCTGCTGGAGTCGTAGGAGGGCAGTGGAAGGCACAGCTAGCTTCAGAAAGATCTGCTGAATTCAAGCAGTGAAGGGAAGACTGTTCCGTACTACTTCAGTCTTCGGCAGAGGGAGCTGACTACTGAACAACAATTCACTCCCATTCATGATGGTCCTGTTCTGAAGCCAGTATTGCTTGTCTTTTTCAGCTGTTTTGGAAAACAGCACCTTTTCATCACAAGGTGCATGCGGCTTGTTTTCAGAACTTCCTGTCTAGGCCCAATTCATCTCCCATTAAAAACAAACAGCGCTGCCCCTTCGTGTCTGCAGCATGGATACTGACTCTGAGTTTACATGCCATTTTGGATTATTGTTTATGGAAGGACTAGGAGGTAGAAACGAGAAATCACAAATCTCCCCTGACATTTCTTTTCATTCTGTATACCTGAGGGAGCTTTGGATTAAAGCAACCTTTTTGTATTCAATGTATTGTTTCTCTCACACATAGGAACACAGCACATAAGGGCAAAGGGCAGTAATGTTAAAGCTCT
>NW_005842012.1:1636804-1637395 GCF_000455745.1 Alligator sinensis | reverse complement strand
ACTCACAATATAAAACCTCTATATTTTTTGCCTCCTTTAAAGGTCCCTGGTGAGTTGAAGTCTCAAGCTTGTAAAACACTTCAAAGATACAGAATATTATTACATGAGCAGTTTAATGCTTTAAAAGCAGTTGTCTTGGACACATCAGAGGTTTTGTCTGTATAACTTTGCAGTCACCACAGGAGCACAGGAAGCTATTTTTTACTTTTTATTTTCTAGTTTGCATACTTCTTAATTATCTTGTAATAGGCACTCTTCCCTCCTCCTCTCAACCACTATAAAACACAGCTCACAAAAACATCAAGGCTGTCTCGGACGGCCAGGGTCGACTCGAGTTACGCTCGTACGTCAGGGCGGGCTGGTGAATGGAGAGGCAGACACAACTTATTGGTTGCAAAAAACTTTACTCACGCCGCTTGCAATCACGACGCAGGTGGTCCGGTCGTCGGAACAACCATGCAAGTTGTTCCAGCTGGCGGGGCCCAAGCCAGTTAAATCCGTCCGCAATTCGAAGCCGGCGGGGAAAGGGGTACGTCTGGGGTTGCGCTCGGCGACGGGAAGAAAGATCGATAGGTGATCAGTCTATCGATC
>NW_005842012.1:1617008-1633710 GCF_000455745.1 Alligator sinensis | reverse complement strand
GAAAGGGGTACGTCTGGGGTTGCGCTCGGCGACGGGAAGAAAGATCGATAGGTGATCAGTCTATCGATCGGCAGCCGCAAGTCAGATAACTTCAGAGGCACTCTGCAGCGTGCTCAAAGCTCTTCGACTTGGGCGGAAGTCACACGGAATTTTAAACGGCCAGCGAGCCAATTACTAGCCACCACGTGTGAATAATTTAGCACTGGCCAATAGCGGGGCACAAATTTACATTCGAATGGCGGGAACTCTTTGCACCGTGCATCTCCGTGCTGCAAAGAAGAAATACATCTTGCAAAGGAAACTGTAAATTGGCGGGAACTCTCCTGCACGCAGGCTCTTAATTGCAGCAGAACACTCTGCCGTGCAAAGGAGCTCTCATGTGGCCAGGAAATTCCATAGTGCCGAGGCACCAAAAATCACTGGGTTGTGACAAAGGCAAGTACTAAAATGTATAAAACAAGCTACAAATACCAGACATAATATGTGTTTTATTTTACATTAGGGAGCTGTTATGTGTTTAGATGTTCTGATAGAAACTTATGGTTCTCTCTTAATTCTCTGTATTCTAGTTTATTTGTAAAGATTTAGCACAGAATGTCACATTTTTAAGTGATATATTTTCGCAGGAGTTACCAGCTTACTCTGTTGAAAGAGCTATTATGCAGCTGCACAATGATGCCTAAAGACTTAATAACTGTAAATGAACATGCAATTATGGGATTCTTGAAGAAAGGAAGACAGGAAGAAAGGAAGGAAGGATGGTCAAATAACTTTCACTGTCTCTTTTATTCCCCCTCTCCCCCTGACTTAGTCTGAAAAATGACTTTAGAAACTACAACTTCCAAACTGTTCTTTTCCTTTCTTCTGAATGCTAAAAGTCAGAGCTTTGCCAGAACCATTTCCATCTCAGTGTTATCATCAGGTACAGAACTTGCAGAAGTAGCTTTAGGCTCTTATTCCTCAGCATCAGATTTCAAATAGCTAACTTCAAAATACAACTTTTGACTGACCAACCCCATTTATATGTGTTGATATAACTGGAAACCAATATACTAATGTTAGAAAGAAATATGTATTGATATATACAAAGGATACACTAGGAAACTGGTAGAAATGCAAAGCATGTAATAGACTTTAAATGTATATATTTACAAATAAAAATAAAATATAAAAAATGTATATATACTCATCTACCCCCACACAAATAAAATATAGACCAGAATGCTTAATGCCTATGGACCATGTCCATACTAGGAAAATTAGGTTTTGCAATCTAGTGCCCAGGCAACTATACCAATGGTACTTGTAGTCTAAAAAGGATTTATCCAAGATGTTATCTGTCTTGGCCCACGCTGTGAAGGCCCACGCTGTATATCTATTGAACATTCTCTACATATTAGAATTCTACATACATGTTCTACAAATAGACCATTCTACATACATTGAACATTTACACATATTAATTCTCCCAATATTGATGTGACATAACAATGAAATAGAATTCCTATTGCTGATAGGCAAACCAAAAAAGATAAGTAATTTCCCCAAAATCACATAAGAAGTAAGTTCCAGAGTCAGGATTAGTTATCATTTGTATGTCATACATATGCACAACATTTAGGATTTTAAAACTGGGATCAGACCTTCCTGAAGTGCTTGAAGCTAAGCTTGAAAGTACCTACCAGTAATTTAGAGGGCCTCTCTAGACATTCAGGTAAACACGGGATAGTATGTGAAGTGTGATTCACAGTTGCGCCTCCTGCCATGCACTACATGCATAGTAGGAGGCATGACTGTGGGATCCAGCATCAGATACAATCATACCTTATTGCCAGTGCAGGGAGAGCCTGAGATCACAAACAGCAAGCTCTTGCACTCCATGTGCTCCAATGGCTGTGAGCCCTGTCAGTGCGGGAGCTCCCAGACACAGAAGAGCACCTGGCCACATGTTCAACTAATGGCGTGATAAGAATGAGCCACAAAGTTATTACCAGGGTGGAAAAAAATCGACTGTTATTTTAAATTTAAAATATTGATTTTTTTAAGATGCTTTTTAAAAAAAACAAACTTATATAAAGATAGTTTTAATTTAAGATATGTTAAAGCTAAAAGATATCATCATGGAATAGGGATTATAACTTCTAATTATATATTTGAAACAATATATTCATGTAAACTTTTTAGAAACTTTGTAAATAGGTCACGACAGGCCATGGGCTATATTAGGGGCCCGGTCTTATGCGGTTCCCAGACAATCCTCTATAGATTAGTAAAGACTAAAGAAAACCACTCTACCCAATGGGACTCAGTGCTCAGTCCCAAAGATCCCATTAAACATCTCTGTGATGCATAGTTTCAGTTCTCAAACTGTGGATTTGTCTCTCCAGAGATCATAAGACGACAAGGTTCTTTGGGTAAATGTGATATCTTTTATTAGATGAACTAAATAGCTGGAAAAAAATGTTTTTTGCAAGTTTTCGGGCACAAAAGCCCTTCTTCAGGCATGGGGAGAGAGTTTGTCATCTCCAGAGATAACATCCTTGTTAACAGCAGCATATGAAGATGAGAGATAACAGACCTGATAACCTACCCATCAGCCCACTTGTCTCTGCAAGTTTGTGTACATACAGTCAAGCCCTACCTTTCTCTAAAAGTGCAAAGTTTCAATAAGTTAAATGAATAAAGGATAGCAAACAACAAGAATGCACTTTTTGTAGAAAACCAATTAAATCGAGGCTTCATGACCAGTGATTTAAATGGTGATTCAAATCAGTTTGATTTAAATCAAATCCACCCTGGCTGTTACATATTTACAAATATGGTAACAGTGTGGTTAGCACCAAATTAAATTACTTGGGGGGAGGGGGGAATCAAATGATTTGTCTCATCTTCATGATGAAATTTTTGAGGAAATTTTGTTTTTCCCTTAAGTAAGAACATGAGCAAAAAATATAAAAATTGACAGTCTGCTACATGACAATCAAAGTTCAAACTAACTCATTAAACTTAATTCATTAATTAACCAATATGCTTAACTTAATTGACCAATATGCTTGCAAATTCTCAGAAAATCCTGTGTTCATTCACAAGGGTGTGGTGAGGTGTTTTGCATTAATACATAACATGATGGTTAAATCCTTGCGTTAAGGATTCCGGATCACAGGCCCTGGTTCTCACCCTGACATCTCCTGGGAGAGCAATACAGCAATGCACAGGCAATCTAGAAAGTTTTTGGAGAGTTCTGAGAACAACTTCCTGGTGCAAGTGTTGGAGATGCCAACTGGGTGCTGTGCTCTTCTTGACCTGCTGCTTACAAACAGGGAAGAATTGGTGGGGAACTGTAAATATGTAGAAATGGATGGCAACTTGGGCAGCAGTGACCACGAGATGACTCAGTTCAGGATCCTGAGGAAAGGAAGGAAGGAGAGCAACAGGGTAAGGACCCTAGACTTCAGAAAAACTAGGGAGGAGTATAACAGTATTGCTCGGGCATGCAGGGATGAAGGCCAAAGCACAACTGCAGTTTCAACTAGCAAGGGGAGTGAAGGGTAACAAGAAAAGCTTCTACAAGTATGTTAGCAACAAGAGGAAGATGGGAAAGCGCGGGTCCCATATTGAATGGGAGAGGCAACCTAGTAACAGAGGATGCAGAAGAGAGTGAAGTGCTCAATGCCTTTTTCACCTCTCTTCACAGGCCTGGTCAGCTCCCAGACTACTGCACCTGGCAGCACAGTTTGGGGAGAAGGGGAGCAGCCAATGGCAAAACAACAGGTTAGGGACTCTTTAGAAAAGCTGGATGTGTAGAAGTCCATGGGGCCGGAAGGGATGGGTGCTGAGGGAGTCGGCCAATGTAATTGCAGAGCCACTGGTCATCATCTTTCAAAACTCATGGCTAGGAATCTACCAAATTCATGGTGGAAGTGGGCTGCACGGCAGCTCCTTTAATCTTGCAGGTTCCCTCATGCATGCCCCCCATTGCTGACTGGCTGGGGAGCCCTGGTGGCCCGGCTGCTTGCTGCTGATCAGGAAGGAGGCAAAAAAAGAGTGCCATAATTAAAACTGCAGTTTTTACCTCCCTGCCGATCAGAAGCAAGTGGCAGGGCCGCTCCACTGATTGGCGGGGTGTGAGTGGGGGAGCCTGCAAGATTAAAGCCCAGATGCTTCAAAAAGGGCAAATAAAGTGCCCATCTTCAAGAAAGGGACGGGTGAGGATCCAGAGAACTACAGACCAGTCAGCCTCACCTCAGCTTCTGGAAAAATCATGGAGCAGGTCCTCAAGGAATCCATTTCTAAGCACTTTGAGGAGAAAAAGGTTATTAAGAACAGTCAACATGGATTCACCAAGGGCAAATCATGCCTGACCAACCTGATTGCCTTCTATAATGAGGTGACTGGCTTTGTGGACGTGGGGAAAGCAGTGGACATGATATATCTTGACTTTAGCAAGGCTTCTGATACCATCTCCAACAACATTCTTGCAAGCAAACTAAGAAAGTATGGGTTGGATGAATGGACTCTAAGGCAGAGAGAAAAGTGGTTGGATCATCAGGCTCAGATGGTAACAGTCAGTGACAAAATGTCTAGTTGGCAGCCAGTATCAAGGGCAGTACTCCAAGGGTTTGTCCTGGGGCTGGTTTTCTTCAATATCTTTATCAACGAGCTGGAAGATGGGGTGCAGTGTACCCTCATCAAGTTTGCAGATGACACCAAGCTGGGGGGAGTAGTAAATACACTGGAGGGTAAGACTAGGATTCAGAGAGTCCTGGACAAATTGGAGAATGGGACCAAAAGAAGTCTCACAAGATTCAAGAAGGACAAGTGCAAAGTCCTGCACTTAGGATGGAACAATCCCATGCACTGGTAACAGGCTGGGGACCAACTAGCTAAGCAGCAGCTTTGCAGAAACGGACCTGGGGGTTGCAGTGAACAATAAGCTGAACATGAACCAACAGTGTGCCTTTGTTGCAAAGAAGGTTAATGGCATACTGGACTGCATAACTAGGAGCTTTGCCAGCAGGTCAAGGGAAATGATTCTTCCCCTCTATTCAGCACTGGTGAGGCCACATCTGGAGTACTGTAGCCAGTTTTGCCAGCACCCCCCTCCATGGAAAGAATGTAGACCAGCTGGAGAGAGTCCAGTGGTGGGCAACAGACATTGTTAAGGGGCTGAGGCACATGATTTCTGAGGAGGGGCTGAAGGAACTGATCTTATTTAGTCTGGAGAAGAGAAGACAAGACAGAGAGGATTTAATAGCAGCCTTCAAATACCTGAAGGGGGGTTACAAAGAGGATGGAGCTAGACTAGGGGTGGGTAATTATTTGGGTTGGAGGACAACAAAGGGAGTTTTGCTGACCTGTTGTGGGCCGGGGGAAGGGTGCTGATGAAGCCAGCGCAGCTTGGGGATGGGTGGTGTTGACTTGGCCCAGTGCAGCATGGGAGTGGTGCTGGATGATGAGGGGGGCAGAGGGAGTGCAGACCCTTCCTGGCATGGGGGGATGGCATTTGATCCTATCCAGCCTGAGCCCATCCATCTTGAACCCACCTTAGGAGCTTGGGATGCAACAGGCAGGTAGGCTCTCCAGAGAGACCATCCCAGTACCTGCATGAGCAGAGCCTGCTTGGCTAGGTGGCTGGGATGGGGCCGCGGGCTGGCAGAGAGTAGCACCTGAGCGGGAGGGGCAGAGGCCAGGATCACTTGGGCAGTGACAGTGCAGGGCTGGGGCCTGAGGCAAAGCCATGATCCACTCCCCACATGCTCCTGCTTGCAGAACTAACACTTGTTGCAGGGATGTGCAGGAGCAGATTGCGGCTCTGCCTTGAGCCTCAGCCCCATGCTGTCATTGACCCACAATCCCAGCCCCAGCATTCCCAGCCCCACCCACCCATCTGACTCCTGGATGTCACTCCCCACCTGCCTACAGCCCCACCCCTTCTACCTGGCCAAGCATGCACTACCTGAAAGGGTCCCGAACCAGTCTCCATGAAGACCCCACCTGCTCCATCCTTGGAGGTTTTTAAGACCTGGCTAGATAAAGCCTTGGCTAGGATGATTATATAGTTGGGGATGGTCCTATTAGAGCAGGAGGTTGGATTGGATATCCTCCTAAGGTTCCTTCCAGCTCTAACTTTCTATGATTCTATGATTAACTGGAAACATCAATTTAGCCTCAGTTATGGAACCACGGTAAGTATTCTCATCATTGACCTTCATTGTGGTAGTGCACACTGTTAGGGACTGCTTTCAAACACAGGAATACAGCCCCTGGACCAAAGAGTTCTGGAGACAGCATCTCAACTGATGCAAGGTGTCACAGCCTTTCACTGCAGTGCACTCATGAGGATTCATATCAGCTGAACAGGTGGGCCTACAATTTTAGCCCCTGATTTTGCAAACTATATCAAATGGGAGAGCTCTGTGCAGATACAAAAACCAACCAAATGGGATATCTTGTTTAACTGAGGTCCGAGACTGTATGTCTCTCAAATACATGTGCCCGTCTACAGTTGGATCCTGGGGCACAATAGAACTTTGAATTCCCTTTTTTTTTGGTTTTGCAATTATGTCTCTAAGTCTTTTCCTGTGCTACAATACTTCTGAAACTAACTGGAGATAGCCATTACAAAACACCAACATGTGATTAGTAGCATATCATTTAAAAATATAACCCCTGTTGATTAACAATTGTGCTACATGATGTTAACCAGACTTCCAGCACTGAAAAATAAATTGCCTTTTTCTGCTTTGATTACTCTGTGCAGAAACTGGAACCTAATTTCTACTGCAGTGCAAATCTCAGGAAATTTCTCCTTTACTGCTGAGTTCCTGAGGCATATTCCCCCAAATGCAGGTTAATCGAGAATTCTCAGCTAGAGCTCAAATTGCACATTTCATTTATATTCAGGGGAGCAGATCTAAAGTATTGTTTCAAAAGTATTGGCCAAAACATGACTGAAGTGCTCAAAATTTACCAAAGTGACTAATGACTCTGCATGCCCCATTTTTGGGGACAGGACATGAAATGATATACCCTAAAGACTTTTCAGAAGGTTGTGCTCACCACTTCCTGGAAGTCAGGCCCCTGTAAGCTGCCAGGCAGTCAAATATTGAGGCAACCAAAATCACTAGTCACTGTTGTAAATTTAAGACCACAGAATAACATAGTTCATATAGCAAAAGTTTTAGATCCTGCTACTACCGTTTCTCCTTTATTAAAAAAAACAAAACAAAAACACTTAAAGCAAGCAGTTGCACAGGTAGCATAGTCCAAACTACAATACTTTTAATTTTTTTTAAATTCTACTATCTTTCCCAGAAATGAGAAACAAATTTTTTTAACTCCTTTAGCATAGGGGTATCAAATATATGGCCTGAGGGCTGGATATGACCCATGGAGCCATTTCACTCAGCTCCTAGGGAGGCTGGAAATTTGGGGCAGAGTCCACCACTGAAATTCAGGGTACAGAGCCCTGTTGGGGATGCACATTTTGGGGGGTTGGAGTTGGGAGGATGGGGCAGAGGATGGCTGCATTAACTGACAGCTCTCTGATGCTACTTACTCAATTGCTGAAGGTGGCCCCACATCTGACTCCTAAGAAGTTTGACAGTTCTTCTCGTGTGTTTTAATTACCTTTAATTAGCCCCTTAACATCGGCTGTAGGGATTTACACCTTACTTTTCAGGCACAGACAGAGAAGGAGTTAGTGCCTATCTTTTACAAATAAGTCTAGTTTAGAGCACATGCATAGGGTGTGGGAGAAAGGTTCAATTCTGACCTGTGTTTGACAGGATTCAGACCTACTTCTGCCATTTTCCAAGAGAGTGCCTTAACTACTTGGCTGCAGGCTGTTCTGGGTAATGGGACCCTAGACTCCTCTTGATGCTGTGCAGCCATGTGAAAAAATTCAAGAGTCACTGGGGCAAAGGATGACAATACAGTTGCTTTACTGCTTCCTAATTATGGTACCTACCACAGTTTATATTTCCTTTAAGACAATCACTGCAGATGCCATAACTGACATTTCTCAAACTTGATAATCAGGTTCAAACCAAAGCACACGTAACATTAATAAAATTAAAGAGAGAGATCTTGCTATTTGAAGGGTTACTTATTAATATATTGTTTTTTTTCTGTTGAATTTTTCTGTGAAAAAGCATGCCAGTATTAGCAGCAGAAAAATATAACCCGCAATAAGTGTAAAAAAGCTGGCAAGCTTAAAAAATGTCTGATTGATCAGTGGCCAGAATTCAGCTGCCTCCCTTGCAGCAATGGAAACAAAAACATCTGAAGAAAAAAATGGCATTTAGCTCACCAATAGTGTAGTATCTCTTCAGCTCACTTCTCCGTGGATTACGTCTTTGTGTATTTGTGGTGTTGTTCTGCTCCTCTTCAGAAGTGGCTGTCTTAATGACAGGCCTGGCATGTGTTGCCTGTTGTCCTGGTGCTGCCAGAGGGTTGCATCCTGCTGCAGTAATATCTATAGACTGGGACTTTTTCTTTAACCTACAGACAAACGGAAATAATGGACTATTAATCCTTGTCGTATAGCTGCAACATTTAGCTCTTTTCTTACTTTATATAAACAGAAAATGGAATGCCATCATTCAACAACGTATTTGTATCACAGTTGTTCCTAGAGGCCTAACTGAAAATACGACATTGTGGTAAACTAGTAAAAGATCGTAAGTTCCTTGGGGCAGGAACTATCTACAGAGATAAGACATGTTATCTTGGGCTTTACAGATGGGGAACTGAGACACAGGGAAAATAAATGATTTTCCAGAGGCCATGTAGGAAGTCTGGTGAAGAACCAGAAACTGACTCCAGAATTTCTCAGTCCCAGTCCAAGGCCATAATCCCAAGGCCCTCCTTCCATTCCACGCTGGCTGCAACATCCTATTGTCTCTTACCTTAAATAAGAACTTACACTGTATTTTGGCTACTACAATTTGAGGTCACAGAACAACAATTTCTTCCCCAGTATATTAAAACTTAATAAAGCTACACAATACAAATTCTGTAGCAAGCAAAAATGTCAGAGAATCATGAACTGAAGCAGACACAGGTACTACATTTACAAAATGTCTTTATAGTGTATCATTTATACACTGAGGTTCCAGACACAGCTGCTGCACTCAGCAGGTCCTTTTCTGATTATATTAGCTAAACACAAGTTGACAAAATTATTCAGACACTCGAGCACACTGTAAAGAATATATACATACTGGCTGAAGGCTACACAGGAAAGTTGTATTGCTTTAAGCATGTGATTGCGAACTGATGGAACAGTACAAATCCCCATATGGAGACTCCCTTTTCGAAATAGTTTGATATAGGTGGATCCAGGATGGGGAAGGCTGTTGGGGGGGGGAAGAGTGGGGAGCATGACAGTAGGGGTGCAGTTCCTTCCCCTCTTTGAGTCCTGCTCCACTGAAATTAAAAAACAAAACAAACGAACAAAAATAAAAACTCTCTGGGAGAGGCAGTGACTTTCCTTTCCTCTCCCTTTCCTGGCAGCAATGAGACAGTCAAATGACTTCATAGATTTCATAGACGTTAGGGCTGGAAGGGACCTCGCAAGATCATCGGGTCTAGCCCCCCGCCCAAAGGGCAGGAAGTCAGCTGGGGTCAGATCATCCCAGCAAGATAAACATCCAAATGCTTCTTGAACATGTCCAGAGTAGGTGCTTGCACCACTTCTGTGGGGAGTCTATTCCAGACTCCGGAGATGTGGACAGTAAAGAAGTTTTTCCTTAAGTCCAGTCCAAAACAGTCTTCCAGCAGTTTGTAACCGTTGCACCTTGTCTTCCTTAGGGGTGCCCTGGTGAACAGATGTTCTCCCAGATCCTGATGCGCACCCCTAATATACATATAGGCTGCCACCAACTCCCCCCTGAGCCTACGCTTTCCAAAGCTGAAGAGTCCTATGCCTCTCAGCCTCTCCTCATAAGGCCTGTTCTCTTGACCTCTGATCTCTCAGAGCATGGCTCTCCTCTGGACTCTCTCAAGCTTCTCCACATCCTTCCTAAAGTGTGGATCCCAGAATTGCATGCAGTACTCCAGCTGTGGCCTCACCAAGGCGGGGTACAATGGGAGAATGACATCCTGGGATTTACTTGAGAAGTATCTATGGATGCAAGCCACAGTTTTGCTTGCTTTAGCAGCTGTGACATTGCATTGGTGGCTCATATTTATCTTGTGGTCAATCATAACCCCCAAGTCCCTTTCGGCCATGGTGCTAGTGAGTGTAGCACTGCCGAGCTTCTAGGTATGTTGTGGGTTCTTTCTCCTGAGGTGGAGCACCTTGCATTTCTCTGTGTTGAAAGTCATTAGGTTTTGATCTTCCCACTTTGCAAGCCTGTCCAAGTCAGCCTGAATCCCCAGCCTATTCTGTAGTGTGACCATGCTTCCCCATAATTTGGTGTCATCTGCAAACTTAGCCAGTCTGCTTTTGACACCCAAATCCAGGTTGTTTATGAATATGTTAAAGAGCACCGGTCCGAGTACTGAACACTGAGGGACACCACTGGTCACCATGCACCATGTTGACTCGGTTTCATCAACAATCTGTGTCTGGGTCTGACCATGGAGCCAGTTCCCCAGCCTCAGACCATAAGGTGTCAAGGCCGCAGGTCCCCAATTTTGTCATGAGGACATCATGGGAGACCAAGTCAAAGGCTTTTTTGAAATCCAAGTAAATTACATCAGCCTCTCCCCTTCTGTCCAGGTGATGTGTCACTTGATCATGGAAGGAGATGAGGTTGGTCAGGCATGACCTACCCTTAATGAAGCCATGTTGGCTGTCTCTCAGGATGACACTTTCTGTTAGCCTATTGTTGATGGATTCTTTAATAATTTTTTCCATGACCTTTCCAGGGATTGAGGTCTAACTCATCGTCTTGTAGTTCCCTGGATCTTCCTTCCTTCCTTTCATGAAGATAGGCATCACACTGGCCCTCTTCCAATCTTCAGGAACCTCTCCCAAGTGTCACAAGTACTGGTGACTTCATGGTTCATTATCATCTACCTGGTTCTTGCTAATCTTTTTCTACTCCATGGGTGTTAACCACTCTTCCCTTTTAAATGGTCTTGACTTCCACTATTTAAATGATCCTTTCTTCTGCAACTCTGTTGTCTGATAGCCATTCCTAGTAATGACTCTTCTGTTTCACAGCCTTGCAGACTGTTTTCAGCTCTAGCTAAAAACCTTAACTCAGGTGTGGTAATATTAATGCAGGTGTAGAAAGGACTGACAGTGAAGTATTGAAGGCACTGTCAAGACACTCAAGGAGGTTAGATTTTGTTTTATGACTCTGAATAAGGGATGTACATTTAAATATAATTACTTCAGGACTAATGACACCATATCATTTGACTATTTTTGCCTAATTTGTTGTCCTTTTTTTAAACTTTATATATAATCCAGCATTATATTCTATATGACCCAAGCATTATATTTGTTTTGGCTTTGATCTTAAACTGAATAATTTAGCACTGGCCATCTAGCATATTGATAAACCTTCTGGTTCCTCTTTAACTAGAGAAAAATTAATGTCATCTTATATGGGATGAAGCCCCATACCCTCTGCCCTCCCCATTTTCAAAATCACAGATCCACCTATGAGAAAGGGTAAAGCCTAAAGGAAAAAGGAACTCTTATACCCAGGTCATATCTATGTGACTCTAGCATATCTCAACTGATGTAACAGGTGAATTTCTATCAGGTAAACCATTGCCGGGAGCATCAAAACCATCTAGAGGATCTGAACAACCAAATCCAATTAGTTTTCAGTGGAAAAACTGGATCTAAATCCCTCAAGTGGCTTTGACAATCTCAGATGCTGCAGTTACATGTGCTATATGCAGTCAGCAGCCAATTTTTTAGGTACCTACCTTATATGATAAAAATATCCCTGCTACAAGACTGCAGAGTGAGAAACACTCCATTTTTAATGAAGCCAACTGCATAAGTGCTATTAAGAGCAAAAATGGAAATATTTGATATTTTAAAACCATATCTTGAATGAAGAGTCTGTAAAATATCTAGTTGGCTACTTGATTTCATTCTGAAAATAAAAGGGATTTGTGACACCGTAGTGCAGCACAGAATGAGATCAAGGGTTTTCAACCACACTGAATGCCTGTGTCAATGAATAAAGAAAAATGAGAAGGTTCACCAGGCCAGATAAAAACATCTGCACTCTCTGGCAGCATCATCCCTCCTAATACTATGCTATCCTATTTTTTAAAATGTTTCCTCCATTTGCCAATTATATGTAAAAGAAAGAATGTGATTTAATCAGGGAAATGAGTTAATTAATATCACCAAGATGATTATTATTACTACACTGGAAATTCCTAACGGCAGTACTGTTTTCCATAAGATGGGCTCAGAATGCCATTGGCCAAGAAGTGACTTACAGCAAGTAATCCAATGCTACGAGATGTGGGGTTTTCACAATACTCAAATGTTGTTAGCATTAACAAGTACTGAATGGTCCTGGATAAGAATGTATAACACAAGACGCTTAATCCAGGAACCCAGAGTACAGATAAGTAGCTGGGTATGAGTTTTTCTACAGGGTTGAGAGAGCATGACTGCCTAGCCCTCCTTCCCCAGCCCTGGCCCAGCTACTCCAATGGTTGAAGTGTCCTTTTTAGTCCAACAGAATAGACAGACTGATGGGAAGCAGATGATTATATCAATGTAAAATAAATGAGATTTTAAAGTATTCCTACTCAAACTTATTATATGTTTTGTTCTCACTACCAAGATAATCTGCAGGACAGTTTAGTTCAGAAAGATGTAAATTGCACTAGAAAACCAGTTAATAGAACGGCTGGCTGCAACTCGAGACCATTGCTCCTTGTTCTGACATCTGCCACCACTGAGAAAAGTCCAGCTCCATCCTCTTTCGAACCTCCTTCAGGTAATTGAGGACTTTCAGGTAATTGCTATTAAATCTCCCTTCAGTCTTCTCTTCTGTACACTAAATAAGATCAGGTCCCTCAGCCTCTCCTCAGAAATCATGTGCCCCAGCCCTCTAACCACTTGTGTTGCTGCTGGACTTTCTCCAATTTGTGGACATGCTTTCTGTAGCGAGGAGCCCAAAACTGGATATGGGATCCAGATATGGCCTCACCAGTGCTGAATAGAGCAGAAGAATCACTTCCCTTGACCTACTGGCAACACACCTACAAATGCAGCCCAGTATGCTGTTAGCCTTCTTGGCAATAAGGGCATACTGCTGGCTCATATTCAGCTTCTTGTCCACTGTAACCCCCAGGTCCTTTCCTGCAGAGCTGCTGCCCAGCCAGTCAGCCCCCAGCCTGTACTGGTGCATGGGATTGTTTTGTCTTAAGTGCAGGACTTGGCCCTTGTCTGTATTGAAGGTAATGTTCAGTGGCTCTGCAATCACACTGGCCAACTTCCTCAGCACCCTCGGCTGCATCACGTCTGGTCCCATGGACTTGTACACATTCAGCTTCTCTAAATACTCCCTAACCTGTTCTTTTGCCACTGTTGACTGCTCACCTCCTCCCCAAACTGTGCTGCTGGGTGCTGCAGTATGGGGGTTGACCTTGCCTGTGAAGACTGAGGTAAAAGAAGGCACTCAGCCTTTTGCACATTATCTGTCACTGAATTGCCTTTCCCACTGAGTAAGGGACACACACTTTCCCTAACCTTCCTCTTATTGCTGACATACTTGTAGGAACTTATCATTACCCGTCACGTCCCTTGCTAGCTGAAACTCCAACTGCACTTTGGCTTTCCTGATTTCATCCCTGGATGCCCGAGCAATATTCTTATACTCCTCCCTAGTCTTTCATACAAGTTTCTACTTCTTCTAAGCTTCCTTTTTGTGTTTTAACTCACTGAAGAGTTCACTGCTAAGCCAAGATATTCTTGTGCCATACTTGCTAGTCATTCTGCACATCAGGATAGTTAATTCCTGAGCCCCCAGCAAGGTTTCTTTAAAGTACAGCCAGTTCTCCTGATCTCCTTCCCCCCTCAAACTGGCCCTCCAAGGGATCCTACCCATTAGTTCCTTGACAGATGAAATCTGCTTTTCTGAAGTCCAGGGTCTTTACTCCACTGCTTTCCTTCCTTCCTTTCCTCAGTATCCTAAACTCAAATTATCTCACGGTCACTGCTGCCCAAGTTGCCATCCATTTATACGTTCCCCACCAATTCTTCCCTCTTTTTGAGCAGTAGGTCAAGAAAAGTACAGCCTCTACTTGGCCTCTCCAACACTTGCACCAAGAAGCTTTTCCCATCACTCTCCAAAAACTTCTTGGATTGCCTGCGCACTGCTGTATTGCCCTCCCAACATATGTCAGGGTGACTGAAGTCCCTCATGAGAACCAGGGGCTGTGACCTGGAAACTTCCGCTAGTTGTTTGAAGAAAGCCGCATCTACCTCATCCTCCTGGTCTGGTGGCCTATGACACGTACCATGACATCACCCTTGTTGCTCTCTCCTCTAACCCTAACCCAGAGACTTTCAACAGGCCTATCTCCAGTTTCATACTGGCATAACTACAGGAAAACTGACAGTGATAGCACAGCTCAACAGTACGTTCACTCTTCATCACCATTTTGCAGGTATGTAAACACAGGAACATAAGTCTTGGAAGAGAAATCCTTAGATCAAGTCTAGTCCCCAGCTACCATATGCAGCCAGATCACAATGAGCCCATTTCAGGAGAACATAAAAATTCAACCCGGGATCACAGGAGAAGCAGCTGTTGAAAATATTAGTTACAAGTTCATTATTCTAAATGGTCCCATGCTTGACTTTGATTGACTTCAGTAGTTTTGCAGCTTCTGTCGTTCTACAGGCACTTGAACACTGGAGGAAATAAATACTGGCATGGAACCTAACTTTTCTACATCCTAGCTAGCAAACTTCCAAACTTCCTTTACACAGCAGTCAAAGATACTGGTTGTGCTGCCAAGAAGGATGATAGATAACAAAGTCTGTACTACTATGCTGATGCTGCCATGTGAGCTACTCAAGCAAGGAGTGTTTTGGTAGACTGAACAAAATTCACAAGCCTTCTCAAAGCTTGCTTAAAAGAATATAAATTCCTGCATGTAAGTTCAGGAAACTCACTTTTGTGTGACAAGACACAATAAGCATTAGACTTGCAGTTTTATCACATCAGTGACAAGATGCAAGCTCTGTATTTGTAGTTTGTGGGAGAAGAGGGTCAGTCATAGAGTGTCCAGTCTTCTTCTGTCCCCCACACACTATTTCTTGCCATGTAGTAATTCTATATTTTTGCATTGCCTTTATTGGGCTGGTACTGTGACATGATGACATTTATACTTTGACACAGTGTAACAGTCATGACTGTGATGCAAGATTTATGAGGAAAGACTGAAAGAACTAAGATTATTTAATCTGGAGAAGAGAAGATTGAGGGGAATTGGATAATAGTCTTGAAATACCTGAAGGACTATTATAGAGAGGAAATGGACTCTTCTCCATGACCACAGGAGACAGAACTAGAAGCAGTGATCTCAAGCTTCAGCAGAGGCAATTTAGGTAGGAGATTAGAAGGATCTTTGACTACGAGGGTAGTCAAACATCGAAAAGTGTCTTCCTAGATGGAGACATCTCCATCCCTGAAAGTCTTCAAAAGCAGATTCAAGAGCAGATACTTGCCTGCAATGATTTAATCAGGCATGATAAGAGATGGGATGATCAGGGATTATTCTGATTTGAGTAGGGGGCTAGAATAGATGACCTTGTGACTTCCACTACTACTTTCCTATGATCCTATGATATAAATTAACATGAAAACCTTCATTTCATCTAGTTCCTAGCTTCTGCTCTATTTCAAGATTTCTTTTCTTAAATAATGGAAAACCTCACACATGCACATAGATAGTTTTGCATCTCTTAGAACATCTACTTTATAGTAGCCTGCAACTCTTTCCAGCAATGTTGATACAACTGAGAAAAGCCTCCTTCAATATTGCTTACAATGACATGCACTCACCCTGCTACAGTCCCCAGACAGATGACCAAGCAAACATTTCAATGTTAGTAGTAATTCTGAAATACATCCTATACAAACAAGGGATTTTAAAAAGTGCTAACTTAGGTATTTCATATTGTAAATCGAAAAAAAAAAGTTGTGTGGTACAGATCAGAAATTGTGTAAACATTAGGAAGATGCATAAACTCTTTTACCACAACTACCCTTAACAGAGAATACCATAATGGTTAATATTTATCAACAGAGACCCAGGTTTTCCATTTGCTGCCAAAAAACATGGATTTACTCCTTTAAAAGAGAAAGATGTGGATTTTCCTGCTTAAAGGGAAAACTGCGGGTTTCCCCTTTTAGGATGGCAGCCGCCCAGCCTGCAAGGAGCTGCTTGAGGTTGAGGGGAGTGGGAAGGGTACAGTAATTGAAGGCTGGGGGTGTCACGTGTGTGTGCACATGCCCTTATACATGGCCAGCATACAGTCAGGCAGTATGGTGGAGGCAGGGGGGCGGGGGGTGTTTGTGGGTTGGCGTGTAAGGGATGGGTGTGCTGGAGGGGTAGGTATCTGCTAGTGCTAGGGGAAAGTGTCTGGATGCTGGGCCTACAGCAGGGCAGGGGAAAAGTGCCTGCCCCTCCAGTGGGGGAGTGGGGAGCTGTAGAGCCAGTGCCCGTGCTTATAGGGGTGGGGCGGTCAAGAGATGCT
>NW_005842012.1:1605884-1616872 GCF_000455745.1 Alligator sinensis | reverse complement strand
TTGGTCGGGATGGGCCAGCTGTAGTCCCCCCCACCCCCAGCAGGGCAGGGGGCTGCAGGTTGGGAGTGAGGGGCACCAGGAGGCATGGCACTGTGGGTCAGGAGTAAGGGACACCAGCATGGCCCAGGGGCTGCAGATTGGGAGTGAGGGTAACCGGGAGGTCCCAGGGAGCCATGGATCGGAAGGGGCACTGGCAAGGCCAGGGGGCGGTGGGTTGGGAAGGGCACTGACAGGGCTGGTGAGCATGGGAGTTGGGGCCTGGAGTGAGGGGCAGCAGCATGGGAAGGGGCAGGGCACCAGAATATCAGGGCTGCTCAGTGCCACAAAGCTGCAGGGGAGGAGGCAGCTGGATCTGCATCCTTGTGATCAAAGGAGGCAGGAGGAGCTCTGATTCTCCATGACAAAAAAGCCAAAATCAAACTCTAAAATATATATGTATTTAGAATTTATTTTATTATAATTATTGAGGCAAATATATCAATAAAAAGTGTTATATTAGTACTACATATATATATCTATAGTATAGAGGCATTTTAACTGCAGAAAAATGCAGATTTGGGGGTTTTAAGCGGAGAATCTGGGGGTTTTTATCAGAGAATTTTCAATTTTTAAACAGAGAAAACCAGGATCCCTGGTTATCAAAATGCACTGAAGTAAGCCCCTGCCTATTTTATCACTAGCATTTCAGACAAGAAACAAAGTAACATAATATACAAAATCTGCAGTTTCTGAAAAGCTGGCACGAAACCCCAACAAGACAGTGACAAGCATTCCTCTCTAATGGCTAACTCATGACTTTTGTGAAATGAGCTGGTTGTCTCACTTCAGCTCCAAAAAGCAGACATCCAAATAACAACGCTGCACTTCACCAGGAACTGTGAGGCCTTGTAGCCAAGGTCAAAACTGAATGAGTATGAAAACAGAATAACAACCAAGTGACTACCATGGTCCCTCTGTGATTAAAGTGCAATGGCAAGGTTTGTGGGAGGGAATGCTGTGCTGTCGCTGAAATTAGACATACTAAGATTGCTATAGCCTCGGAGCCTGAAAATGCAAGAACTTTCAAGAAGCTGCTGATTTAGTGTCAGGGAAGCACATCAGTTTTGAACAATCCTGTCAAATGACACATTTCACACATCAGTTAAGTAATTCAATTATGCCATTACTAATGTCTCATTAAAATAAACCATTTGTTTCTGTTTATACTTAACAGTATTTTACTTAGAACAGATGTCATACACCTCATTAATTCTAGTCACCACAGACTTTCTATTCATTTCTTTTTAATCCTAAATTACCAGACCATGCTAGAAACACTAAGTCTGTCCCATTGTATCCTGCCGTAGTCTACAAGTCACCCAGGTTTTGCTTATTTAGCTAAACTGGGAGAAATATGCAATCCTTGTTGATACTTCACTGACTGATTCAAAAACCAGACAGGATGGAGACATTTTTTAAAATGAATTCTCATTTTTATCCCTTATGCTATTTTGAAAATGTGAGTGCAGTTTTATATTTTGACTTTAAAAGCCAACAAATGGCATCAGTTATCATCCCAGCCTGACCAAATAAACTCCCTGTGTTCTAGGGTAGCAATTCAAAATGACGTGTTATTAAGAGTTTTAAACCATTTACCAAGAAAAAAAAAATCCCACAAGGCAAAATATTTGCTTGGCCTGCTCTTCCGGTGAATTGCCAATGTAGGTCCCCTACGCCTGCAACTAAGAGAATTTAAAGGAAAGACTAACTCACTCTTTAACTACTGTGTATAAAATAACATGGTTCCTCTATGCCCCTAGTGATTACTGTAGAGACTTTATTGTACACAGAGTACAAGAAAGAAAAATCAGTCATTTGAAGAGCCTGCTTCCTTTTCAGTGATGTATTCAGCACCTGTGACATTCGTGAATGCCCAAAGGTTCTGGCTATGAATTTCATTTCTTTGTAACAAGAACAGAGGATTTAGAATTGGAAAGTAATGCTTCTCCAGTCCACAGCTAGAATGTTCTTCTTTCTATTCTGGAAAAAGTCCAAGATTTCTCCCAAGTTTGCCTGAGAAATATTCCTTCTCACCCAATCTTCCTGGAGCTTTACTTACTTCAATACAGGGGTCCATGGTAAAAAGGGGGTTCTGTGTGGCCTGTGGGCAAGCCAAAGGTCATAAACCTGAGACTAAAGTCTTCAATACTATCAAGCCATGGCATACGAATCCCTCCCACTGATATCCGGAATTATTAAAAACATGGTGTAAACAACTCTAAATTGACTTGAACTTGAGTTCAAACAAATCAATATTTATATCTGTATTTAATCATTTCTAAAATGGGTACAGTGATACTGTTCTCACACATAAATGAGTAAGACTTCACCTGTGTGTCTGTAAAGCTCTTTGAGATCCTCCAAAGAAGGGCTCTGTATCCTGTTTTCTAACTCATGATTTTACTCTGAATCTCTTGATTTTGGTGATCTTGTCAAAGCCTAATCTTCTGAAATCAAATGGTTCCAGAAAGCTGAGGCCACCAAAATAGTTAAAGTTTGCAGCCCTCACAGTAACAAAAGTTTGAAAATATGACCTAAGTGTCTCCTAAAGGTTCTGAAAATAGAAGCAAATACAAAGTACCCTAAATGAATTCTTCTCTCTAAACTCAACAAGGACACTCCTCCAGAGAGACAGATCGCACTTTTGAAAGAGCCATCCAGATACCATGTGAAGAATTGCTGCAAAACAGAAGAAAACCCCCCATGAATCACACACCACTGGTTATGACATATCACCCCTCCCTGGAACCTATGTGGAAAATCTTAAAATAATTGCAACCTATACTAGGAGACCCAATTCTCATATAGATCTCACCAGAACCTCCCATCCTATACTTTAAACAAGCACCAACCTCGCCAACCTCATCATCAGAAGCAAACTTCCTATGGCCCAAAACACACCAAATCAATCCAGACCATGTTGGAACAACAAATGTCAAACCTGCCAACGTATATCCACCATCCCCACAATGACTACACCCCACAACAGAACCGTCAACATTCCTGGATCTTAAACCTGCACCTTCAGAAATGTAATACAGGTAACCCCTGCTTAGCACTCTTAATTGGTTCTTGAAAAAGCAAGCATTAAGCGAAACCAAGTATTAAGTGAAACCAAAGTTCACTTTCACTTTCTAAAGCTAGCAAAATCACCCTAAAGCCAAGAAAATCACCAGAATCAGGTCTGTCAGGATTAGTGTCAGTTTCAGTGCCGTCTGTACGATGCCCATGAGTGTTATAATGACATTCACTGAGCGCTAAGGGGAATCAGGTATCATTGTAAAACAAGCATTACAGTGAAATAGCATTAAGTGGGAGTTGCCTGTATATCTCATTCAGTGCACCAAATGCCCTGATGGAAAATATGTAAAAGAAACCAAACAACAACTGCACACCAGAATGAACGCACACCAGAAATCTATCAAAGACAAGAATACCCAATTCCCTGTGGGGGCACATTTCTCGCAAGAAAACCACATTATCTCCAATCTCTCATTTCTAATCCTCAAAGGGAATTTACAAAACACCTTCCACAGATGCACCTACAAACTTCACTTCATCAATCTACTGGATACAAAAAATTATGGACTAAATACAGACATTGGATTTACAACACATTATAACCTGCCTTAACATCTGACTCCCCAGGTAAACCCTCCACTTTTTAACAGACATTCTCATTCCCTTTCCCCCCACCCTCCTGTGACTCATTCTTTGACTACAACTACATTGATTCCCCTTCCGCCTCACCCCGCACCTGTCTCTCTCCTACAGACCACCTCAATTTACATTTTAACTGACTGGCTTTCTTGCATACCTACTGGCCTCTAGCTCCTTTACCACTCCATCCAGGAAGAGTACACATCATCTGCAGACACTCCCTCAGTCTGAGGAAGGGCGTTTATGCCTGAAAGCTTGCTAAGAAGAATTTTTCCAACTATTTGAGTTGATCTAATAAAAGAGATCAGATTTACCTAAAGAATCTTGTCTGCCTGTGTCCTTAGACCAACACAGCTACACTAAACCTGTGATTTTTGGGTCCTGACCCCAGATGTTTTAATTTTTAAGGTTGGCAATAATGAATTTTTAAATGTACTCTACAATTTTTTCCTTGAGATTATTAGAAAAATAAACAACTATAAACCAATGCTAGCCAAATTGTTAAAATGAATTCTTGTGAAAGTCTCAAGACCCATAGTGATGATCAGAGTCTTAACAGAATACAATATATACAGGTGCAAACTATAAAATGCAAGCTGAGTGGAATAATAGTATTTTACACAGCTGGAGATGATGAAGGAAGGTGAGACTGACCCAGTGGTTTTCATCATGTTTGATAGTTTCCTTATTGCCAGTTGGAAAATGCTGTCTGAGCACCCTTCACTTTTTGAAGTAGACATCGCTTGGTAGAAAACTTCATTTGTTTTGCTATTTGCTGACAGACACATTGGATTTAGAGAATGTTCTCATAAAGATAGGTTAATGTAAATTACTATTTTGTATCTTCCTGTTTCACTAATAGCTGCTATACAGCAATTTAAGTAACTCCCACTAGTTCCATCTCACAAAAGCTTTTCCAAAACTGAATGCAAAATAGTTCTTAGTTCAATTTGAAATTTCCAGCTCTGCTATACTCAACACAGTGAAACTTTGCATAATGCCTGAAGTGAGTATAATTTCTATTTTAATTCACATATACTTAGATAATGCTGTAGAATTACACCTAATGTAAAGTAATATTCTAAATATCATAATTATAGTTTGGTTAAAGTCTACACTAGCTAGAAACAGCGCACCTTGTTTGCACTTAAGACATTCATAGGCAAATTTATCACAGCACAATAAGCTGTTTTCTCTGACATACCTTTTCAAAATGGCTATGCTGGTGATTAGAAAAGGCTATTCTAATGGCAACTTCAGAGTGACCAAGTGGGACTCACCTAACAGGTCATGGGACCTGAGGCCACACATGGAGCAGACTTCATGCCATGGATTTGCATGTACTCCCAGGGACACCTGCTATGTGCAGTCCCCCTCACTGCTGCTGCGCAAGCCTCTGCCACACCACAGCTGCATGAGTCCCCTCACTGTCACCACCGTGTGGGCCATTTCCCTGCTCCCGCCCCTTGCAACACTTTCAGTTGAGCAGACAAACCCTCTGACTAAGCTCTGCCACTGTTGTTATTGCAGGGTCAGCAAGCTCACCAGTCCTATTGCTTTGCTATCCAGATTTAGTGACATCACTGTCATGACCCATGATTGTGTGTGCGCTTCGGCACTGCAGAATTATTTCCCGCCATAATGGAGCTTTCTTTGCACGGTGCAATTCTCAGATGCAGAGAGAAAACCCCGGTGCAAAGGAGTTCCCGCCGCTCGCATGTAAATTTGTGTCCCACTATTGGCTGTTTCTAAATTATTCCCACGTGGCGGCTAGCGATTGGCTTGCTAGCCGTATAAGAGGCTTGAGCAGTTTCCGCCCAAGTCGGAGATCTCCGAGAATCTCAGGAGGATCCTGAGAACCCCGATTCCGAGAATTCCGGGAGAAATCCGAGAGAATTCCGGCAAGGAGTCCACGATTACCTCGTGGATTTCTACATAAATCTCGGACCGAATGGTGGTTTGATCACCCACCAAGAGTCTCTCCCCGTCACCGGATGATCCTTGACGTACCCCTGCCCTGCGCGCTCGTTGAGAGTCACAGCACGGACTCTCATATCGGTTTAAAGAGCTCTCATCGTTCGAGTTTTTCTTCTTTTCTTCTGTCTACAACTGTAACCAAGCAAGTTTTCCTGCCTGCACCGCGACCATCTACAGTGTAAGTTAGATAATCTTTAATCAACCTCCACGCGTCAGTGCCTAATTCTAGTTCACCGTGCCGACTTCCCCGGCCCACGTGCCCGGGTTGCTGGCCACAGCCCCTCGGCCCCGACAATCACCACCACAACAGCCAGAGCAATGAGGGCAGTGATGGCTGAGTGGGAGCCTGAAAGAGGCATATTAACCCCTCATGACCTAGATGTGGCTTACAAGCCACCAGTTGAACACCTCTGCTCTGAAGCATTGTGCATTTATCTTGCAACCTACTGTAGTAGCAGAAAAGTAAGTAATATAACAACAATACACTCCAATTTGGCATTATATTGAGGCTCCAGACCATAAAAATCTCAATGAAAAACAGAAAATAATAATGAAGATGATGCCATATGTGCATGTTGAAAGACTGAAAGCTGTAGCTTTCCTCTAATCATTATTGTTTTTAAATCATACTCTGTAAGCAACTGCAATGCCATCTCCTTGTTTTTTCTAAAATAAATGTCATTAGCCTAGCGTTGCAGAGTTGTTTATTAACTTTATGTTAAAGGCACCAGAATAATCCAAGCTATTTTAAGACTGTATGACAAAGGAAGCCAAGACTACTCTACTTCTTTGATTTAAAGGAACTATTTTTAAAACCCATTACAGTGGACTATCTATGATCAATTACTAATCCTATTTCCAGTGAAACCAATGGGAGATTTGCTACTGATGTCCATGTGAGCAGCATGAGACCCTAGAATATCTTCTCCACTTTTACTGTACATATTGCTTTTAGTTAGAGATCTTTCTTGTACTGGTAAGTAACAAGTACAAGCTATCACATTTATACTAAAGCATATTGCTACATGGTATATTTAGCATTTTTCAAAATAAATGTTTTAATGAAATACCAGTTTTCTTTACTAACAAAATAATGACTTACACTTAATGATTTATACATCAAAAGAAAATCTTTTATCTATTATCTTTTGGTTAGGAAAATGTTCACTTTGTGTTGATTTCATTTTGCATTTCTGCTTGATTACAATACTTGGTTTATATGATTTTTCCATACTGTTAACTTGTCACTGAGGGTACAGATGGGCATTTGAAACAAGCTCCTGATACTACTACAATATATCCAACTGCCAGGTACGTGCATTTAAATAGCCAAGTTGGCAATTCTCTAGGTACTCAAATTAAAGGGTCTTTTGACCTGAATGAGGATGGGGTTACATTTCTCTTACAATAATAAGAATCTAATGTTCTGATCCAACCACTTTGATGACTATGTACCAACAGACCAGACAGTAGTTTCTGCTACTAATAAGGTTAGAGTCTAAAGAAGAGATATTGATACATCTGTCCTTCAAGCTACTTTACGCTCCTAGCAATGTATTTATCCACTGCTAGTATAAAGAAGTCAAAATCAGCACATCTATCTGTCTCACCTCTTATACTCTCATTGACTATATCTTGAGTTTCATGCTCTATTCAGTGGCTCTCGCCCTTTTTAAATTCAAGGCATCAGTCCATAACTTTTTTTTAATTTAGTGGTACCCCATTTCAAAACTAAGAACTAAAAATAAAAAAATAATAGAGAAAACGACTCTTTTCATATGATAAATGATATCATATCAGAGATAATTTTAATAAGGGACTACAGAGATGGACATCATCAATTTCATAATTTTAATCCCTCATCAATAATTCTTCTTTATTCATAGCTTGCATTACTTATATTTTGAAATCCAATTAAACAGTGTAATTGTAATTCTAGTTTGTATACAGTACACTTCTCCTCAAAATTGTCATAAAACAGCAAGCAACTCCTTAAGAATGAGTAATTAGTTCTGATTTATGACCCCCAGAATTTTATCATAGCAAAGAGGAGGAGTGAAGGTGTTCCTTGAAGACACTGAATATTTATCATAACTGCTGACTAACATGGCTTGCTAACATCACAAAGTAACTGTCAGTATGCCCTCTGCAGAATACAGGTAGTGTCTGATAATTCAATGTGCAAAAAGAAAAACCTGTCAAGAGATAAATCTTTGCTTCCTCAAGGATTAGATAGAAGACTGACAAAGTGACAAATATTTTATTAATTTAGCTAAGGAGGAATGACTGCAGTATAAATCCAAGATAACCTAGGCATTTTGAATAAAGGACATAATAGCTGCCATCTAATTAAATGGATAGAAAATATAGATATTTATATTATAGAAATAAATAATAGAAGAAATTCAATTGATTCTTCTGAGCAAATTATGTCCAAAATGGAAGTTATTCCCAAAATTAACTCATAAATTATTGCATAGGTTGTACTTGCATTGCAATAAGTCAACACACAATAAAACTAAGTTGTCTTGAGAGTCAATAGTAAGCTTCACCAAATAATTAACTTTACATATTATAAAAATATTTGTTGCAATCCCCTTCATATTCTTGATTTGTAAGTCCAATTATACAAGGCACAAAGAACTGGCACACAAAACTGGGAGAAAAAATCTGCATTGTCACTGGAATTAAACAATGCCCCCACCCCCCACAAAAAAATCCCATACCTTTCCTAGAAAGTAGGAAGCCCTATTACTTGAGTTAACATTCACTTCAGGTGTACTTTTTCCCCATTCAGCTGAATTAGCAGTAGAAACAAAGAGAGGAAGAGAGGAAATATTAACCTGTCATCATGAATGCATTTTTGATAGGCATGCAAATGTGTTCCAAAATGTGTACCCATGATGGCAGAAGTTTGTGCACCATATTCACTCACATGGCAGACAACATAGTCCAAATAATGGTTCATGATAAATTCTCAACAGGAATAAAAAGGGTGCAGGTAATCCAGGGGTGGGCAAAATAAGGCCCTGCGTGGGCTGCGAGCAGCTGCAGCAGGGAGCGCGGGCCACTGGGCAGGTGAAGGGCCACTTTTCCCCACACTCTGCACCAGCTCCTTCCCTAGCGGTGAGCAGGGGGTCGGGGCTGTGCGCTGCCCCCCACCCATACCGTGAGGCTGGTGGGGCACTGGGAGTGAGTGGGCACGGGAGCACAGGGCCAGTGCCAGTAGGCCCCAGAGCAGGGTGGCAGGGGTACAGGGTCCCAGCCGGCAGGGGCTTTATGGAGCCAGGCCACCTCCCCTCTCTCCCTGCTGGTGCAGTCCAGCCCGGCTCCACAGACCCCTGCCAGCCTGCGCCCTGCTCTGGACCCCACCGGTGTTGGCCCTGGGACATTGGTCCCAAGACATTGGGACATTGGTCCCAAGATGGTGACCAGGGGCCGGGGCACCTTTCAAGGGGTAGGGCTATCCGTGCAGCCCTTGACAGCTTGCCAAAACTGGGTAAGCGGCCCTCCACCCAAAATAATTGCCCACCCCTGAGATAATCTATTCATTTTTTAACCATGCTCCCTCATAATGAAGTGCAAGTGTTGTCCAGTGTCACACAGAAAGAAGGCAAAGTCTCCTGCCCGTAACTTAAGTGTATTCCCTAGAAATGGATAATAAGAAAAATAAATACTAAGTGTATATGTCTATTTTGATAGATACATAGTTCATGTTACTATATAGTAAAGAAGCACTTATTAATGGCAAACAAACAAAGCACTTATTTAGGGCATTTTTGAGCTAGCTTCACAACCTCCAAACTGGAGGCACAAACAAGTATCTTTACGTCTTTCCCCCCACCTCCATCTCCAAGCTGTTTGGAAAAATAATTTGATACACATTTAACTTCAGCTCTTTTGTGTGTGCACAGATCAGAACAGGCACATGACTGGTGTGCAAAAAGCTTGTTGAGCAAAATCTAAAGCAAAAAAGTATCACATTCAGCTTATAAAACCAAGTCGTTCCATAATTATTCCTCTCTCTCCTGAGAGTCTAGTGTTAGCACTAATGAAAATTCACTCTTCTATACTCATGACTCAGGACAATTTAAGTCTTTTCCAGCTATAAAGAGATGCAGTAAATAAACAGATTAAATTTTTGAGAAAATATTAACTGCAGCAGAAATTTCCCAGGGGGAAATGAGGAAATAGTCTGTTTCTATTACATTAATCTTTGTATCTGCCTGAACCACCCTGAGTTTCATAGTTTGTAGGGTCGGAAGGGACCAGATCAAATCAAGTCCAACCCCCTGCCATGGCAGGAAAGAGTACTGGGGTCAAACGACCCCGGCAAGGTGTTCATCCAGCCTCCTCTTAAAGACCCGCAGGGTAGAACCAGCACCACTTCTCTTGGAAGTTGGTTCCAGATCCTAGCCACCCTGACTGTGAAATAGCGCCTCCTGATGTCTAGTCTGAATCTACCCTCTGCCAGCTTGTGACCATTATTTCTTGTCACTCCTGGAGGTGCTCAGGGGAACAGGGACTCCCCCAGTGCCTGCTGGTCCCCCCAGACTAGTTTGTAAACTGCCACTAGATCCCCCCTCAGCCGTCTCTTGTGGAGGCTGAACAGGTTCAGGTCCCTTAGCTTCTCCTCATAGGGCCTGCCCTGCTGCCCACTGACTATGCAAGTGGCCCTCCTCTGGACCCTCTCCATGTTGTCCACATCCCTCCTGAAGTGTGGCACCCAGAACTGGATGCAGTACTCCAACTACGGCCTGACCAGTGTCACATAGAGGGGGAGGATCACCTCCTTGGACCTGCTTGAGATGCGTCTGGGATTCATGACAAGGTGCGGTTGGCCTTCCTGACCGCATCCCCACACTGTTGGCCCATGTTCATTTTGGCATCAATAATGACTCCAAGATCCTTTTCTGCCTCTGCACTGACAAGAAGGGAGTCCCCCAGCCTGTAGATATGCTGCTGGTTCTCACCCGCCAGGTGCAGCACCTTGCACTTGTCAGTGTTGAAACCCATCCTGTTCTCATCCGCCCACCCCTGTAACCTGTCTAGGTCTGATTGCAGCCTATTCCTCCCTTCTAGTGTGCCCACTTCCCCCCATACCTTAATGTCTGTGAATCTGAACAGGGTACTTGCTTTTTACCCCCTCGTCCAAGTCACTGATGAAGATGTTGAACAGCGCAGGCCCGAGGACCGAGCCCTGCGGAACCCCACTGCCCACATCCCTCCGGGTCATAGAATCATAGAAGTAGGGTCGGAAGGGACCTTGTAGATCTTCAAGTCTGACCCCCTGCCTGGGCAGGAGGAAAACT
>NW_005842012.1:1594282-1605185 GCF_000455745.1 Alligator sinensis | reverse complement strand
AGTAGCATGCCCACCTCACCCCAAATCTTGGTATCATCAGCAAATTTAAACAAGGTGCTTTTCCCCCCATTGTCCAAGTCACTGATAAAGACATTGAAAGGTGCGGGCCCAAGGACCGAGCCCTGGGGGACTCCATTGCCCACTTTCCTCCAGGTTGAAAATGACCCATCCACCACCACCCTCTGAGTATGACCCTTCAGCCAATTTGCAATCCATCTGACTGTGTAGGCATCAATGCCACAGTCGCCTAGTTTTTTAATGAGGATGGGGTGGGAGACAGTGTCAAAGGCCTTGCTGAAGTCCAGAAAGACTACATCCATGGCGACACCTACATCCAATGCTTTTGTGACCTGATCGTAAAAGGCAATCAGGTTGGTTTGACATGACCTGCCCCTAATGAATAAGCCCTGTCCACCACCACTCTCTGGGTGCAGCCCTCCAGCCAGTTAGTGACCCATTTGACTGTGTAGGTGTCGACGCCACAGTCCCTTAGTTTTTTAATGAGAATGGGGTGAGAGACAGTGTCCAAGGCCTTCCTAAAGTCCAGAAAGACTACGTCCACCCCGACACCTGAATCCAAGGATTTTGTGACCTGGTCATAGAAGGCCACCAGGTTGGTCTGACAGGACCTGCCTCTAATGAACCCATGTTGGTTGCCCCTAAGCATAATCTCCCCTGCTGGCCCCTCATGGACATGTACCAAGATAATTCTCTCAAAAAGTTTACCTAGGACTGAGGTAAGACTGACAGGCCTATAGTTTCCTGGGTCCTCCTCCCTCCCTTTTTTGAAAATGGGAACCACATTAGCTCTTTTCCAGTCCTCTGGCACCACACCAGAGCACCACGAGTGCTTATGTCCACATTTTTCATATCAGTCTTGCTTCCAGTAACATGACATCACTCATGATGCACAGAGGTCTCATCACAAGCCATCATGGAAACCATTCTCTGACTGGACACCAACATGTACAAGGGAAAAGAAGAATATAGAATCATAGAAAATTAGGTCTAGAAGGGACTTCAGATCATCTAGTCTAACCCCCTGCTCAAAGCAGGACCATTCCCACCTAGATCATTCCAGCCAGGGCTTTGTTAAGCTGAGCCTTAAAAACTTCTAAGGATGGAGATTTCACCACGTCTTTAAGTAACCTGTTCCAGTGCTTCACCACCCTCCTAATTAGAAAGTTTTTCCTAATATCAAACCTAAACCTAAATGAAAATAGAAGTACAGCTCCCACGAGGAACTATACTGGCTCAGGCAGATGCAGACAAGAATGCCAAGCTGATATTTTGGGCTAATAATTGAAAGACATTTTGGTTTTTGGAATACAATGAAATAGACATTTCTAAAGTGAATTTTTTGATATTTTAACTGTTTGTCTTAATCTGAAGACACAAACAAGCATAAAAGTATTAGGATTTCCCATAGGACAGATATTCCTTTTTTGATCAGTTTTAACTCTATGCAAAATAGTGCCTTAAAATATAAATATAAGATACCACAAGACAAAAAAAAAAAGTATTGTTCTCTGTAAGTGTGAATGAATGGCAGATTCACCTGCTACCCTCACTGGGGATGTTAAAGTTTTTCCATGCCTATTTAAGCCACTTTATTTTCTTCTTAGCCTTCATTTTTAACTCATAATTATGAAGCCAATTTTTCTTTTCTATTTTCTATACGAATGAAATTCCCTCTTGCCTCTTAAACCTTCTTAGACCAGCCTTTCAAATCCATTTCTATAATCCTTTTTCTATGGTCCATGAACACTTCATTATCATAGAAATGTTCTTTGATGATGCAATGATCAAAGGATAGTGTTGGATGATATAACACACATGGAATTCCTAGATAATGGATTTGAGCAGTCATTTTTATTTTTTATGTTTAAAAATTATTTGTATGAGCTTCATTATTCCTTTTGATAGAAGAATACAGTGAAAACCACTGACGGAAAAGGAAATATTTGGATTTAACAAAAGGGTGCATTTTTAAGCTAGCTTCAGAACCTGCAGGGTATGAAGAATCCCATCGCGATGGGTGTACTGACAGGACAGACATCCCACTGATTACAAAGCAACAATAAAAACTCTTCTCTCCTTCAAGAATAGATTAATATTATATTTCAATATTTAGACAAGCAGAAGAAGACAAAGCATTATGACACTACAGCACAGATGAAACAAATGCATTTGCTGGTATTTACCTTTTTCCTAGGAATACAATATTATACTGGTGTTTAGTTAGTCTATAAAAATGAAAACACATTCATAATTTTTATTTCCTTGCATATGAAAAACAAACAAACCCATAAACCTTGCTTTCACAGAGCTGAACCAAAATTAAAAATACCTATCTTTGTAAGTGTTAAAGTTAGAAAAGGAAGTTACCATAAAGATGGGGCAAACAAGCTCTTTCTTTCCTTAAAATCATGGTGGTAGACATTAAATAAATATTGGGAACTGAGTGTTGGCTGCAGCCAAGGCTAGGAATTTTGACTAGGGTACACTAGTGCTCTTGCTGGGACTTAAAGCTGGAGACTCCTGGCTAGAGGGTCTTGCACCTCCACTCAGGGTCAGACAATTGACACATTTGGGGTCAGGAAGGAATTTTACCCCATGGTCAAACTAGTATGGGCCATGGGGGGTTTTGCCTGCCTCTCTAGTAGAGGGCATGGCCTTCTACCTGAGATCTCGAGCATATTAACAACCTTCTACAGAAGTAAGACATTGAGTGCTATGGGTCCTCTTCTTTACCTGTGGCAGATTAAGGTGTTGGGTTTTTTTTGGTTTTGTCTCAGGATTAATGGCAGTTTTACAAAAATGTTAGATTTATATAGGATGGTTTGGATCAGTATGATCCTGCCTCAGACATGGGGTTGGAATAAATCACCACTGAAGATCCCTTCCAGGGCTACTTCTCTATGGTTCTGTGATTGAATCATATTTAAACACAAAAATATATTTTTAAGGAATATTATTTTAAAATAATATTTAAGGTTTCATTTATAAATGAGAAATATAATATACCAGAGACATCCAGCTTAATATCAGGCCATATTACTTGTCAATATTTAATTAGAAAAAGCTTTATTTGAACAACTTTCTTACTGAATTAAATTCAGTTCAATAAGAGTGTGCCACTTTCCAATTTTTAATAGGCTAGATCTATACACTCCATATACAGTTTCTCCCACCTTTATCAAGTAGGTCCTGATATCATAAGGTACCTAAGCATGCGTCTGACTTAAGAGTCACAACTGACTTCAATCTGACATCTCACATGCTAGTGTAACCTGGCTTAGCTGGGCCCTTAATGGAGGTCATAGAATATAAGTGAACTCTGATTAAAAGCAATGTCACGTCTATAAAATTAAAACAGCTGCTTTTCTATTTTAAATACAATTCACTTTCATGAAAAAAACTAAGTTTCAGCCTGACAGGAAGGTGAACTGTTTTGAATTAGCAAGCATCTGCTTCCCTGCTGCACTCTTTTCTCAACTAGACCTAGAAGCAGTTTTCAGTGCCAAAATGAAGCACAGAATGAATAATAGAATTCCAGGCTAGATACATATCTATGTATCTTGAGAATTCAAGAAGAGAACCTAGGGTCCTTTTATTGAGTCATAAAGCAAGATATTAGTACAACAGAGACAGACAAACAGCAAAATATATTATTCTTAGTAGCATCCTCAGGCTCCAGTAAGGAATCAAGCACAATATGAACAAGAAGGGGAGGGGGAAAGAGAGAAAGGAGGAGAGAAACCCTGCTTCAGAAAATTCATACTTAAGTCCTACTTGACAGTTTCTCTCACCAACGAAGATGAAGCACCCAGTACCAGGCTCAAGTCCATTTCAGGCCCCAACTTCAGGACACAATTTACTAGCTGAAGACTCACCAGTAACACCAAAACAAAGCAATTCCTCTGCCCAATATGGGCTGAAGTCCCCACAAGCTTTATTTCTTTGTCTCTCTCCCAGGTTTTGTCATCAGTGAAAAATTATCTATCATCTATACTTGAATTATTCCTCTCAAATTAGAAGGCTACACTAAGTTAACACTAGAGCTGCTGTGTTCACACAAATGCTGCACTTACTCTTGGTTGTCACTGAGACTTGTGGGGAACATCTACTACCTTAATCTGCATTAACCTGAGCCACCCTATGAATTCTCCCCAGAGAACTGGAAGAACTCCTGTCATATGGGAGGATAACAACCTATATGGACCTTGAAGGAAAGAACACAGGCTGTAGCTGGGAAGAATTTGGAGGAGACCCCAAAGCCTATCTCTATGTAAATAGGTAGACTGCTAAGTTACAGATGTGTGATCTCTGCAAACCATTTTGTTTATAAAACTACCATTTAGTTGTTATCAGCACACAGTTCCTTCAGGTTATTAACCATCAAGTGGCACATAAAACATAGGGATCATTGGGAAGACACCGGAGTAGCAGCACTCAGGTGGAGGTAGCTTAGTAGTAGGAATCTGTCTGTCTTGCAAGGCAACAGAATGGCACTGAGTGAAGCATCAGCTTGCTGAACATCTGTGAGTGTGGCTGTAGAGCCCAATTCTTAAGCAACAGCCTTCAGCACTTATCACATTTGGTTTTCATATCAAACAATCTTGAACATGCTGCGGGGTTCTTCTTTCCTCTGCATGTTGAGCTCTTCTTTTTTTCCCAAAAGCCTTGATTCCATGCTTAACGGATGGTTTGCAAGCACTTTGATCCTCAAGAATCTTATCTTAGTCATTTGGCCTGATGTTCATGGCCTTCACCTCTCTTACAAGCATCTCTGAACCAGAGATAAGGAAACACCCATGCCATCTTCCTGTAATGAGTTCTCCATACAAGAGATCCTTAGATGTATGACCACCATCCATTCTCTGCATAACTAAGCCATCAAAGCCAATGCAGGCTAAGAAGAGAATGGATGCTCCAAATGTTGGCCAAGACCTCAGCATGGGCAACGTCATTCCACCAGGAAATTCCTCAAACGTGGCAAAGGCAACATAAGTGGAAGCTGTTGAGGTGTTTTTCTCGAGTGGCGGATGTGGTCCAGGATTCAGTGATGACTCTTCCCGATACTGCCTTTGACAGAACTGACTTATTTGTAGTTGGATGTACTGACTTCCTGATTCTGTCATAAATGCCTCTGATTTTTCCAGTGTCAAATGAAGATTGAATTTCTTCGCACAGTTGTAACCAATAATCATTGGCACAGAATCTTGAGGTCTGGACAGTACTCCTTGCTTTCCTCAGTTCCTTCCAAGTGCCACTGGAAATGTTCTTCTTGTGATTTAACACTGCAGTTTGTTTGGCCTTGACAAATAGAATCAACACCTATGAATGCACCTGTGAATGACTTGAACCAATCCAGGTTCTTCTGACCTGCTTGCTGAACAGTCAGCAGTAACACCCAATTTTTTTGAGGCTTCCCCATTTTTCTTTAGTCTCAAACAAAAGCAGCTCTGAAGCAGCCTCCTTCAGAGCCTCCATAGACTGCAAGGTTTTCTAATAATCACATGTACTGGTGATGTTAATGCATGGCAAACAGTTATACTTAGAGACTTTGGTTTCAGTTTGATCTTAGTGGCCAAAATGATCAGCGTCTTAATCAGCACTATGATAACTATGAGTAAGAAGGACATTATTGAGATTGGAACTCCTAGTAATGATCAGGGATCTGGGTTTTCCATTTGCCACAGAAAAAAGCAGCAAAATGCAGATTTTCTGCTTAGCAGAAAACCCAAAGAAACTGAGGGTTCCCCCTTGCAGGCTGGCAGAGTTCCACACACACGTGAATGTGTATGCGCAGAAATGCACGTGGCAGCCAGGCAGTGTGCTGGACAGCAACTCCTGCAGCTCACTCCAGATAAGTCTACTGGGGCTGGGCAGGAGGGTATAGGCAATGCACAAGGGAGGGTAGAGGGAGGCACATGCCCCCCTCCTCCCCCGCAAAAAAATTCTGTACCTACAGCAGTACATGGGGCTGCAGCCTTGCTGGACCAGCTCTGGGCTGAAGCCGCCTTTGTGCCCCAGGGAATGGGACCTGGTGTGAAAGGAGTGCCACACTGCCATGGCCACCAAGGTGAGGGGCCCCCTGCCTACCTGGCAGCAATGGGGGACACAACTCTGCAATGCCACAGCACTTCACTTTGGCAGCCATGGTGGCACGGTACTCCCTCCCACGCTGGGTCCCGCCTGCTGGGCTGCGGAGATGGCTCCTACCTGGAGCTGGTCCAGCCAGACTGCAATCCCATGCCCTGCTGTGGAAGCAGAAATCTGGTAACCTCTCCCCCTCCCCCGCCATTAATGGGTTGCCTGTGCTCCCTCCACACACCCCCATGCGTCACTTGAGCACACATGGGCAAGGGCAGGGCATCACCATATCAAGGCTGCTCAGTGTCACAAAGCTCCAGGGGGAGAAAATGGGGACAGCTGCAGTAAGACCTGCATCATGGTGAGCAAAGGGCGCAGGGGGAGCTCTGATTTTCTATGATAAGAAAACCAAAATCAAACCCCAAAATATATAGGTATTTAGAATAGACAAGGCTCTTTGGGTAAATGTGATATATTTTATTAGACTTACTAAAATAGACATTTAGAATGTATTTTATTATAATGATTGAGGCACTGGTAGGTTTCCACATTGCTTTAAAATTGTAAATTGTATATCAATAAAACATTGTGCTCAAATGATACCTATAAATATATAGTGGCATTTCACTTTAATTGTGGGAAAATACAGATTTGGGGATTTAAATTTTTTTTAAAAATGGATTTTTTTTTAATCAAGTTTTTTTAAATTTTTAGACACAGAAAACCAGGATCCCTGGTGCCAGTGGCTGGATCTTTGGTGCTTCCATGATACCTTCTGGCACAGCTTTGTTCAAAAGAACAAGCTGGTGATGCACAAGTTATGAAAGAAGCAGAATTCCAACAGCCTTTTCCATTATCATTCATACTTCTTGTGTTATATGAGCCCAGGCAGATTGTCAGCATCAATTCAGGCACTGAAGTCCCCCAGGAGATGCCTATTCTCAATGTTTGGAATTTTACCAATAACACTAGCTAGTTATTTGTAAAACTCATCTTTTACCTCAGCAGAAGAATAGGAGTGGTGAACCATAGGTCTCACTAAGATGACTGTGCCTTCTGAAATATAAAGGCAGAGCACGAGGACCCTCTGAGAACCATTCAATGGATTCTTAATCATTTTGAAAAGACTGTTTCGAATAGCAAAGCCTACACCATATTCAAGTGCAACTTAAGGTGCATTCCCTTGCCAGAAGAATGTATAGTATTTTTCTCTTAAGGAACCATCCATAGCCAGGTGTGTTTCTTGCAGTGCTGCAATGTCAATGTTTAACTTGTTTAATTCTGTATCTATCATGGATGTCTTAGAAACATCAAAATTATTCGCAAGCTCGTCAGTCAGGCCAGTACACATGGTTCTAACATTCCATGGTGAAATATGGAATGGTGATGTTCTCTTTCTTTTTGACTTGTGCTATTATGCAATCTGATTTTCAGGTTTTCTCTTGGCTCCAAGCACCCACTGAAGCAAGCAGACCATGGTGGATCACCACTTTACTGGCTTGGGGCTGTCCAGCTTTAAGTGGGTGATAGCTAATCAGTGAGATATCATTATCTTTCCCACCAGCAGAGGCAACCCATAGCATCCCTGTCTTCACCAAATGAGCTGGACTTATAACTCTTACCTACTGCCTCCCACGTTGAATCCTTGCTTGAAGTTGGAATGACCTCTCCAGTTTTCACAATTATCTATCAATTAGACCTTACCAATGAAGATAGGTAGCTTTTGTTTGAGACTCCTGAGATGAGAAGTGATTGGACAGGCATGGAGAGAGAAGGATAAGGAAGATGAAACTAGTGGCAGACCTTTAAAATGGTGGGGGAGAGGTTGGATCTAAATCTAAAATTCTGGCTTCTTATGCAGACCCAAACTTAAAGGAAGAAGAGTCTTAAAAAACTGATTCACATAGTATAGAAAAAGGGAAGTTTTCACGTATCATAGTTTGCTTCTTCAGACCTAAGGAAAAGTATTGTAATACCCAAAGGCCCACACAAATTCTTGCCAGTTACAAATATTTGCAAATGTTGGGCTATAATACTCTGGCTCAGGGCCCTTTGAAATCCCCATTAATATCAACAGTAGTCTTTTTATGGATTTCAACACAGTTTGGCTGAAAGAGAGGAGAGAATACATATTAAGAGATTCTTGTTTCCCTACTGATGCCAAGAAGACAGACATGATTTCAACACCTGCATTCCTTGAACACAGAGGAAAAAGGATTAGCAACATCTAGTGAGGTTGAATTGTCCTGATGGATCATTTGCAGCCCTATACACTGAACAGCACCTGAAGGACTGCACTGAGTCAGACAACTGTTGCAAGGATTGTTCATCAGGGAGGCTAGAAAGAGGCACTGCCTTCATGCCACCATAAACATTTTTGTGAGGCCAAGTCAACAGATGTCCATAGCCTCGTCATGCCACAAATGTTCAAAATTTGTGGCTGTGACATAGATGGGTGGTATGAATTAGTTCTGGTATTTTGTGGCAGACATCTATAGGCAACCCCCGCTTAATGCTGCTTCACTTAGCGCTATTTTGCTATAATGCTAATTTGAAATTGATACCTGATTTAACTTAGCGCTCAGCAAGTTTCATTATAACGCTCGCTGTTGCCATCTTGGGTCATTAAAGGCAACTGCGGTCGCCATCTTGAGTCATCAAATACTTTCAGTTTCGCTTAATGCTTGTTTCAATTAACACTCAGTTTTTCAGGAACCAATTAAGAGTGCTAAACAGGGGTTGCCTGTATTTGATTTAAAGTGGGAGAGTACAGGAAGCCCAGAGCTGCCTTCATTCTCCAACTGCCTCAGGCAGGTGCTCCTAGGGTCAGGGGCCCAGTCCTGAACACACTAGGAATTCCCAAGTTGGACTCCCTGGGCACACACCTACAAGAAGGGAAAACCGAAGTTTCCCTGTTTGCAGAGACATGCCTCAAGTCCCATTCCAAGGGCACACACTTGGGCCCCTGAAGCCACAGGCATACCTGCCCAGGTTCCTCCATTTGCAGAGGCGCACCCTGGGAATCCCTTGGCAGGGGATTCCCCTGATGCCCATCACACTGCTGCTCTCTGACTCAGGGAGTGCCCCTGCAAACAGGGAAACCCAGCATTCCCCTATTTGCAGAGGTGTATCCCAAGTGTTGTCCTGCAGGATTGGGCCCTAGCCATTCCCAGGAGCAACAGGGGCCCAATGCTGAAGGACAATGGATGACATCTGTTCACCCAGTGAACTGGATCAGCTGTGTCAGGATGCATCTGAATACATATCTCAGCACGGCTGATCAGCTTCTTTTGGCAAAGTCTGTTTATGCCCTGAGTGAACTTCCTCTGCAACATCTGCACTCCTGGCAGACATTACCAGTCAACTACGTCTTTAGTAGTAACATGGCCACATATTCATTTCTCACAATTAACAAAGCGATAAAACAGGGAATAAGTTACCAAGTTATTACACAAATGATGTAATAACTTGTGGCTGGTTCCCACCACACCTTAAACTGAATGTGTAGCCAAAACCAATCTGCTGATCAGCTCTCCCAACCTCAGGAGCACTCAGGAGCTTTGAAGGGTGTTGACTGCTGGAGCACTAATAAATATATATATACTGCTCACAAAAAGGCTTTGCTAAAGCACTGACCAGCAAATCTGACCAATGCATGAGCTCCTCACATAAACAAAACTTGGCATGTGGGCCAGATGTGCAGTCATACCAAAAGATGGGAGGGGAAGATGACAGTACAAGGTCCAGTCCAGGGTAAGGAAGGAAAGGGAACACTCAGGTCAGAAAGTGAAACAAGCCCAAGGTACAGGACAGTTTGAGATATACAAGATGCATGTGGACTGCAATATATAATTTGTTTTGATCATTGTATAAAAGGAGAATTGGAAATTGGGGAAATTTGTAGCAGCCTAGGGGAGCCTGTGTGGTGTGCCAACTATGTTGTCATGGGTACAAGTGCCTTAACTCCTGGTCTGATGTACTTGTTAGGCCAAAATGTGTTAGGGCTTTGCTTGTAGACAATAGACCTGGCTGAATCCTTGCCACCAAACCAAGCCTGCAGTTGTTATTTAAGACAAGATTGGTGTTGGACTCTCTTGGCTGTGACTTTATTGACACTGCAGTTCCTGAGACTTCAACACTGACAACACATCAATAACACCCAATGAGGGCAACAGCAACAACAACACTGATAACACCTGACAAGAAAGGGCTCTCAGATGATTGAAGTTCCTAGTCTCAGGAGCCCACTCGACTCCTTCAGGACTGGTGTTCTCCCGAGGCTAGGAGAACTAATCAGCTGACTGGAGCTCCAAGTTGGGCCCTGACTTGCTAGCTGCTGATTCAGGGGGAGTGCACAATAGGTATCCAATCCCAGGAATAGTTGCAATAAGGATCTGACCTGTGATACCACAATCGTGCCTCCTATAATACATGTGCAGCATCGCAGGAGGCACCACTGTTGGGACTGAACTTCAAAACCCATCACTCCTTTAACTGAACATATACCAGGGCCCTTGGAGGCATAATGCCTATACCCAGCCTCAAGAGCTAAGGACAGAAGTTACACATACACCAGTTTAAGTGATCAGACACCTGTAACAGAACAGAAGTTCAGTGTACATAAACCAGTTTCAAAATGGATGAAACTGGTCTGAGATAAACCTGGTTGAATGCAATGTGAGACTTGACTGATTTGGGTCAAACCAGTTTATGAAACTTATGCCCCAGACCCCTTACTGGTTCAAGTTAAATCATAGTCACCCAGCATCCCTTCCAGAACTTGGCTGTGCTATGCTGTCTACTC
>NW_005842012.1:1578066-1594251 GCF_000455745.1 Alligator sinensis | reverse complement strand
AGGGGTGAGGAAAAGAAGGCAGGGACTGCCCTGCCCCTCTGCTCCCCCACAAACCCGAGCTGGGTTCTGGGGCCATGGTGGGGGTTTAAACTTCTTTTCCCCTGAGTACAGAGCTGCCCTGCCCTGCCCTGCTAAAAACTTACTGCTAGCTGCAGCTGTGAACTACAAATCCCAGAGGCACCTGGAAACAGGAAGAGGAGATGATGAGCAACCCTGCTGCTGTGGGTCTGGACTGCAAATCCCAGAGACCTCTGAGGCAGCAGGAAGAGGAAGTGAACACACAATCCACATTGGCTATGTGCCAGACAGCCATGTTCTAGTGCCCCCGGGCTCCTGGCCTGAGCCACTGTAGGCATGTGGCTGCATTTCCTGAATCAAAAGTGAATGTCTGTCCTCCAGCTGTTTCTCAGTTTAATCTCTGCTGCTTTGACTAACCTACAAAGACTGAACTGATTCAGCCTCAGACTTTTTGATGGTCTGTACTTAGCCCAGAAGCATATTTCTAAGACACAATCCCTGACACAATCAAATGTCTTCCAGAATGGCTTAGCCCAGGGGTTTTCAACCAGGAGTATGTGTACACCTGGGGGTACTTAGAAAGGTGCTAGGGGATATGGGCAGGCAGGTACAGAGTACCGCCACTCACCATCCCGCACTGCCGCCTCCCAGGAGCAGGGCCAGAGGGTTGGGGGGGAAATAAGGGCAGCAGCTCCCCTCTGTAGGCCACATAGGTACTGCCCGACTGACCGGACACAGGGGGAGGGGGGAGGAAAGCTTGCACGTGGTGGCGCCACAACCCTCCTCCCCTCCCCCCTACTCCACATCTGGCCATCGCCACCAGAAAGGATACACTCCTTTTAAAAGGTTGAAAACCCCTGGCTTAGCCTGTAGGAGCCAGACATTAGCCTGAAATATCTACCTACTTTAGCAAAAGCCCAAAGTAGTTAAGCAACCAAATGCTACCAAATTCTTATACTTTCCAAATATGGTGCAACATTCTTCTGGACAAATATTTGCCCTTGAACTAAAAGGCCTGCTATGTGGCTGGAAGAGCTATATTGAATTAGAATTTGGACAGAAATACAAGAGATGCCACTGGAAGTCAATAAATTTGAGATGTTCTAAGATAAAACTAACTTGTACCAACCAGATCTGAATTATATTAAATCTATCCAACCTCCCTCTCAGTGGTATTAGCTGTAGTAAATTTTGGAATATCCTGCCACTCAAACACATGTACAATTCTTTTATTTTAAATTTAATTCTGCATAAGTTCTAAATCATGCAGTCAACTGCAGAATTATTTGTCTTTTGGTTACAATTATTCTAACATGGCATATTCATTGCTAAGAAAAAATATTTGAAATACAAGAGTTTAGGCAATTTACAAGCTATCTGAAAGCTTAATGTTTTTAGTGTTGTTCATGTTGCAGACAATGGACATCAACTGCTTATCTGGCAGAATAGCTGCACAAATATTCATATTCAAAGTGAGAACTGAAGTATATGTACTATGGCAAGTCATCCTTACAGCTCAGTTGGCTCAATACGTTACATCTATTGGCATCAAGTGATCAAACCAATGACTTTTAAAATCACACTGTGACACAATCATTTCCAGAGATATTAACAGCAGAACTGATTGGAGACCACCAACCTAAGAAAATCAAATGCTCACGAAAACGATCCATTCAAAATTCCATAAAATTAAAATTAAGACAGTTAGATGCTGTACTGAAAAAAAGTTGCAGGTGCATTACTGGATGCCTTAAACCAAAAAAATGTCAATAGTCTTCACCTACTTACCAGAACTGCTCCACCAGACATCAGGAGAGTACTAGAAAGCAAAACATAAAACAACTACGAAAATAAGATGCACCCAAGACATGGCGATATTGCAGCTCCTAGTAGTCTAAAATCATGAGAAAGTTTCTTCTCTGCAACACAGCCATTGGATGAAACACCAACAGCCACATAAATAAAATGTGGTAATCACAACTAGAGATAACTCAGGAGGTAATTAGGAGGAACATCAAAGCTACAGAACATCACCCTGCAGGTGCAGAACTTGACTGGCTAACATGGAGAAGCCTGAACGGCCTCCAAACAGGGGGTGGCAAAACTAAAATTAACATGCAGCTGTGGGGATACTCTAATATAACAAACACAATGTGTGAATGTGGAATAAGTTTTCAGACTACAGAACATCTACCAGCTTGTCCATCTATGGGGGCATGATTCACCAATGACAACCTTGGTAAGTCTACAGATTGAGCAATAGTATGTGTCCATTTTTGGACCCAAATTTGGTCCATGGTGACAAGACCCAAGAAGATGCCACTATTGTCAATGGAAGGCAGATTAGCCCAACAGACTGGCCTATTTTGCTACCCAGATGTTGAAACTATTTGCTTCTGGGTAGGTCCTATTGCTCAGAAGCTTCTCAACAGTTATGTATAGCCATTACCTCCTTTTACCCATGCATACACAGGCTGTTTTGAAAAGGGGGTGGCAGCCTTCATTTGTGTATCATTACAGAAAGTATTTAACAGCAAAGATATACAGAACCTGAATCTGTCCCTTTAAAGTGAATGGGATCTGGGCCACTGACTTCAATAGGAGCAAGGACTTAGCTCAAGATGAGCAAGATATGTAAAATTAAATACAAAGATTTGTATATTACAAGTGAATTCACAAGGGCACACCGAACCAAAACAGTAAAACAATGCACGTGCTAACAGAGTATTTCCCATGGGCGTGCCATGGCAGAAGTGTGCCAGAAAAAAACGGATGAATGGAGCCCCAGCTGGGCTAGCCCAGCAGACCCACGAGTGAAGTGTGCTGTCATTTTTAATTTAGAGGGAAAAAGTGTGCCCCAGGTATCATAAGTTTGGAAAATATTGTACTAAGCACACCGGGGAAGCTTGACCCCAAGTAAATGTAAAGCAGGTACTAGCAGTAAAAAGGGAGCATTCTAATTAACACTTTCATGAAAGCTGCTGTTAAGAGGCTAGGGGTCATCATGGCTTTCTGCTTTTTTTTTCCATGCACATTCACAGGTTAATTAAATAAGTTAATTAAATAACCTTATTTTGGAATCAAAATCATTCCAATTGTTAGGGAACCACTGCTTTCTTAAATATTAAACCACATGTTTATTTACAGTATTTCACATATTTTCTTTTGATAGTTACCTTAGATTCTTATACTACTTTCCCTCCCAGAGCACATGACTACCGTCCAATGTTTAATGTGTTTATCCTCAACATTTAACAATTTAATATACTTGAGGGATAGGGAAGCGCCTCTAATTAAGTACTGTTAAATTCACTTTATATGTAGGAAACATAAGTATAGGGAGACTAACAGCATTGGTGCCTAAAAGTTAGGGTGCAGGCAGGGAGGGAGAAGCAACAGTAGGCACAATCTGGCCTAACAGTTGCACAGAAGAGGAAGACCTGATTTTCTGGCCCCTGCTCATAGATTTCATAGACATCAGGGCTGGAAGGGACCTCGGAAGATCATCGAGTCCAGCCCCCCGCCCAAAGGGCAGGAAGTCAGCTGGGGTCATAGAATCCCAGCAAGATAAGCATCCAGTTTCATCTTGAAGGTGTTCAATGAAGGCGCTTGAACCACCTCTGGTGGCAGGCTGTTCCAGACCTTGGGGGCTTGGACAGTAAAGAAATTCTTCCTTATGTCCAGCCTGAAACGATCTTGAAGTAGTTTGTGACCATTCGACTTCGTCATCCCTTGGGGCGCTCTGGTGAACAAACGTTCCCCCAGATACTGGTGGTCACCCCTGATAAACTTGTAGGTGGCCATCAGATCACCCCTGAGCCTGCGCTTTTTCAGGCTAAAGAGCCCCAGGGCTCTCAGCCTGTCATCGTAGGGTCTGCTTCCCTGACCTCTGATCATGCGTGTGGCTCTTCTCTGGACTCTCTCAAGCTTCTCCACATCCTTTTTGAATTGTGAAGCCCAAAACTGGACACAGTACTCCAGCTGCGGCCTCACTAAGGCCGAGTACAGGGGGAGTACTTATGCATTATACTGCACCTGACACAATTATTTGATAAAATACACAGGGTGTTCCTGATGCCTGAATCTAACACTCATTAAACCAATAAACCTAACAAGGATTACTTTCTATGTGTGCAGGGTAGAAGTTCTCTCTCAATGTTGGTGGTTCCAAGTCTGAAGACTTGCCAGCACATGACAAACCACTAGCAACTGTACCACCCAGAAATTAGTGGAATTCTACAAAATTCTACAAAACTGTTATACCTGGAAAGGGGAACACTAAACAGCAGCAAAATGCCCTGATGCCTTTACCAGACCCTCTGAACAACTTGACATATTTTATTTCAAAGTGACTTTGCATTTGAAATGGCCACATGCTGACTGTGCCATGCTGCCAAAGTTGCCTTCTGGGCAGCAATTAAATGTGTAATAGAGATTTTTAAGACATTAGGAGGAAAATACAGTTATTTTTAAATAGCTGCAGGGAATGAGTAACAAATCAATTTTTATGCCAAGGTACATTTCTGCGCACACATATTCTGTATGCATTATGTGGCCCCGGGGCAAAACTAGGGGTTTTTTTCCTCTCCAGTAAAGCTTCCAAAAGGGGCAATTCCAGCTTTGTGGTGCAATTATGAGTGGCATTGCAGATAAGATCATAAGTTTAAGATGTTTATTCTTCTGTTGCTGGTAGATATTTAAAGATGTGTCTGTGCACTGCCTGGCCATTTTGGTTTGAATAATTTACTTCATCTGCAGCTTCACTTTCTCCTTTAATTTTCCTTACTACACATAAGAAGTGTCAAATTGACATTTCTTGGAGACTTGGGCCTCTGTCTGAAATGTAATACAACCTTCTTACACAAGGCTGAAAAGTACTGGCTTATCTATATTTCTTCCTTCTCATAACTGATTTTCTAGGCCGTTGATCAAAATGTTTTAATTCACTATATTTTCCCATCATAAAAACATATCATGGGCTTCAATCAACTTAAAACTGATTGGACAACTACTGCTCACAATTTCCTTCATCTGTAAAATTCAGTTTCAATAAGGTCTACAGGCTAAAAGCAGAAAACATTTTCTCTAAATTTGATATGCTAGTAACACAGAACAGAAACTGGAGCACCCTAAAATGGAAGGAGACAGAAGGCTTCGCGTCACTGAAGAGATGCAAATGTATGAGAAGTTTCATTTAAAAAATAAAATATTTCATACAAAGCAGCTTTTTAAAATCAAAAACAAGCTCAGGGTACAGTAAACTGCCCTTTCTGTCTGTCTGAGGGTGATTTTAATTGTCATGTCACTTGAAATTTTGGTCTCAGATGCAATCACTCAGCACACAAAACTTCCCGATTCTCCTGCTCTCTGCCCATTCCTTATGCTTCTCTTCATGCTGCATCTTTCATTTTCCTCTCAGTCTGGAGGTCTCTCCTCCACCCTAAGATGTCCATCTAATATTTCTTACCAAACTCTCCCCCATTGCTCCCCTCTCCCTGCACCCTTCCTAGGGGCATTAGGAATGATTCAGTACTGATGCAGCTGATGAGGAAATGTGCATTTAGGACTTCAGAGATAATACTTTTTCATGGACTGTCTCTGTATTGCAAAGTAAAAAATAAGAGAGAGAGAGAGCACAATAAGGTAAGTGACTGAATTTTAAAATACTTCAAAAAGCAGATGCGTCTGGAAAACCTTAATTATTACATGTGTTCCTCACATCAGTAACATATAGCTAATACAAAAGTTATTTGCATTAACTACAAGCAGCATCCCCACTAGGACTCAGAGCCCACTTTGTTACTTAGGCACTACAGCCAAGCAACATGTTGAAAATTCACTCCTTTGGTGAAATGCTTCGCCAAGAACAAGGCTGCTGTCAAATATGGTGTGTCCTATAAAATCAGGACCAGTGGCTAATCATTTCGGTTTCCTTTCCCTTCTCTCTACTTTTCTCTTGATCTGCTGTTCCTACAGGTGCCCTTCCTCCTCCCACTATCACACAAAGGTCTTCTCTTCATCCTCCTCCCCCTCCTTGCCTTAATCCCTATCCTCTGGGGGAAAAGGTAGTGCCAAGAGGAAAACTAATTCAAGAAAAGGACTTCCTCTTCTTGTTCCATCTGAAGAGACCAAGGACCTGCTGCAAGTCAAGGCATATATGAGGCAGAGTATATGAACTTGATCTATGTTTGTCAACTGACAGGAGAGAGCGAGAGGGCAGCAGGGTCTGATGGGATATAAATTGCAGGAAGAGAAACTATAGCACAATCAGCTTTTGTTGCTGCATGAGAGTTTCTCAAATAATTCTGCTGCTGCATGCCCCTATTACCCATGACACCTCTGTACAATATTCGCTCTTCCAGGAGGTTGAGACCCTCTTTTTCTTGCAGAATAATTTTTCCTGGATGCCCCTCCAATGGCAGTCCTGCTTAGAGAATTACAATCTACCCCTGCTCTGTTCAGCTGGAGGAATGGGAGAAGAGGAGGTCTGTCAATGTTTGGTGGGCAATGTAGAAGTGGACAACAGCTTGGGAAGCAGTGACCTTGAGTTGATTGGGTTCAGGATCTTGAGGAAAGAAAGGAAGGAGAGCAGCAGAGTAAGGACCCTACACTTCAGAAAAGCAGACTTCAACTTTCTCAGGAAAATGATGGACAGGATCTCCCAGGATGCCAGTCTGGGGGGGAAATGAGTCCAGGAGAAGGGGCTGTACCTTAAAGAAACCTTACTGAGGGTGAAGAAATGAACCATCCTGTTGCGCAGGCAGACTAGCAAGTATGGCAGACCAGTTTGGCTTAGCAAGGAACTCTTCAGTGAGTTGATTATGAGCCAACAGTGGGCCCTTATTGCAAAGAAGGTTAACAGAATACCACGCTGCATTAGTAGCAGTGTTCCCACCTGATCGAGTGAAGAGATTATTCCCCTCCCTTCAGCACTGGTGAGGCCACATCTGGAGTACGGTGTCCAGTTTTGGACCATCCAGTACAGAAAGGATGTGGACAAATTGGAGAGGGTCCAGCAGAGGGAAAAGAAATTGGTTAGGAGGCTGGGGTACATGACTTATGAGGGCAGGTTGAAGGAACTGAGCTTATTTAGTCTGGAGAAAAGACTGAGGGGGGATTTAATAGAAGCCTTCAACTACCTGAAGGGTGGCTACACCGTGGATGGAGCTAGATTGTTCTTGGTGGTGGCAGGTGACAGAACAAGAAGCAATAGTCTCAAGTTTCAGCAAGATAATTTTATGTTAGATATTAGAAAGAATGTTTTCACTAGGAGGGTAGTAAAGCACTGAAACAGGTTACCCAGACAGGTGGTGGAATCTCCATCCTTGCTGGTTTTTATGACCCAGCTAGACAAAGCCCTGGCTGGAATGATCTAGTTGGGGGTGGTCCTGCTTTGAGCAGGGGTTGGACTAAATGACCCCCTAAGGTTTCTTCCAACCCTAAGTTTCTATGACTGTAATGTGATGGGGAAAGGAGGCGGACAGTCCCGCTGACAGACGAAGCCCCCTGACAGATGTTAAAGTAAGGATGTGATAGGATCTAATGCAGAATACCAACAATCACGCTTCCCACCACACCACATGTGCAAAGCAGGATCCTGCATCAGATACTATTGTGCCATATGCTGGTGAATGGGAAGCCTCTTGCCGGTCTCTGCACCAGCAAGTAGCAAGCTTGGCTCCCAGCCATGGGAGTGCACCATACACTCCCATGGCTAGGAGCCCTGTCAGAGGATCAGGGTGTCCAGCTGAGGAAGCACACCATGCTCCTTGCTGCACAAGTCCCATTCAGCTGACCAGAGCTCCCAGCCACAGGAGTGCAGGGTGTGCTCCCTATTACACATACTTTATGCCTTATTCCTCAATTTATCATGCCATTAATTGAGTGTACGTTTGGCAAGGTCACCAATTAAGATGTGATTAACTAGTTAACCACGTCTTAAGTGTAATGTCTGTCAGACCTAGCTCATCTCCATGGCTGTGGTAGTGAAGACATAATTTCAGGCAAGTCCACAGTACAGTAAAAGGAGCAAGTATGTTGTAAAGTGAGGACTTGAAGCCCATTGCACTGGCCAGCTTGCTTCTGCTCCATGGTGTAAACACTATTTTTAAGATCATCTCTCTTTTATTTTTGTAGTATTGCAGCCTTACCCAAGTTACCAGTAGAAATAAAAACATATATAAAAAAAACCCAACCCTACTTTGCTTGGGATTTCAAATGGTTAATGAAACATTAAAACAGTATGAAAAAATTCCTTTATTTAGGGGTCAAGGCATCAGTAGAACACAAGCCACACATTTATTGAGACAAAGGCTGACAGGTCCTCTTTGGCTCCTGAGACAAAAAACCCAGGGGTGAGTCTATGCAAATACTCCCCCTTGGATAACATTGTAGGTGCCACACTTTAAATATACAATACCAAACTAGGTTCTAATCTGAAAGCTGCTTATCACAGACAGGTCCTTCTGTCCATAGAGTGCGCCAACATAGTCAATGAACATAGGTGTCCAACTGCACAGAGCATCTTGCAGGACTAGGGCTTACGTTTTTTATGAAGCAGGGGCATTTTAAGAACCATCTCCCACCGTCTCATGACACTGTGCAAGTTAGTGTGCAAGATGAGTAGAATTTTCAGACCATGAATATATGTATAAAATGATACACAGCTTTGCAGCCTTAAACACAAATGACTGCATGCACAAACTGGAACACCTTTGTAAACTAGGACACCTCCAACAATTTAAAACAAAAAGCCCAGTCAATTCAGAAAGAATACGTATGCATTTTCAGATGCACGATGCCTAAAAGGAAAGGTGTTTTTATCATCATCCATGTAATCAATAGAATCAAGCCTACATTAGGAAATTACAGCAACTTCTTCCATGCAACCTTGGGCAAGAGAAATCTACTTTGTAAGTGACTTTCACAGCAGATGACTGCTGTGACACTGACATCAACCATTTCTCAGGTCAGTGTCTGCCTTTCATAATCAAGATTTCTTTCTGTCACTCAAGAATTATTGGAGCCTTCATGACTTTCATGCTTTCATGTGCAGTAAAACTTATTGCTAGAACTAAGAGTCTGCTTAATCCCAAATGCCAAGCACTGTCTGGTTCTTGTAACACAAAACTGCTTCAGGAATTTTAGTAATGGTCTCAATTCAGCATGTAAAACAAGGCAGATTGTGAATGACGCCTCGTTGCTGCTACCTTCTCATGGGATCCTTTTTTGCTCATAATACCCAGGTGGCCATAAAAAAGCACCTTCTCCCTAGCTCTATTCCTCCTGTGACACCACACAAATTGGGCAGAAAGGGTAAGGATGTGAGAATCAGAAGTCACAACATGAAGTCACAGACCTCTATCACTACCACCCACTTTCTCTCTCCAACTGTTTGCTTCTTTCACGTAAAGCAAAATGGATCATCCAGCCAGCTGCACCAGTAGCAATTCTTCAGCAGCTGATTTCATAGATTTCATAGACATTAGGGCTGGAAAGGACCTCGGAAGATCATCGAGTCCAGCCCCCTGCCCAAAGGGCAGGAAGTCAGCCGGGTTCATAGGATCCCAGCAAGATGAGCATCCAGTTTGCTCTTGAAGGTGTTCAATGTGGGCGCTTGAACCACCTCCGGTGGCAGGCTGTTCCAGACCTTGGGGGCTCGAACAGTAAAGAAATTCTTCCTTATGTCCAGCCTGAAACGGTCTTGTAGTAGTTTACCATTCGACCTAGTCGTCATCCCTTGGGGCGCTCTGGTGAACAAACGTTCCCCCAGATACTGGTGGTCACCCCTGATAAACTTATAGGTGGCCATCAGATCACCCCTGAGCCTGCGCTTTTCCAGGCTAAAGAGCCCCAGGGCTCTCAGCCTGTCATCGTAGGGTCTGCTTCCCTGACCTCTGATCATGCGCATGGCTCTTCTCTGGACTCTCTCAAGCTTCTCCGCATCCTTTTTGAATTGTGGAGCCCAAAACTGGACGCAGTACTCCAGCTGCGGCCTCACCAAGGCTGAGCACAAGGGGAAAATGACGTCCCGGGATTTGCTTGAGAAGCATCTATGGATGCAAGCCAACGTTTTGGTCGCTTTACTAGCCGCAGCATCACATTGCAGGCTCATGTTCATCTTGTGGTCAATGATGACCCCCAAGTCATCTGTAAAGCAGTGATTTTCAGTCAGGGTGCCATAGTACCTTGGGGTGCCTTGAGATTCTTTCAAGGGTGCCATGGAGTGCCATCCAATGTTAGCACTGCTAGGTGTGCAAACATGTTTCACAAGATAAATCAAGATATTTCAAATATTAATCCATAGTGTTAAAACCATTCTGACCTGCTGTGGCTCTTTGCAAGAAAAAAATGCTCTAATATTTTTCTGTAGGCAAAAAATTAGTGAAAACTAAGAGACAATTGGCCAGTTTCTCCAAGAGGCGATCATGGGACACCAGATCGAAGGCTTTTTTGAAGTCAAGATATATGACATCAATCTCTTCTCCCTTGTCCAGGTGTTAGGTCACCTGGTCATAGAAGGAAATGAGATTGGTCAAGCAAGACCTACCCGCAACAAACCCGTGCTGGCTATAACAATGTAAGTAAGTCAGATCTTGTTTCTTATTCTTTTCCATTTCTCCCAGTTGGTGCAAAGCACACAAACACGGACAAGTCAATGGGACAGCATGTGATGGCAGCACCAATAAAGAAAAAAAAAAGGAACCATGCTTCAGAAATACACTTGCAGTAGCAATCAGTGGTGTGGATGCCTTATATATGCCTTATATATCCAACATGTCACACTTTATATTTTAGTAAACAAGGGCTTTTCAGTTCTCATGGAAATCTAGGACAGCATACCTGCCTGTGGCAGGGGGGGGGGGGGGGGGGTTGGTTTTGGGTTGTTGTTGTTTTTTGTCATACGTGGCTTGGAAACATTGAAGGTCAAATCTGAAAGGATGCATACATCTTTAATTTCCCAGAGGACAACTGGTTTGAAAAATGAAGAGCAACTTGCCTAGACATTAACTAAAAATAGCACAGGGAAGCGAAGCAATCAAAGTGCTGCTAAACAGCTTCTCTGAAGTTCACACAGCAGATGGCTAAAAGTGGCATTTGGAAATGGATGGGCAATCTATTCCCATTTCACTTTCATTTACAGGGAAGCAGGAATACAAACATATACAAGCTAATTTGTCAGTCTACTCCAAGGATGTCAAACATATGGCCTGCAAAACCACTCTATGCAGCCTGGCAGGCCACCCAAAGTTGGAAGGCATGGCCTACTGCAAAATTCAGCAGTGAGTTTGGCTCGCTGCTGCTGCTGCCCTTAGCTACACTGCTGTTGCCAGATCCCTCCCACCTCCAGAAGACCCCGACCTGGAACCGTTCAATGTGTATAGACCTGCCTCCAACTGCCGCTGGACCCCTCCCTGCAACCACCATGCCCCAAGCTGTTTCCACACCACAAGGAGCTGAACATAGTCCAGCTCAGGACCCCAAGTGAGTTTGACACCCCTGATGTACCCCATAAAATGAAATAGTTGTCAGAAGGATGAATCATTAAATAACAAAGCCTCATGGAGACAAAAATATTGTTTGGTTTGTTTTTGTTTTTTTTCCTCCTTCACATCTTGCAGGCTGTACAATAAAAGGAATGTTCTGAAGGTAGTAATTACAGCAAAATTAATTGATGGTGCTAATCATTACTGTCTCTTCCCCAGATCTTACACAAAGGATTCAGTGATTGACTTGAATTTAGCATAATTCTCCACTTCTGTAAATGGCTTATATAGGTATAGATTACAGTTCTTCACTTTTTAAAAATGGAATATAAACTTTAAAAAGATAAAAGCCATATCACATCTTCTTTGAGTTTCATGCTTCCCTTTTACTAAAACAGTGCTTTCCCTTACTAAGGGCATGGAAAGGTGTTCAATCACTTAGTTTTGAAGCAAGGGAACTCAACGCTCATGAGCCCACATCAGAGAAACCAGCATAACTATTTGTGCTCCAAAACTGAAATAAATGAAATTAAAATGTATTAATCTACCTCTGAATAAAATGGGGCAGGGTGTACATATTTGGTGTTTAACTTCACTTTCTGCAAATGAAGACAGATGAAAGAGTCGCATAAGATCAGCTGCACCATGGTACGTCCCACCTCTTCTAAAGTAGTGAAAGTGTTTCAACTGTCCATATCCTAAGTCTCAAATGAGCTTTACATTATCTGTGATATTTTTAGGTATAGTAGTATATGGTTGGTACAGATGTTACACCTAGTGTGCTATAAACATGAGAAAGTGCTCTATACCAATAACAGAACAGATGTTCACAGCTCATAGAGTGCTTTAAAAATGGTGGCTCATGCTCTAAATTAATCCCCAATGGATGTGCTGTCAGACTAAAGTGCTTTAGGTTAGAGCCCTTTTTTGAATGGCTGTGCTGCATCCCATCAGGCGTTAAGCTAGGTCACATTCAACAGCATTCCAGGGGTTCCTCACAGGGCAGCGTGCTCATCTCAGGCAGAGAACATCTGCTTTGCATGAGTGCTAGGCTGGCCCCATCCCCTCAGCTATCACTGAGCCCAGTCAGTGACAGCCTCTGACCCCAGCCCTGCATCCTCCCTCCGGCCAGCTGTGAGCCGCAGCCTGGCCAGCAGGGGGTGGGGGGCTTCTGTCCCCACAGCTGCCCCAGAACCACAGTGTGCTGCAGCCTGGCAGGGGGAGGCGTGGGGTGGGGAGGGGAGCTCCTTTCCTCCAGCTGTAGCCAGGAGCTGCAGCATGGCACTACTTGTTGCCATACTGGGAGCTCAGGTGGGCAAGGAGGTGGAAAAGGAGCTACCCTGCCAGGCACCCCCCCGCCCAGTTTCCTGGCTTGGGTCTTGGTAGGAGCTGGACCGGGCCCCCAGTGGCAGGGAGGCTCCTTTTCCATCCCCCTGCCAGAGTTCCCAACAGAGCAAAAACTGGAGTAGATCTACGCTGCCACTCCATCTCGCTCCCTGCAGTTAGCAGGGTTTAGGAGGCATATGGGTGCACACATGTGCGTACATGTAGGACTCCAGCCTGGCCCAAAGTGGAGCAATGTTGGGGCAGGAAGAGGGGCTTTTGCCACTGCATCTGGCATTCGGGAGGGAGCAGGGCTTGGGTGTGTATACGTGTGTCTGTGTCCAGCCTGGCCCAGAGCAATCCTGCCCTGCACCCTCCCCTCCCCTGATTTGTGACACATTCAGGAAGAACAAGCACCCCCAGTCCCTACTGTGGCTTTGGGGAGATGCCAGTGCCCAGCTTGCCCCTGCTGGCACTCGGTAGACAGGCTCCCCCACCAAGATCCCAGCTTCTGGGTGTCCCTACCCCAGCCCAGAGATCTGTTCCAGCCCTGCTTCTCTGATTCCTGTCGCTGAAGTGGGATGTCAGCGTGGGGGGGTAATGGAGGGGAGAGGGGAGACGCACATTGTTTGCCTGTTCAGCTGCACTCAAGAATTGCCAGTGGCGTGGGGAGTTCACGGGGCCTGTGGGAGGCACAAAAGCTCTCACTACCTGCTGGCTTCGAGCAGTGAGAGCCCCGCCCCTGCCCCCCACCCAAATGGCAAACGCTCTGCTCTTTCTAGGAGATTCCTGATTGTGCTAATACAAATAATCACTAGTAAGTACAAGATCTATGGTATTTATTTAATTCCCATCTCCAATACTTGTCAAATCAAATTTCTCTGTCTTACAAAGCTAGAAAGGCAACACCGGTACTTCATCAAGATACTGCCTCCTAAGCTAAAATAATTGGGCAGCTGGCATCCTCTGTTCTTTTCCACAAAAAGAAGCAAAAACAATAAGAATGTCTGAACAATTAGGAAACAATAAAAACCTTGCAGAAAAAAATTCTGATACAAATGCTGGATCGTACATGCTACTAATATAATTATATTGCGCTGGACTAGGAAATACATTTGTTTATCCAACACATACTTTTAGTACTGACAGCAGCCAAGAAGTCCATATTCAGCAATGCTGGTTCCTGCTGTAGCCTTCCCAAGACAACTATTATTCTCTGGACAATTACTGAATAATATACAATCCTCCTCAAGCTTCCTCATTCCTGGGGTTGGAGGAGATTGAAGACAAGCTACAATAATCTTAGGAAGAACACAGATGTCTACTCTGTTTCTTACACCCATAAGAGACCTAATCACAAGCTGACCCCGAACTTTTGGGTCATTTTTCTTAAGTTTAGTGTTTCATGGGCTACATGAATCAAATAATAGTGTGAAAAGATTCTGTGCCTGTGAAACTAAACTAATTCAGAGACCTGTTTGTAGAGACACTGCAAGTGCAGCTAGTATTCTAACGATGAGCACAGAGCGATGATCCCTGGTACTTCCTCCTAACTTTTCCCTCCTACAAGCTGTACTCCTCCCTCCAAGTTCCCACTTGCAAAGGCACTGGATGTTGCATATATGCAAGCATTTAGTCACATGGCCAGTAAGAGAATGGAGTAAAAGTTAATTAGAATTATGATGTTTTTCCTTCTGTAAAATGTTGAGGATTACAAGCTTATCTGCAAACAATCAACACTTAACCAGTAGTTACACCACTCCACCTACCAAACTTGCATTACCAATAGTCTGATGCATTCTGCCAGCTTAAAAGTCTCTCCACAAGATATCTCGACTTGATCATGGTTAGTGGTACCAGTTCATATCTTCATCACTTAAAACTTCCTCAGCTACTCTCCTTCAGAACATGCATGCAGGGAGTCCTATTTCTTGGACAAAATATGGTTGCCAGTTGTCACCCAGAGAGATCTTAACAGCATTTATAAGGTTAATAAGCGCAGACAAGCAAGCAATGAAGAAAAGTAATGTCCTGCGGTACACAGGACAATATAACTCCAATTAATTTCGGTTTCAGTCACAACATAGCTCTTCCCATTAAGCTGTCATGAAATGAGTGCGCATAGTGCATCTGCATTGCTTTAAAAGACAAAGCCTATTCAAATACATCAGCTATACAGATATTTTTCAACTGTACTGAATATGTAAAAACAAAAATCCTTATGCAGAAAAGCACAACCTTCTTTAACTAATTTTCACTGACATACTGTCTGTACATTCAGGATGCCTATCTGAAGGCACATCACAAAAAAGAATGAGTTGGCTTCTTTATTTGTACTGAACAGAAGAGAAGCGTTGGTTCAGCAAATTTTCCAATTTCAGGAAGCAAGGTAAGCAGAGGCCTGGGCATCATGATGGATTTGAGAGTTAGACAAACATTTTAAAAAACAGGAGACTGCAGTCAGGGGTTTACACATCTATTTGGACTCCAGAGTAAGTGGCCTAATTTTCAGAACTGCTGAATATCCATGTCAGCTCCACTAAGCACTCAATACTTAGGAAAGTTTGATGATTTAAAGTAGATCCTATCTATAAATGAGAAGCCTAAGTCTTCAGGCTCCTTTTTTTTTTAATGACTAACCATGACATTTTATCTCCAGGATTTGGGATTAAATTTGGTTTGTTCTTAAATTTAATAGAGCTTGATAGTTTCATCTCTATCCCTAATAGCCAGGTGTCATTATCTCAGAACTGAGGTCTGGTGTAGACTACTTGGTAGGCTTTTCCATGAAGAAGTCAGAGGTGAGATGGATGTAAATCAGAAGCAGAGTGCACTGGACAGAGCTCTGCAGGGAGCCCTGCACTGCATTGGCCAGTACTATTTGTTTTTCAGCATCACGAACGTAAGAACAATAGAAAATTAGGGTTTGAAGGGACCTCAGGAGGTCACCTAGCCCAATCCCCTACTCAATGCAGGACCATCTCCAAATAGATCATCCCCGCCAAGGCCTTCATCTCTCTGAGTCTTAAAAAAACCTCCAGGGATGCAGATTCCAACAACCTCTCTGGGTAGTCTGCTCTAGTGCTTTACTACCCTCCCAGTGAGAAAGTTTGTTCCTAATATCTAACCTAAACTTCGCTTGTTTCAATTTGAGACCATTGCTCCTTGTTCTGTTATTTGCTACCACTGAGAACAGTTCAGCTCCATCTTCTTTTGAACCCCCTTCAGCTAGTTGAAGGCTGCTATTAAATCCCCTCCCAGTCTTCTCTTCCCAAGACTAAATAAGCCCAGTTCCCTCAGCCTCTCAGAAGTCAAGTCACCAGCCCCCTAACCACTTTTGTTTCCCTCCACTGGACTC
>NW_005842012.1:1556076-1578056 GCF_000455745.1 Alligator sinensis | reverse complement strand
GAGGGGAGTGGGGGCAAAACTGGATAGTACTCCACATGTGGCCTGTCCTTTTGTGCAGAACTACTATGAGGCCAGTCAGTCCCCAGACTCTAGCAGCGCATGGGATTCTTCCGTCCTAAGCGCAGGACTTTGCACTTCTCTTTATTGAACCTCATGAGACTTTCTTTGGTCCAATCCTCCAATTTGTCTAGGTCCCTCTGAATCTGAGCCCTATCCTCCAATGTATCTACTACATCCCCCAGTTTCATGTCATCTGAAAACTTGCTGAGGGTGCACTCCATCCCATCTTTCAGGTCGCTGATGAAGATATCAAACAAAACCGGCTTCAGGACAAACCTCTGGAGCACTCAACTTCATAGTGTCTGCCAACTAGACATCAAATCATTAATTGCTACCTTTTGAGCCCAATGATGCAGCTAGCTTTCTATCTACCTTACAGTACATTCATCCAACCCAGACTTCCTTATCCTTGTTTGCAAGAATGTTGTGGGAGATGGTAATCAAAAACCTTGCTAAAGTCAAGATACATCATGTCCACTGCTCTTCCTGCATCCACAGAGCGATTCATCTCATAGTAGATAATCAGGTTGGTCAGGCATGACTTGCCCTTGGTGAATCCATGCTGACTGTTCCTAAAAATATTCTTCTCCAAGTGTTTTGAAATGAATTCCCTAAGGACATGCTCCATGATTTTTCTGGCGACCGAGGTGAGGTTGACTGTTCTATACTTCCCCAGATCCCACTTTTCCCCTTTCTTAAAGATGGGCACTATATTTGCCCTTTTCCAATTGTTTGGGACCTCTGCCTGTCTCCCGGAGTTTTAAAAGATAATGGCCAGGGGCTCTGCAATCACATCAGCCACCTCCTTCAGCACCTTCGGACGCATTGCTCCTGGCCCCACAGACTTTTACACATTCAGGTTTTCTAAATAGCCCCTAACCTGTTCTTTCACTATTGTTGGCTGCTCACCTCCCCAAACTCTGCTGCCAGGTGAAGTAGTCTGGGAACTAATCTTGCTTGTGACTGTGGGAAAAAAGGCAATGAAAACTTCTGATGGCACTGACAATCTCTGAATGAATTCAAGTCAACAGGGCCTGATGCACTTCATCCTAGTGTACTCAAGGAACTGACAGTCTGCTGGCTAGATGAAAGAAAAAATCTTGGAGCCATCAGTAGTAATATTTTAAAAGCTGTGAGAGATGAGAGAGGTACCAGAGGACTGGAAAAGGACCAGTGTAATGCTCTGCTTTAAAAAAGGCAAAAAAGGGAATGAGAAACCAGTTGGTTTCACCTCAATACCTAGTAAGTTACTGGAGCAAATCATAAAGTACTCTGTTTGCAAGTATCTGGATGAAAAAGACTGAACACAAGCAGCCAGCATGGATTTACTAAGAACAAATTGTGTCAAACAAACACAATCTTCAACAAAGGAACTACGCAGGTGGATGAAGGATATGCTGTGGATATAGAACAGGGGTGGCTAATTATTTCAGCTGGAGGGCCACTTAATGACTTCTGGTGAGCTGTCAAGGGCCACAAGAGTACCCCTAACCCTGGACAGGAGCCCACCCATCCCTTGATCACTATCTTGGAACCACAGGTCCCATCCCTAACCCCTGACTTTTGCCATTGAAAGTCCCTTCCTTTGCCCCCAAAAGTGCTCCTTTTAGAAGAGGGTTTTGCAATCTGGAAAAAAACCCAAAACATATACTAAAAATGAAACATCTACAATACTTTAATTTTATTTCAAAAAAATGTTTTGTCTCGACTTACATGTGTTTGCATAGTATATATAGAGAGAATATAACTAGCTATCTAGCTCAAAATAAAGTCTTACTCTTGTATATTGTGTGTGGGTGGGGTGTGGTTACAGGGTGCGATTTGTGGGGAGGTTGTGATAGGTTGTAGGTGTTGGAGTGTGTATAGGTGGGTGTGGGGTTTGGCAGGGGGTAGGGATGTGTGTGGGCCCCCCGGCACACCCCTGCCCCCCATGGTGCACAGCACCATCCAGTGGTGGCAGAAGCAGCGGCAGCAGTAGGAGGCAGAAGGCCCTCGGGGCACTCATGGCCCATGGCAGACCACCCCCTGGTGGCACACGGCTCCAGCTGAGTCCCAGAAGCTGTACATGGCAGCACAGAGCCAGCCTGGCCTGGCCCACTGGCGTGTACCTTCAGGGCAGACCAGGCTGGCTTTGTGTCATAACATTAGAGCTCCCAGCACTTCAGGCAGGAGCTGTGCACCATCAGGCCAGGCTGGGCCAGGTCAGCTCTGTACCTCCACATAGGGCTTCCAGCACTGCAGCGGGGAGCCACATGTGGAGACATGGAGCCAGCGTGACCGAGCCCAGCAGCCCATGCTCCCAATTGCAACGTGCTGGGAGCCCCATGTGCTGGCATGGAGCTAGCCTGCCTCAGCCTGGCAGTGCACACTCCCAGCTGCAGTGTTAGGATCAACACATGGAGGCACGAAGCCCACCCGGCCCGATGGTGCATGGACTGAGAGCTGTGGGGAGCTGTCAGGCCAGGCAAGTTCCATGCTGCCACGTGCAGCTCCTCACTGGAGTGCTGGAAACTCCACACGGAGGTAGAGAGCCGACCCAGCCCAGCCCAGCCCAATGTCGCATGGCTCCCGCCTGCAATGCTGGGAGGCCCACATGTTGGCATGGCGCCAGCTCAATCTGGTCTGAAGACCTGCACCCTGCTGCCACACGCAGATTCTGGGACTAAGCCAGAGCCATGCATCACAAAGGGGCTCTCTCTGCCATGGGCAATGAGCACCATGAAAGCCCACCACCTACTGCTGCCACCATCATTGGTGGGGCCCGGGGGGGGGGGGGGGGGGGGAGTGTGACAAAGAGGCCCACATCTCACCCCCCACCCTCCACAAGCCCCACACCAACCCACGCACATGCATCATCGGGCCAGAAGGACTCACTCTGTGGCAGCATATTGGACTCCTGGCACTCCAGCCCAGAGTACACACTGTTGGGCAGAGCCAGGCTGGCTCCACATGGGGCTCCCAGCACTACAGACAGGAGCTTCCCTTCCCATTCACTAGCTGTCCAGTTTTTGACCATCATGCTCGTTGCCTCCACATGGGGCTCCCAGCTGAAGTGTTGGGAGCCCAACAGAGGTGGAGGCACAGAGCCCACCTGGTCCGATGGCACACAACTTCTGAAAACCCGCCATCTTTGAGGGGGCAACTGCAGGCTGCTACTAATTGCTTTTTGGAGGGGGCCCCGCAGGCTGGACAGAATGGCCTGGTGGGCCATATCCAGCCCGCAGGCTGGATTTTGCCCACCCTTGATATAGTGTATCTGGACTTCAGCAAGACTTTTGACAAAGTCCTATATAACCTGTCAACAAATTGGAAAAATGTGGGCTAGAGAAATGACTAAAAAGTAGATAGAAAACAGATTCAATAGCTTCAACAGCTGTAAGCAAAGGGCAATTGTAAATGGATCCATGTCAGAATGGCAGGATGTTTCAAGCGGAATCCCAAAAGGGTCTATCCTGGGCCCAGTGCAATTCAATGTGATTACTAATTATTTGCAAGCTAGAATAGAGAGTGTCTTAAGAAAATTTGCAGACAACACCAAACTGAACATTCTGGAGGATAGGAGTGCATTTCCAAAACATCCTGACAGATTAGAAAGCTAAGATGGAGCTAACAAGATGAGGATGAAATTCAGTGCTGACTAAGGCAAGGTGCTATACCTTGGGAAGAATAATCAAAACTACAAGTACAAAATGGGTGGCACCTGCCTGGATGGCAGCACTATGGAGAAGCATCTGGAAGTCCTGGTAGATCACAGACTAAAGAGACGTTGGGAGTGAGGTGCAGATGCACAAAAAAATGAATGTGGTTTTGGACTGTATTAACAAAAGCATTAGGTGCATAACATGCGATGTGATAGTGACTCTTGGCACTCGATGGGCCTCATTTAGAGCAGTGTGTACAGTTTTTGGATCCCCATTTTAAAAAGAATGTGGACAAGCTACAGAGGGTCCAGAGGTGGATGACAAATGATAAAGGGCTTGGAAAGCAAAGAGGTTGAAGAAAATAAGCATGTTCAGCTTGCAGAAGAGGCATGTAAGAGGAGACATAATAACAGTCTTCAAATACTCGAAGGGCTGTCATAAAAAGAAAAAGAGGGAAAATACCTTTCCTCTCCTGCTGCTAAGAGCAGAATATGAACCAATGGCTTGAAGTTGAAGCAAAGTAGGTTTAGATCAGATATTAGGAAACACTTCTTCATTGTCAGAACAGTGAGATAGTGGAACAGACTGCCTAGGGAAGTTGTGGAATCCCCATCATTGGACATGTTCAAGAAAAGGTTGGACAAAAATTGGTCAAGGATGATCCAGGAGTTGTCTCTGCTCTACTATGGGTATTTTCCATAATTCTGGGCTCTACGGGTTGTCACATGGTGCCAGAATTGTGTCGTTTGAGGTGGGGGGGGGGGGGGGTTGCTTTGGGGGCGGACTGCCATGGGCCATGAGTGCCCCGAGGGCCTTCCGCCTCCTACTGCTGCCGCTGCTGCTGCCACCACTGGAGGGTGCTGTGCACCATGGGGGGCAGGGGTGTGGCGGGGGGCCCACACACATCCCTACCCCCTGCCAAACCCCACACCCACCTATACACACTCCAACACCTACAACCTATCACAACCTCCCCACAAATCGCGCCCTGTAACCACACCCCACCCACTCCTGCTGAGACTTAAATCCAGAGGGTCCTGGCTAGATGGTCTTGGCTTTCTACTCAGGGTCAGACTGACTGCCATATTTGGGGACAGAAAGGAATTTTTCCCCATGATCAGATTGGTGCAGACCTTTAAGGGGGTTTGCTTGCCTCTGTAGAAGGGGTGCAACCCTGTTCCTTGGATCTCTCAAGCATGTTTTAATAATCCTTACAACAGTAGGATACTGGTCGTCATGGTCCCTCTGCTTTATCTGGGACAGGTTAGTGTTATGCCTGGTCAGGGTTGGCTGTAGTTTACTAATAGGTTAGACCAGTGGTTCCCAAACTTTTTTTTCTGCGCCCCGCTGCTGAGGTGGAGTGCAGCAGCGGCTGTGGCCTAGGAGCGGGGGAGCTCCCAGCATGCAGCGCGTCTCATTTTTCTGTACTGTGCCGCCGGCATTGCCCTCGCAACCTTCATTTGAGTCGCGACCTGGGGTTGGGAATCACTGGGTTAGATAATGGACTTGTATAGAAATTTGGAAAGGAATGATCCTGTCTCTGGCAGGGCTCAATACCCTGATCAGTGGTGCTCATAGGTACTCAACAGAGATCCAAAGTACTCAACATCCAGACCGTGGGCCAAATGCAGCTTGCAGAGCCATCATATCTGGCTCATGGGGTCACCAATGGATCTAGAAATCTGGTGGTGGGGGAATCGGTGGCTATTAATATGGCCACACTCCCCTATGCCAAGTTCTCAAACCCCGCTCAGCAGCTCAGAATTGGGCCACACCTCCTAATACCCCTGCCCTGCCCAGCAGGCCCAGGCCCTGCCCCCAACCTCTGGATCAGGGTCAAGCCATACCCCCTTCATCCCCACAGGCCTGGACTGGGACCTGGCCACACATCCTTCCCCCTCCCTACAAGCAAGTTTGGGGCTTGGCCACACCACTTTTTCCCCTTGTAGAGCTAGGCCACACACCCCCTTCTCCCTTGAAGCTGTATTGGGGCTGTCTTGTCTCCCACCATCCTGTCCCTCCTGGCACAACTGGATGGTGCCTACCAAATTGGGACCACCAGCCCATGGATCTGGCCCATGGATGGATAGGGCACTACACTCTGGACTGCCAGGGAAAAAGATTGAGCACCACTGCTACTGAATTACATGATCTCCAAAGGTCCCTTCCAGCCTTACTTTTCTATGATTCTAGGGCCTGCTGGTAGCTGGGCAGGCCGGATAGGGAGGCTCCATGGGCTAGATCCTGCCTACAGGCCATTTGTTTTTCACCCCTTTTCCAAGTGATAATTGCTCACAAACACACACAATAAACCCTGCCTCTCTGCCTATTGTCTCATGTCTTCCAATATATGTATTTTAATCTTTAAGGAACCCTATGAGAAATTTATGAGCAATGTCCCTATCTAAGATGCTTTTCACAGTTTGATGTAATTTTCAAACCTTTAATTACAAGGAGATTAAAAAATAAGGAAGGCATCAATGGTGTGAGACATCTGTTTTACTGTCATCCTTTTGGTTTCTTTTCAAATAAGGCTGTGAAAAATAGGAAAGATGAGAATACAGATGAGAAAATAGAAAAATGGTAAAGATGAAAACCAGACTCCTGGTTAAGAGTCTTAGTTAAAGTAACCTTCTTCAATCCTGAATAAGCTACACATTTAGTCTTTGTTGCCACCTTCTAGAAACAAAATTACTCCACAGTATATCCACAATTGGCCCGGAGGGCTACATCCAGTTTGGTTACATCCAGTTTGGTCTCAGAGATGTCAACATGTAGTTGTCTCAGCACCTAATATCTAAGCACCTCAGTCCAGAAAATCAATCCAGTTTAACTGGGTTTAGGCACACAAGGAAAGATACAGAGAATAGGGAGAAGAAGGCACCAAGTAAATGGTGATTCAGAACCCCACAAGGGCCTAAAGAGAATGATTAGGAAACACAAAGCACGGCGGGTATGTCCGAACTCATGCCCCATTCCAAAGCACAGGTGGTACCGGTGCCAGTATCCACCCTTTGTCTAATACCTGAATAGTTAAAGCATTCACCCAGAAAGTAAGTCCACGAAACAGTTGGGCATTAACAGAATCATTACACCCATTTTAAAATCATTTTAGCCTACAAGACTAATGCAGAGATGCCTTAGTATATGTGAGAATCAGGCCATAATGTTATTGGCAACAGGCTGTTGACATCCGCTATATAGTTGTGCTATAGAGTAATAAACTTCCAACCAGAACCATGACTTTTAATGTTTACTCTCACTTTATAAATGAAAGAAGAGCACCAGCCTCTCATTGCCTCCTGCACAGAGAAGAGCCTAGATTTCCATAAATCCATAACTCATAACTCTTGTGTAGAAGGAAGTAAAGAAATGCCTGTAATAAAATATTTTCCTTTGTGACCTGAGGGATAAGATGAAAGATACAGATGACAAAAGATGACAAATAGCCTATTAGATGACAAAAGCTCCAGACTGTGTGGGCTTCATTTATTTGTCTGGATATGGGCAGGACGACGAGACAATCTAGGCTGATGCAACCCTAGAAAGAATCAATCCCTGATAATTGGCCAAATTATATAGCTCAAGAAAGGACTGGGGCATTATACAGCAGTTAGATCTGCTTAAGTCTAAAAACTTTAGTATTACTCCCGGCTAACAGGCTCATTTTGCTCTATCACTTCACTCTATAATTAAATTATTTTGACAGAAAATATAATTTTATTTTTTTTTATATCAAGACAAATGTTCATGCATTCCTTAAAGTCCTTACCTGACTACACCTTTCACAGTATTTTCTAGGAAGCCAAGCCTGCTTTACTTCACTGCTAAGTCATGTATGGCTGCCAGGAAGAACAGTTGAGGCTAGTCCCCCCCTGAAAGCTCAGATTTTCTACTTCTCCTAGTAAGCCTCCCCCTACTCTCTTTTTTACTGTAAACCACTCCTGATTTCTTGCACTTCAAAGTGTAGACAGGTAATTAGCTGTGTTAGGCTCAAGGTTAGGCAGAAGACCAGGCAGTATGGCCCTGATTCATAACATGATTCCTAGCATCTGATGAAGTTGGCTGTAGCCTACAAAAACTCATGCCTCTGAATGAGGTAATCTATAAGGCGCCACATTGGCCTTACGTCCAAGTTAGATTTACATGATCATAACAGATACCACACACCAGTCTCCTGCATCAGGATGGACTTCAGTTCCTGAGCATTACATAGATGAGCACATATAATGTAGAGTGGTGTAAAATATTGGACTTCACATTTGTACCAAGCCCTTTCTCACTTAAGATGATAGACAAAGAAAGTCTAAAAAGACTGTAGAGGGAAGATATACTTCTTCATGTTTTCAGCTTGCTATGATTTTAGTAGTGCCAATTAGGCCACTGCATGACTCAGGAAGAATTCAAGTGCTTTCTCATTAAAAGCACAAATTGAAAACATTTTTAACCTCTTTAAAATAAACATTCTCCCAGAACAAAAAACAAAACAAGATAAAGCAAGAGCCAATGTGACATTCACAAAGTAACTAAGGTCTGAGCAGTCATTAAAAATTATTAAATACCTATAGATTCTATGGAAAGGAAAACAATAAGGGTGCAAAGGCTTCAGACAGGATCCAACTCAGCAAAGCATTAAAGCATGCATTTAAATAATCCCTATCTGCACTCTACAGAGCAATGCATCACACAGTTATAGTTAAGCACATGCTTAAATTTAATTTATTTTGATAAATATGGCTAAACCTGGGTACATGCTTATATTAGGCACATGTTCCAGTACTTACTGATTTTTGCATTTACAGCAAAGGAAAGGTTTGGGGGAAGTACAGCACTCTGGGCAGTAACATGTCTCCAGACTTCCCCTTCTCAACCCTTCTCTTCCTTATTAACTCTTTGGCCCCAAGTTGATCTGCATGAGTGGTCCTCTTTACTGGGGCCCTGCTGATACAAGGAGCTGCCCATGCAGATCAAATGACAGGTGATTATCCTTATCTCTGATCGTTAGCTTTATTTTTTGTTAATGTTGCCACATTCTAAATCACAAAGCAGCGCTTCCCCGCCTCCTGGAGAAGCACAAATTCTGCAATCAGATCTTGTATGATTTTCAAGTTTTTATTTCTTTCTTTTTCATTTATGCTTAAACATAAGTTTCTAAAATAAATTATCTTTTCTCCCCATTTTAAACTGTAATAGGGCAGGGATCAGGGATACCCACAAGCAAATAACTGGTCAGGAAGAATGGAATTTCCATGGGAAGTTGTCCTAATGGCAGGCCTCTTTTTCTAGTGTTTTCCACATACAGTACTTCACTTCCACTTGCATAAAAAGATTTGGGAATATTCCCAGGGATTTCAATGCATCTCCCTTACACTCCTTTGTTTACTTCAAACAGTGGGAGCTAAACTGTCTGTCAGGCATGCCATAAATTAACCCCACACTAGGGTGGCCACTAAAATGCCCAAAATACAGGACACCCCATAGCGAGGGGTGGGACCACCAGCCCCCTTAGTCAATCAAAGGTGAAGGGCAGGGCTGCTGCCTCCTCAGCCAATCAGCAGTGATGGGTGGGGCCACCAGACCTCTTGGCCAATCAGCAAGGGGCAGGACCACCACAAAAAGACTGGGAAAATGATACCAGTCTTGGGTTATTGCCAACTATTGTAATAATTTTGTTTTTATTATTATTTTGCACTTTTACATGACACTGAATGCAGACAGTAGCAATTTTGTTCATGAGTACCAAATTAATGAAAAGTAATTTTAACTGATTTGTATTATATTTATTTTCATACTATACCAATAAAATAAAACCAACAAAAACAATAAAATATAAACCAATAAGTAAAATACAATAAGAAAACTCCCCCTGCATCGTGGTTTCACATATCCGACAGCTCAGCCATTCTCTCCAGACAGTCCAGCCTTGAGAAAACATGCACAGCAGTGGTGATGCTCAAGTACCCACTCCTCCCACTGGGATCCGGTCTCACTCCTGCCCAGCTTCACACTTGGGAGCAGGAGGACACACTGTAGAGAGACTTCCCCTCCCCTCCATCCACATTCAGCATAGACAGTGGGCACATGGGAATCTGCCCTGGTCAGAGCTGGGCTGAGAGGGGTTGGTGGGCATTGGATGCCTGTGGCAGCACAAACAGCTACCTGACAGGATCTTCCCTTCCTTCCCCAGGAGACCCCACATTAGGGTTGGGAAAAACTAAAGCAACCTTCCCCAGGTTTGCCTGTCCCAGAGGATAAATAATAGCTTAAATGAGCTGGCCCAGCCACCCAGGAGCCCCTCCGCCCAAAGCTCCCCCACCCTACACAGCAGAACACCCAAAGGACTCACCAGGTTGCTCTGTGGGTGCAAACATGGTGACAAGAGCCTCCTCCCAGTCCCATCAGCATTCCAGCAGATACAAATGCAGTGCTCCACTTGCCTGCTCTCAAAGCCATTACCCTGTGCCGAGGCAGTACGGAGGGCAGTGCATGCAGAACTGTCCAGCTCTGGCAGCTCAGCTGCCCCGGGGCCCGGGCCTGGGGACCACCCACACAAACCCAGCCCATGGTCAGGGAGCTGAGGCATGCAACAGTGCCCTGGCTCTCGCTGTGCCTGCACGTGGACTGCAGCCATGGCTCTGTGCAGGCGCAGTAACCAGCCTCTGGAACTCTCCCCCTCCCTGCCTCCTCCCTGGCTGGCTCAGAACCATGGGCAGCAGAAGGCCGGGGCTAACGGGTCTTAGCCCCCCTGAAATGCAGGCAGCGTGGGCGTGGACTCTGGGTGGCTGCAGTGGTGGAGAGGGGTGCACACAGACAGAGACAAGCAGCCAGAGCCTGCAGGTGGCTGGGAATTCAGCCCAGCGCAGCCATGTGCAGAACAGCGCCCAACAAGTAAATGTGTGAACAGGAAAGGGCACAGGGAAGGGGAGGAGTGTGCAGGGGGGGCAGATCAAGGCCCCCACAGGGGAAGGGAGGGGATGAATGGGGCCCTGGGGCAGGTCATGAGATGTTCACTGACCAGGAGACTCATCCAGGGGCACGGGGATATGTGCCCCCCAATCTGTGCTGTGAGTAGGGTGGAAGCAGGCTGCCATAGCGGGCTGTGCTCAGCAGCCACATGATGCCACATTCCTCCCACCACTGGGCATCACGCCGCTCCCAAGGCACCAACAGTGGAGTGCAGAATTCAGCCCACAATGGCACTTGCCTCCACCCTGCACACAAATCAGGGGGGCACCTTTAATTGGTCTCCTGATTTGATTTGGATTCGGAAATTCAACTGCTGAATCAGGCTGAATCTCCCCTGAATCAAATCAGCCACTGAAGCTTCGCACTGCCCTAACTGTGCTGCCTGTCCCCTCCCGGATCTGCTGTGTCCCACACACAATTCCAGTGTCACTTTTGGCATGCAGCATGCAGGTTGGCCACCCCTGACTTCGAAAAACATCTTGGAGACATCATTTATTTGCATTAATATCAGTGTTCTACCCTTTATTTCCATAACTGATCAGTAATAACATGCCTTAGCTCCTGATTGCAAAATAATTACTGACAATGGGAAGGCCAACATTTTTAATCATTTTAAAAGCTAACGCAGTGAACCACAAAATACTGCACTGCATTGAGTTTTGAGTGCTGGTCTGCAGCAAGAAATAAGCTACAGCCTCCAGCTTAGAGACAAGAGATCTATTTCTAGGCTCTATTGCTATTTGTAAATTCAGGATTAACTATGAGACTTGCACATCAGTCAATAATAGTGGAGCTCAACAAATGAAGGAATAAGATCCTCAATAAAGGACAAGATTGAAGGTACTTAAGTTTTTCCTCAGACATTGGGACAGCTAGGACATTACACTGGTCAGGCTGACTAGGAAAATGATATATAAATGAGTACCATCTGTATTACTGGCACCACATCTTGCAATTTCATTAGGAGAGTTAACATATGACAAGGGCATTCCAGGTGGCATGCTGCAGCTCACAGTTCAGAGCTCTCTGGGACAAGCAGCTGCTATTAAAGGGATGGGAGTAAATGTGGTCATCAAAAGTGCACCTTGCTTTACCTAACAGGAAAGCAATTTACATGAATAAGCAAAGCAAAAAAGCTATCCAGCTATCCACCCCATCCAGCTCCTGCTTTTTTTAAGATATTTTTTATTGGTAGAGCACACTAATACAAAGAGCTATGCTCTATGTATAAGCTACCATAGCTGTTGCACTTTACTCAACATACTCAAAAGAAAAACATTAACTTTACTTTGTACGCTGAAGATGGCAATCCATGATTGTTACACTCTAAATAATATCTTAGGCCCTAGTGATGGTAAGCATTTAACATGTGCTTCATGTTATGAAGCATTTAACATGTGCTTCATATAAGCACACAGCCAAAGTCCCATGCTGAAATGCTTTGCTGAATAGATGCCTAATTCCTGTTGCAACACACTGGTAAATCAGACTTTCACTGAACTATACAATTTTTCATTTTTCTTTCTTTTTCCATTTTAAACATTGCAGATTTATCTATGGAAGGTATTAAATCAAATGCCATGATTGCTGATCAGTTGGACTCCAGTCCTGCAAATACATTCTCAGCAGTATAAAGTGAGTTTCATGGCTTTTGTTCCTTTCTGCCAATGACTCACTGTGCAACATTAGCTGAGTCATTTATGGTCTGATTTCCAAAAGTGCTAAGTATCTATTCTTTCCTTTGAAGACATTAAATTGAAGAACGGCTTACAGGTTGGAAGATGCACAAGTCAGGGTAGCTGCATTAGCATTAAAAGAACTGAGGCACACGAAGAATACTGGGTAATGGAAAAACAGGGTTAAGGAAATGGACAAATTAAAGAACTAGGGAAATGTTGGAGGAAAATGAAGACATGGGAAAGACCACAAAAAGTAAAGGAAACATAATTTAGAAGCATTAAAAGGTTGACTAGGTAGGTCTAGTCGTATTGTAGCATTCTGGGCCATTTGCTGCTGTGACAAGCTGGCTGGCAGTGACCTAGCCCAGGGGTTTTGAAGAGGCAAAAGATGATTGGAGGACTTGGGATTCCCTTTCCTCACCAATCTGGTAATGATTTGGCCCAGGGGTTCTGAAGGGGTAAAAGATGATTGCAGGACTTGGGATTCCCTTTCCTCACCAATCAGGCCCCAGAGAGACACTCTCCATGTCCCCTGATTGGCCCCTTGGGTCACCTGGTGGGGGATAAAAGGGGCAGTGCAGCTGGACTCAGGGAAGACCACAAGGAAGGAGCTTCAAAGAGCTGGCAAGAGCTGGGCCAGCGGGGCAGGAGCAGTTGCCCCAGAAGCACCTGAAGGAGTGGGACCTGCAGGCAGCACTGGGGTCCTCAGCAGCACGGCACGTGGCCGGCAGGAGAGGCTCCCCACTGGGCTCCAGAATCGCCTATGAGAGGCTGCAGCCAGCATGACAGGCTCTCCTGCTCCAGCAAGATCTGAGCAGTGACCTGAGAGGTTCCCAGCTCTGCTTCCAGCTCCTCCGATCAGAGACCAGGCAGCTCAACCTGAGGCCAGGGCTCTGGGAAGGTCAAGACCCCTAACAGCTTGGAGCAGTACCAGCACTGGTGGCTGTGTGGCAGCGTTTCTGCCTACCATGTGGGAGATCTGAGTTTTGGTGCTTTGGTGACTTGGGGTGAGTGAGCTAACTGGGAGAAATCCCTCTTTCAGTGGAAAGGGGCCATTGTGTTCTTCCCCCTTCAGGTACCTAGGCCCTATATTCCTTGTAATTTGACATCGTGTATTTTGTGCCTTTTGTATTTCCAGTAATACCACCCAGTATTGTTTGTTCTGCGGTTTGTGTTTTACATTTTGGTTAACCCTGTCTTATGTCAACTGGATGAATATGTCTATGATTGTAAATATATAACCTTTGTTGAATCCTGCCCCTTCGGGGCATTGTAGTGTCCCCTATACCCCCCTGGTTTATACTGGTTATGTTCCCAGTATTGTTCCCTCATTAAAAGGTATATGGTTAAGTCCCCATTGGTGGTCTGGCTCTGCTCTATAGGGGGAGGAGAGTCCCTACGCCTCTCACAGCACTTGTGCACCTGCGCTGATCCTTCAGTTGGAGAGGGGGTACCTCTTGGAGTACTGCCCGGGTTACACTGCTTTAAATCTTAGAAACAATTTAAAAAGACAGTTCCTAAAAAAAAAACAACCCAAAACAAACAAAACTTAAAATATACAATATTTACTACAGCACTAAAACCACCAATACTAGCTGTTAACCCAAACCCATCCTTGTACCAATTAGCAATGCGCTATTTATTCTGCTTGTTCTACTTGCCCCATCTGACACAATTATCCAAAAAGTATCAAATTTACCAATTATCTTTTTGTACTTCTTTTACAAATAGCTCCCTGGTCTTAAAAAGAGAGAGAAGCCTCTAAAAGACATTTTCTGTTGTTACTATTTTTTTGGGAACTTGTACAGGTAATCTGTTCTGCAAAAACAAAAATTAAAGATTTTATGGAACTGCAAATAATACACTTCATGGATACATTCATGTTCTAGATACCAACATTTAGCAACCTTTTTTCAGGGCAGCTTTCCACTTCCCAGCTATCACCTTCCTGCCAAAATATCCTTGTCACTTTTCCTCTCTATTTTCTAACCATATTTGGGTACGTGTAAACATAACACTTAGATTAGAGGTGGGCAAAATGCAGCCTGGGGGCTGAATGTGGCCTGCCAGGCTATTCTATCTGGCCCACAGGGCCCCTAAAAATTTTAGAAAATTAATATTTATCTGCCCTGGGCTGCCTGTCGTGAGGCCCTTGATGTCTTGCCAAAACTCAGTAAGCGGCCCTCCACCCAAAATAATTGCCCGCTCCCAACTTAGACTGACCTAACCAGGGTTAAGTCTATCTAAGGGTGCCTATACATAAGCAGGGAGGCTGCTCTGACATGCTGTACTTACAGCACATTGGAGCAGCCTTGATTGAGTCTGCTGGAGCATGGTAATTACTGCGCTCCAGACAGCTTCTGCATCTTGTGTATCAAAATCCCTGCAATGACGGTGGGGGTGCTTTATCTAAAACTCGCTCAATGAGCTTTAGATAAAGTGCCCCTGCCACTATTTCAAAGCATGTGGACACTGATGCACAAGAAGCTCTGGGTGCTTTAATTAGAGTGGTTCTGAAAGCCACTCTAGTTAAATAGCCCCCACCCCACCTCCCACTTCTGAAACGTGTAAAAACACCCTAAGTGCCCATTTATGTATGTATTTAAAGAGGTTAGATCAGGCATAAAAATGGCCACCCAATCTAAATTTACCCATGTGCAAACCTACATTTAGATTGACCTAACTAGGGTTGGGTTGATCTAAGTACCAATTTATACATACATTCAGGGAGGTTAGATCAAGCAAAAAGTAGCTGGCCTGACATAATTTAATTCACCTGAGAGGCACCCTAACTTAGACAGGGCACAGGTTAGCCTGATCTACCAAACATATGTACATGTTGAGAATGTAGCCCTGGGACTGGAAGAAGCCACTTCCCCAAGTCCTAGGACTGTGCTTTTCCTACCTTCCCCACCTCAGCCCCACCCCACCTGGACTGACTATCCCCCTTGACCCATGGACCCAACACCCACCTCAGGTGGACTTGCCAGCTCCCCCCCCAAACATTAAATTTAGACTGCATTCCCAGAGCAGCTCCCAGCACTGGCAAACATGTTAAAAAATGAGGCCTGATTTACAAGCATGTGGCTTAAAGCTAACTGCATAATTGTATATCAGGTCCTGGGAACATGTGCATATGGGACTAGGAAAGCCCAGCCTCTGGCCCCAGTCTACTTTTCCTGCCCCTCCCCCTCCTCGCCCCAGGGCTATTATTAACCCACCAACACCCTCTCCCCCTGGACCCACCAACACCCCCCTATGGACCTGATAACCACGCACGATTCCAACTACCCCCCCACTTCCCACCTTAAGTAGTGTTTCTGGCACAGTTCCTGGCACCAGAGAACATATGCACAAGGGGGGAGGCTTAAAGCCACATGATCATAGATCAGGTTCTGCAAATGTGTGCACATGCCCTTCAGCATCCTCTTTCTTCCTTCAAAGTTCTACTTCATCTGCTTTTCATAATTGCATGACAAATGCTCATTGTGTTTATTGTTACCCAGTCTTTGAACAGAGGCAACTTGTTTCTTTTATGATTTCCTACAGCTTTTATTCCTTTTTTGCTTTCTTTCTCTCCTTTCTTTTTCTGCTTTTTTTTCTCCTTGCACTTCGTTATTTCCTTCATCTTTTCTCCCCCCGTTTCTGCCTTTTATTTAATTCCTCATTGTTTTTCCTCCTTCTATCTCTCCTTCAAGTGGACAGAGGGAAGCTTTGCTATTTCATACTACAAATTGCTATCTTTCCAGTATGCTACTGCTATTTTAAAAATGCGTTAAGAAAAGTATTGAGTGAGTGAAAGGTTTGTGATTCTATGTTATCTCTATTGTTTACTTGGATGTTATGCTTTGTAAACAAGTGATACTGCATACTCATTAGCAGGGAAAGGATCACCACATGGGCAAATATGAATTCTGTCCAGTGATGGGACAAGGATTAGGCTGGAGTCTTTAACTGACTGTATAGTGTAGACTACATATCTGTTCTTTGGCAGATCAGGAACAGTTCTTAAAGAGAAGTATGAGCAAAACTACATTTAAAGAAATGGCAACAATTTGCATTATTTCCAAAGAAAGATGGGATTTTTGTATTGCTGCATTACTGCAAACCCAATTTACTTTAAAGTATTTTAAAAACTCGTCTCTATTTGTGAACACTGTGATCCACTCCCAGCAAACCCAGCAGCACACCAATATAACTGGACCTGGCAGGCTGTTAATGCAGTACGTAAGTAAAAGCTTAAAAGACACATTTCTTTGGCAGTGGGAGAACCAGTAGTCATTCAGGCATAAACAGACCGCAGACTCTGCTGGCAAAGATGTAATGTGAAAATGCTAAAAGAAGAAAGCAAATTGATGAAAGCAAAAGAAAGCTATTTATACTGGTAAAAGGGGCAAAATACAGACCTTATAGCAAAGAAGAGGTAGGGCCACAGTGCCCTGCTCCTGCTCCTACATGCTAGCTAGGAGAACTGAGGGGAGATGTGCTATGGATAGGGGAACTCAGAGGAGGCATAATTTTTTCTGAACCTCGACTTATGAAAGAACAGCTCAACACTGGCTCAGATATGTGGAAGTGCTATAAAAGCAGAATTTTTCCTATTGCATACATACTGCATGTAGCACTGTTGATGGGCCAAATCTGACTCTCACTTATGCCTTCTGATCTCCCTCCTAAGAACCCACATACAAGTAGGCAAATGCAGCGAGCAGAAGACAAGTCTGTTTCTCCACTGCTAACGAACAGATTTATGGCATATCTATTTTACTTCAAAATTCCTTCATTTTTAAAGTTAATTTTCCTTTTTAAGTTAAAAAAGCAGAACAAAATGCTACTATAGTAAAATGCAAAAATAAACAGATAATACATTCAATGTATGAAAAAAAAAACCGTCTGAGAAAAAAAAGAATACATTAATGCAACAAACTCCTATTTCTACATCTGGGCTTTAATAATAAATACTTCTTAAAATAACAAGCAACTGCCATCTCTGAGTAAAACTCCAAATATCAGCTGGTTCTCATTGTCTAAGCTAGAACGGGTCAGAACATTTTCAACAAATGGAATACAGAAGATCCCAGTGTTCATAGTTTCTCTCTTACCAGCAGTGATCCAAGATGAGAAACTCTGGGCTGACCAAGGACTTGAATTTTTTCTTCCATACCTCAGGCCAGTGCCCTACCCATCAGGAGATGCACACATCTGACACATCTGACTAAAACAGGACATATGACCATAATTCTGTTTTTGTGAAAATGTTGTAAATGCAAGACTCCTGAAGTTCCTGGAAATAAATAGCTGATCATTGATAAACTTTAGCCTAAACATAATGATTGTAAAACTATTTAGTGCCAAGCCAGAGTCAATTATGGAAACCTTCCAGTTAGACTTGGCAGAATTTGATTTTTATTTTTTAATATTTTTGACAGCTAAAATCAATGTTTATTTTTAAGAACGTCTTTCAATTTTTATAGATGTTTATCTATTTAAATTTTCAGGACTGTGAGAATGTAGAGTGTGGGAGGCAGACAGTTTAGTAATGACAGTATACTGTTAAAAGCTTTATAAAAAAATCACGTGTCAAAATATAAAAAGCAAACATCTATAAACCAATAAAGCATATCTGATCACTCAGGGGCTGGGCCAGACTGGAGTTTGGCTCTTGCCCCGATCAGGCAGGGGCTGGCCCAGGCTCACCAGGAGTTTGGCATCTAATCCCTGGCTGACAGCTAGGCAGAGTAAGTGGTTGGCGTTACTGGGTTCCCAGCTGCCAACAGCCTTGCCCCTACAACACGTCCCAGCACAGCCCTACCAGCATGACCCACAGCTCCTCCAGTTGCTGCCTAAGCGACTGACGGAGCAGCAGTCCACAGGCGGTGCAGCCGGGGCTCCCTCCACCCTGTCTGCAGCGGCCACTGGTTGGGCATGTGCACGTGGGAAATCCTTACCCCATCCAGGATTTTTTTTTTATGTCCCTTTTCTATAAAATTTTGATGATTATTGCCAGAAATATTTTTCCATCAGTCTGTGAGTGTTAAGTTAAATCAACATTTATCAATGTTTATCAATAAAAATGAAATCCTGATAAGCTTGCTTATGGTTTACTGCAAAATGAAAAAGGATAGAAGATGCTTTCTTTCTTCTTCCTCAGCACAAGTTAGAGCAGACCCTCAGAACCTCTTCTTTACCCTATGAATTCCAAAATATAAATATTCAGGAATGAGAGAAAGCTACTTTTACCCCTCCATATAATTCCCTTCTCTCCTGGAGAAACTTTGGCTCATTCATAATCGAGAATTAGAGATGAAAAGTCAACCTAACAAGTATTTTAGAATAAATGCTTTACTGAGTATAAGGCCTTATCTAGAAGCTGTTTAGAAGCCTTTTCATTTGACTTTAATGTGACTTGAATCAGACCATGTGGTACATCACACATTCAGGACATGGACTAGGTTTTTGGAAAAAGACACATTAAAATGACAATCTTCACAGCATGAACTAGACAACTTATTCATTTCTCACTTTTATGCAAAATGTTTATTTTATGTGATGGGTTAAAGTAGTCAAGACACTGTATTGTGGTCCTGCTCTTATACAGATTATGATGGAGTACTACTTTTCTCCCAACCTACCTCAACTCCACGGATTCCACACTTATGACATTCAAACTGAAACAAATGTATTCTTCTCAAAATTCATCCCACCAAATTTTAAAGCTGTTTGTCTCGTATAAGAGATGAGTACTTAAAAAGACTGCATTAATTTTAGACTTTGGTATTGGGGTAGAGAGCTGGTAAGAAATATGCAGGTACAATAAGTTAATGATCAAGAGGATCAAGGGAATAACAATAAGAAATGTGACTGGAAAAACATGAAGTAGTTTAAAAGTTTATAGTCTTTAAACTGAATATCGTTAAAGAAAACAGTTAGTTACCACATGCTGCCTATCTTTTTTTTGCTGAAAGCAGGATAAATTTACCCTTTAAAGACTAAATTGTTTTCATGTTATTTTATTTATAGACTGTGATAATTTTTGCTTATTCCCTATATTTAAGAATTCAGCAAAAATTTAACTACAACGGGCCAAAACATCCAGATGTGATGAAGTCCACTGTGCATTTGACTTTATGTGAAATGTTTCAGTAATTCTCTTCGTTATTTTATTCTAACTGTAATTTGCTTTGTGAACCCAAAAATAAACTGGTCTAAATTCACAAAGTAAATTTCTAGTTTATTCTACCACTTGTCTGGTTACAGAATAAAACCATTCAAAAGAGAAGCTTTTACAATATTTTTTGCACAGCACTTACCATAATACGGCTCCAATCTGATTAGGGCCTCTGGATGCTACTCTAATATTATTATTGTTAATAAGCATCACCAACTGTGCACCTGCATGTGTAATGAATTACAGGAATGACTGGATAGGTATACCACAGAAAAAAGGAGCATCCAATAGATCAAACCTCCATGTCCATTTTCCAGAGATACTGTTAATGCACAAAACAAGACCCATTGTCCTAAGTGCCCAAGTTTGTCTTTATTTCTTAAAAGGTTGTTGACTACTTTTTAAACTCCTGGGAGTTAACCTGTACATAAATTTCATCTCCTTTTAGCATGCACCAGAAGAACACTGAATACTTCATTTTAAGTTTCAACAGTAAGGTCCTATGGCAACTTGAAAGCACATTCTTTTCTGTATGATACACTGGCTTTAAAAAACAAAACAGGGCATGAAAATTAAAGCTTCCTTGAAACACGGTCCCTGCTAAATAAAAGTAATCCTGGAATTTTGTCCTTCATTCATTTAGTTCCATAAGATCTGGCGCCCATCCACCCACTCACCACTCAACTTAGAAATTGCAATTTCTCTCTAAGTTCCTGATTTGTCCTGATCAATTCTTTCCATTTTCAATAACTGCACACTACATAAACCTTATTCTTCTGTCTTCGTGCCTGATCTTCAGAGGCCAACAAAACCTGAGCCTTCTACTTTGCTTAGTAAATACTTAGTTCCTTACAAGATGATATCACTTCAGAGAATCCTACTTCATCTCTTCCATCCCTTCTTGAATGTCTTCCTATGGAAAAGGTAGTATTGAGGAAATGTTGCCATGATGATCCGGAAAATATATGAAAGGCAACAATTCTTTCATTGAACAAGGGCCAACCTTTTTGACAAGGGTGCCACAAATTATCCCTGCACCCTCCAAGTGCCAATCCAATCCTCCTTCTCTGTCTAATCTTTTACTTTTCTGTTTCTGCACTTCTTAACTGATTTGCTCCTCTACTTTCTTCCCCACCCTATCTGCTGCTGTGCTGTCTGTCCCATTTCTAACCTGTCGTATGCCACACACAGGCTGCCTGTGCTGCTTGTGCCATGCCTGCTGCAGGTTGGCCACTCCTGTTGTATTGAACTAACTGCATGGTTGGGATACACACAGGCAACCTTTTAGATATCATAGGCCTCTAAAAGAGAAGCAGATGCAGCACAGGTAAGTCGGAGATGGAACAAAAGCTTGTGTAAAACTCCGTATGTAAATAAAAGCAGGATATAAAGGCAGTCAGGTAGCCAACAGGCAAGAGATAGAGAAACAAGGTGTTCAGAAGGGATGTTATCACCTATGAAGTGCAGAAGTTAGGAAGCATCAAGTGATAATGGACCATAAAGTCATTATCTGTGTTATATCCCTGGTACTCCGTGTCCAATTGGTTAACAAATTTCTATTACCATGCTCATCTTATAAAGGTTTTGGGTAGATTTCCTTTGAGCACAAGAACTATGAGGTCAGACAGGAGTGATTTTTCTCTGAAAAGTATTCTCCTACATCTTTTTCAGTGACTATTCTTTCTGGTACATATTGCTACCAGGGGGGCATTTGGTGTAATGGATTAGGTATACCAGAGTCTTGGACACACAAGTGCATGATCCATGGATTCTGGTAGTTTTGTTGCGGGGAGTATTGATTGTTGTGGCAGTAGAGATGTTTTGAGAGGTCTTTCTCATTTTTCAAGGTGAGGACAAGGGGGGCTGGGAATATTTTCTCAAAGTCCAGTCATTTTCAAGTATAGGTTGCAGTTGTTTGATGACCCTGCAAGCTGATGTTGGTGACCAGGGTGGACGACTGGAAACCCTCTGGGTTAAAATCCATGGGGAACATGGCACAGGGGACACAGAGGTGGGAGTCTACTACAGACCTCCCACCCAAAGTCAAGAGCTTGACCAGGAGGTCGCCCAGGAACTGGCTGAGACCGCATGCTCCAGGACCATGGTTGTCATGGGTGACTTCAACTACCCAGACATCTCGTGGGAGGATCACTCAGCAACATCCAAGCAGTCAGTGACCTAGTGATCAATGGGAAGCTGGGTGACAGCGACCACGAGCTGATCACCTTCACCATCCACCATAAAGCTGGCCAGTCAGTCAGCAACACTGAAGTCCTTGACTTCAGGAAAGCTGACTTTGACAAGCTCAGGAGGCTTGTCAGTGAGGCCCTAAGGGACCATGACCCCAGGGGGAGGGGAATTCAGGAAGAGTGGTTGCTCCTCAAGGGAGTGATCCTCAATACACAAGATAATTCTATTCTATCTTGGAGGAAAGGCAGCAAGAGGGCACAGCAGCCCCCCTGACCA
>NW_005842012.1:1527098-1554826 GCF_000455745.1 Alligator sinensis | reverse complement strand
CTGAGAGCTATGGGGCTCTTTAGCCTGGAAAAGCGCAGGCTCAGGGGTGATCTGATGGCCACCTATAAGTTTATCAGGGGTGACCACCAGTATCTGGGGGAACGTTTGTTCACCAGAGCACCCCAAGGGATGACGAGGTTGAATGGTTATAAACTCCTGCAAGACCGTTTCAGGCTGGACATAAGGAAGAATTTCTTTGCTGTCCAAGCCCCCAAGGTCTGGAATAGCCTGCCATTGGAGGTGGTTCAAGCACCTACATTGAACACCTTCAAGAGAGATTTGGATGCTTAGCTTGCTGGGATCCTATGACCCCAGCTCACTTCCTGCCCCTCGGGCAGGGGGCTGGACTCGATGATCTTCCGAGGTCTCTTCCAGCCCTAATGTCTATGAAATCTATGAAACCATTCTTAAAGGTTCAAGTGTGGGATGGTAGGTAACAACCCCCGTAACCTTGCCCAACTGGTAACTAAGATCCCTGCTGATCAGCAGGCACCTAATGGGACCCACCCTAACCTTAGCAAGACCTGTAAATATATATATCCATTGCCACAAAAATCAACACTTCCCATAACAAAACCATGACAATTCATGCCACCAACATGCCATCGGACTGTAATGTTAAAACTTTAAGCATAATACTGAATGTTCTCATGGCACATGCTAATAGGAGATAAACCTTATGTATGTATTAACTTCCAAGAGTTTAAGAATTAGTCACCAACATTTTTGGCAAATAAAGACAAACTTGGACACTCAGAACAAAGGGGCTTCTTTCTGCATTAACAGTATCTCTGAAAAACAGATGTGGACGTTTGATCTACTCAATGCTCCTACTCTACCATATACTTATCCAGTCATTCCCATCTCCGTAATTGGTCTCACTGCATGTCAAGGTCAAACTTAGACTCACCTACACAGACCTCTTTGCAGGAACAAAACTTTAAATCCCCTGTGCAGATATAAATATCTATAGGTCAAATGGTCACAGTAGAAATAAAAACAACTGCAGAGTATTTGTTACATACAGGAAAAATGTTCGTTTCTGTACCTTATATTCCATTACCATTTTAGTCTTAGGACACAAATCAAACAAATGTCAGCTCAAACTTAGAATTCCAAATGTCTCATAAGTAGAATATAGAAACTTCCTTTTCCAACATTTGTGGAGATTATTTTTAAGAAATAAAGAAGGCTTTAAGAATATATATAAAAAATGAAAAATTGACACCTGTTTTTCTGAAACAGCTAACAGCAACTCACAGTTTAAAGGTTAGATCGGTCACCAATACATTACTGTTAATAAAATAAGGCTAAAAGAAGATACTGATATATATTATCTACTCACTGTGGTATGTTGCAATCAGTAGTTGTTTCACTTGTACCTAAAATAGGAGGAATCTTAGTAACACTTATTACAAATAAATCCATTAAAATGGAGTGCTTTTTTCCTACAGACACTAATGAACACAACTAAACTTTTAGAATGAGTAAGGATGCTCAATTTGGAAACTGCATTGATATTTAACTTCCTTTAGCAGCAGATGGTAATAAATACTGGAAAAGCAAACATAAGAAAGAGACAATTTGAATGCCAAATGTTAGAAACATACTGATGATTTAAAACATAAGGCTCTTTTGGTTTTGCAAGAAAAAAATTATGAAGGATATTTTTTTTTTAAATGTGTTCCTTTTTCAGTGCTCAGTGCCTATCTTTTTGGTAGGGTGGAAGGGCCAGATGAGAAAATCCAACAGAAAATAATTAAAACATTTACATACAAGTGAGAAAAAAATAAGAAAGCTTAAAATACTGAGATTCAAAAAATTCTCCAATGAATCAACATGAAAAAAAAAAGATTTACTAGCAGGAATCTGTGAGAGAGTCAGTGTAACCAGGCATGCTGCTCAGCAGTAGGAGCACAGCTGCGGGCAGTTGAAAGTGATAACCTGCTTGCTCAGTGGGTGACCAGCTGAAAGCAATGAGCATCTGGCCCAGAGGAAGTTAAAAGCTCCAAGGGAGCAGAACTGACAGAGAGAGAGAAGAGGGTAGTGCCAAGAGAGGGAGCACTGAGACAAGTCATGGTATCCTTCAAGAAAGGAACACAGCTGGAAGTTAACCCTCTGCTGATTGTTTGGTTGTTTGTTAAGTACCGGCTTTGTTATGGACACTTCACAGATTTCATAGATTTTTAGGGTCCGAAGGGACCTCAGCAGATCATTGAGTCTGACCCCCTGCCCTGGGCAGAAAGAGTGCTGGGTCAGATGATGTCTAGTCTCTTCTTAAAGACCTACAAGGTAGGGGAGAGCACCACCTCCCTTAGAAGCCCATTCCAGATTTTGGCAACTGACCCCGTAAAGAAATTTTTCCTAATGTCTAATCTAAATCTGCTCTCCGTCAGTTTATGGCCATTGTTCCTAGTAACCCCAAGGGGCACCCTGGTAAACAGAGTATCCCCTATTCCTTGCTGCCCCCCATGAATTTGTAGATGGCCACAAGATCACCTGTCAGCCTTCTTTTGCGGAGGCTGAAAAGATTCAGGTCTTTCAATCTCTCCTCGTAGGGTCTTACCTGCAGGCCCTTAACCATACGGGTAGTCCTCCTCTGGACCCTCTCAAGGTTATCCACACCCCTCTTGCAGAGTAGTGTCCAGAACTGGACACAGTACTCAAGCTGCAGTCTTATCAGTGCTGCATAAAGGGAAAGAATCACTTCCTTAGACCTGCTAGTGATGCACCTTCTAATGCATGAAAGAGTGCAGTTGGTTTTATTTATCACTTTGTCACATTGATGACTCATGTTCATTTTGGAGTCGACTATGACTCCAAGATCCCTTTCTGTTGCTGTGCTGCTTAGAAAGTCACCTCCTAGTCTGTAGGTGATTCTTTCTTCCTAGATGCTGCATTTGCAATTATCTTAGTTAAACCGCATCCTATTCTGTTCTGCCTGCATTCCCAACCTGTCCAAATCCACCTGAATCCACTCCCTGCCCTCCAGTGCATTTACTTTGCCTCACAACTTGATGTCATCTGTGAATTTGGACAGAAGTGCTTTCTATGCCCTCATCCAAGTCACTGATGAAGAAGCCATTGTTTTCCATGTAGGAGTGAGTCTGTCCCAGAAAAAATAAAGTGACAACCTGCTACACATGGTGGAAAACACAGGTACTCTATAAACTCCAATGCCAGCCACAGAGACTGGAACCCCGTTAAAATGGCTGCAAGGGCTGCAGCAACAGCACCAGCTGTTTTAGCAGCTATTTCAGCAGCTCCAAACCTAGCAACAGCAATTCCAGAAAGCACCAGCAACAACTACAAGAGTTTCAGTGAGAGCAACAGCAGCTGGAGTTCCTAAAATAGTAAATGGATGCTAGATAGACCCTTACCCACACTAGTAAGTTACTGGGTTTCCCAAAGGTTATAGGGAGAAGTCCTCACAAAGATGGGCCTGGCAGATGACCCAGAGGATTTTTTCTTGCCACATCTGAATGGCTAGTAGAGGCATATCATTGGCCCGAGGACATGTAGACTATGAGGATGGCCCCCTTATTAACTGGGGAGACACAGGCTGCTCACTGGACCATTGGAGCAGACTCAGCCCAGGATTGTAAGACCCTCAGAGCAGACATACTGGACCAGATAGGACTTATGGAAGAGGCTTATCACTGCCAGTTCCAGTCAGAGGACCCAAGAAGGTGGCCCCAGACTATGGCTCAGAAATTAAAAGACTTATGCATCTGATGGCTCCATCTGCACTGTTGCTCAGCTACAGAGGCTATGTAACTAATAGCATTGGAACAGTTCTTCACTGTCCTCCCAGTAAAAGCCTGGAGGTGGGTGTATTGCCACTGGCTGGCCAGCCTGGAGGAAGCCACGTGGAGGACAGAAGATTTCATGGGGGGCAAAGTTAGACTGCCAGGAACCCTGAGAAAGCCAGAAGCGTATGAGCCTGAGGAAGCCAGGGCTCCACGGCAAATCAGCCATGGGTCTAAGGAGGCTTCCAGTAGGGACGTTACCTCCATCTTGCCCAAGGCCCCAGACAGAAGCAGAGCCTTTGAACACAGGGCCTGGAGAAGAAGGCCAGCTGCGGCATCCCTACATTCCAGGCAGAGGAAGGGAGATGCAGATGATGCGCTTCCAATACAGGGAGAAAGGGCATGAAAGATATTGAGACTGCCTCTAGATGGACTGTGGATATGCCCTTGCCTTGGTCTCAGAGTCAAGACAGAAGAGCCCAGACCCAAGGAGATATGTGGTCCTTGTAAGGATCAGGGATATCCACATGGCCAGTTTCATAGACACAGGCTCTGGGCCAATGTTTGTACATGGGCAGTTTTGAGTCTGGAACACATCCCTATAGGCAAATGTGCATGTCACTTGCATTCCTGGAGATACTTGGCCATAAGCCAGTGAGGTTTTTTTGGTCTGGGGTACACCAGGAAATCAAAGACTATTGTGCATCCTGCCCTGAGTGCCAGCTGGTTGTCCCCAGGCCTGCTAATAAGGCTCCAGTGATACCCGTGTCACTGTTAGGCATACTGTTTGAGCAGGTTGGGGTAGACCTGGTGGTAATACTGGAGACCAGTGCAATGGGATCCAGGTTTATTTTGGTCCTGTTCAATTATGCCATCTGCTACCATGAGGCAGTGGCAATCCACGCTGCACCAGCTCAAACCATGGCAGCAGATCTGCTCCACATTTTCTCCCAGGTGGGCATTCCTAAGGAGTTTCTAATAGGGCCATGGTACAGCCTTCTTGTCCTGGTTACTATGAGAGATCTGGGATTTATTGAGGGTCCATCTGGTAAGAACTTTAGTGTACCACCCCCAAAATGGGTGGCCTAGTTGAAAGGCTTAACCGAACAATGAAGGGAATGTTGAAGAAATTTGTATCAGAGAAACCACAAAACTGGGATCAGTTGCTGACCTACCTGTTGTTTGCCATATAAGAGGTTTCACGGTTTTCCATGGGATTTTCACCCTTTGAGTTGGAGGCAGCCCTGGGGCATGCTGGACCTTCTGCAAGTATCCTGGCAGGCCCAGGAGACTGTGACAAAACATTGTTCAGTATATTTTGAAGCTATGGGAGTGGTTAGATCTGGTGGGGGTCATCGCCAAGAAAAACCTTGAAGCAGCCCAACAGGAGGAGCAGAAACAGCAGCATAATAGAAATGCTTGGCTTCATCTGTACCAGCCAGAGGATAAAGTCCTACAATTACTCTCCACCTCAGACTAAGGTAGCGGTGCAGTGGCAAGGACTTATTGAGGTCCTATGGAGAGTAGGGCAAGTAAATTATGAAGTGCACCGGGTGGGGAAATAGTGAGGGTCACCGATATACCATGTTAACCTGCTAAAACCCTGGAAAGCTTGAGAGGCCTGTACGGTCTCTATGGGTGCATCCAGATGAGCGCTGCCATGTGGTATGTGGCGCCACAAACACGTATGCAGCGCCACATACCACACACATTCTCTGCACTGCAAGGGCATGCTGCCCGTGCATACACTGCTCCACTTTTCTTTTCTTTTTTTCCCCCCACAGGTTTTTTTGACCCCATGGAGAAGAAGGAGAATCCAGGGAACAGCAGACAAATCAGCTTCACCTCAGTCTCCAAAAAAAATCATGGAGCAGTCCTCAAGGAATTCATTTCTAAGCACTTTCAAAGAAAGTGATTGGGAATAGTCGGCATGTATTCAAAAGAGAAGAGAAGACTGAGGGGGAATTTGATAGCAGCCTTTAACTACCTAGAGGGTGGCTATAAAGAGAATGGAGCTAGGCTATCCTCAGTAGTGGCAGATGACAGAACAAAGAGCAACAGTTTCAAGGTGCAGCAAGGGAGGTTTAAGTTGGATATTAGGAAAACTCTCACTAGGAGGGTGGTGAAGCACTGGAATGGATTACCTAGAGAGGGGGTGGAATCGACATCTTTCAAGGTTTTTAAGGCCCAGCTCAACAAAGCCCTGGGTAGAATGATCTAGTTGGGGCTGGTCCTGCTTTGAGCAGGGGTTTGGATGAGATGACCTCCTGAGGTCCCTTCCAACCCTAGTTTTCTATGACACTATAACTTGATATTTAAAGTTGCTTGGCAGCATATATCAAAAGGACAGTGTTTTAAGAGCAGTTTCTTTTAAAAAATCACTAGCTATGACAGATTTTAAATTTCAATTCCATCACTTTAAGATTGAAGGAGGAAGCTTATTTAACAGTAAAAGAATAGCAGTCTTTCTCCTATTTTTATTTCTTCCATTTCCCAATGCATAGTTAGACAGACTGGTCACAATCCTTTATGGTCACTGAGTTGATTATTTTAGACAGTTTATGTTAGTGACTTTACTCAGTGGTTCCAAAGTCTGTATAAGACTTTTTAAAAAATCCCAGCAAATGATGGTGCCATGATTTGTTCATAATTGGTGTTAATATGGAATGCATCTTTGGTATATATATATATGGTATGCAGGATGCATGAAATTTAAAAAACTTTTGATCTTTAATAAATACAAAACAATTAATAATTGCAAATCTTTTTGTAACTTATTTTCCATTCAGGGACTCTGAAAAAGTAAAGCTGTGTCTATTAGATGGGGCTGGTGCACAGAATCATAGAGAATTAGGGCTGGAAAAGACCTCATGAGCCCAACTCCCTGCTCAAGGCAGAACCATCCCTGACAACCATCCCAGCCCTGCTCTTACAAACTAGCAGAGATGCAGATGTTCATTGTTCTTAGTCCTGTCTCCTATACCCACAATGGAAATATGAAAAATGGGAAACTAGCCATGAAAATAATTTCTCAAAATACGTGCAATATTTTAGTGCAACCTGATACCACTACAAGGTGCAACTTGGTGGACAGTTCCCCTGTTGCTAGACTGACAACCATGTGGTGCAGCCCTGCACGGAGCTGCACCCTACTGTTTTCAGAGTGCCAATGGGAGAGCTCATATAGAAGCTGGGCCTGAGTGCCAGATTGAAGAAAGCCATGGAGCTCCCCGCTACCTGGTAGGCTGACTGCCTTGCCCCCATTTCCAGGGAGCTGCAGAGCAAGGTGCTTGAAATCCCAGACATGGAGATCTGGGAATGGGCAGAGGTTCTGATTCCAGGGTCCCCATGAGCTGAGACCTTTAAAAGCCATATGTGCAGCAGCACACATGTTTTCTGATATCCACAGCATATGAGGACCCTGGGATCCACCGACTGTCAGTCTCAGTCCTCGGACTGCACTGGAGTCTCCAGCTGGCTCTGGAGCACTAAAATGGAAGGCATATCCCGTATCAAGAAAGAGGGGAGAGCAGGGTTTCATACTGTCCTCCCCCAAGTCCCTCTTACCTCAAGGTGCAGAGAGGAGGGCAGAAATCACCCAGATGTTGAGTAGTAAGCTTGCACCTCTCTGGAGACTTTATTTTTTTAATACCTTCCAACGTATTGCTTCCAGAGTCATAGAGAGGTAGGGTTAGAAGAACCTCTACAGGTCATCTAGTCCAGCTCCCCATCTGAGGAAGGATCATCCCTATCCAAACCATTCTATACAAGTCCATAATCTAACCTTTTAGTAAAACTACTGTCCACCCTGACACAAAACCCTAACCTGCCACAGGTAAAGCAGGGGAACCACAGCAGCCCACATCCTGCTTCTATAAAATGTTGTCAATATATGTTCAAGAGGTCCTGGGTAGAAAGTCATGCCCCTCCCTCCCCTCCCCCCTCTACAGAAGGCATCAAAAAACAACACAGTCCATCCCAATCTGACCACGGGGTAAATTTCCTTCCTAAGCTCAGATATGGTGATTGTTCTCTCTCAGGCTACGGAGTCTTGCCCCTCTGCTCAGGAACCTATGGCTGTGGTCCCAGCAAGAGCATTGGCACAGCCCAGTCAGAGTCCCCAGCTAGCACCCAATGCTTGAGGGAGGTTTAAAACACCCCAACACATGTAGCAGAAAAGGAGCAGAGGGAGCAACTAGCAAAGCCCAGAAGTATGGGAAATACCCATGGTAAAACATAGGCATAGCTACATCTAAATCATCCCCAACCAGTGGCTGTCCAACCTGTTCTTCAACACCTCCAGTAATGGAGAGGCCACAACTTCCCTAGGCAGTCCATTCCACCACCTCACTGTTCTAACTGTAAAGAAGTTTTTTCTGGGTATCCAATCTAAACGTTGCTACAACCTTCAGCCATTCATCCATGTCCTCCTCTGCAGCAAGATAGAACAGGTGTTTTTCCTCTTCTTTATGGAAACCCTTCAGGTATTTGAACACTGCTATCAGGCCCCTCTTAAGCGCCTTTTCTGCAAGCTGAACCTGACTAGCTCCTTCAGCCTCTTCTCACATCACATACCTGCTTTCCAAGTCCTCTATTATCTTTGCTGCCTGCCTCTGGACCAGGGACAGGCAAACTCCAGCCCCTGGGCCAGATCCAATGTGCTGTGGACTCCATTTCCCAGCCACCCCTGCCCTCATGGCTTGGGTTGGTCTCCGTGGAGACCCCAGCCACACCTGCTCAGGAAAGCTGAGGCTGGGGGTGCCAGGGAAACCAGCCTGAGCCACACTGGTGCATGCGGCAGAACATCACAAGGGCTGCTCTGGAGGTACTGGGAACTTGGGATGGGGGCGGCTTGCTCTGGAGCCAGGCCTGAGCCATGATCTGTAGCCTGCGCACTCCAAGCAGGGGCGCGCATGCATGGGATAACAGCCTGTCCCGGCTCCAGACCAGGCTGTCACCACTGCAAAGCCATGATCCCCTGCTTGTGAGCCCCTGCTCAGAGTGTGCAGATTACAGATCACGGCTCAGCCCTGGCTCCAGAGCAAGCTGCCCCCATCCCAACTTCCCAGCAGCACCCCCGCTCCAACCCCCATGCTGGTCTGCAGCAGCACAGCCCCCATGGCTGGTCTCCATGGCAACCCCAACCTAAGCTTTCCCAGCTGAAGTCTCCATGGAGACTGCCCCAAGCCAAGAGGGTAGGGGCTGCTGGGAAATGGAGTCCAGTTGCTGGCCAGATCAGCCATTTTGCTCACCCGTGCTCTGGACCCTTTCTAACTATATCTACAGCATTCCCTTCATCTACCTAAGTACCGCCTTTGTCAAAGAAGGAGATCAGGTTTGTTTGACACTATTTATTTTTCATACATCCATGCTGGCAGCTTACAATCAGCCCTTCCTCCTCCAGATTCTTTAACAATGGCCCTCCTTAGGATATGCTCAAGTAACTTCCCCTGGTATTCAGTAGGGCTGTTTGATGCTTCAGGTGCCAATTTGATTCAGAGGAGATTCAGCTCAATTTGGCAGCTGAATCTCCAAATCCAGATCCAATCAGGAGACCATTAAAAAGGTCTGAATTAATTTGAAGCTCACTGAATCAATTCAGAAAAGATTCACAGAGCTTCAGAGAAATGCAGGCACTCCCCACTCACCGCCTCAGGGAGCTGGACTCGGACTCTGTGCTGCTAAGGGGGGAGCTGGAGGAGGGGTGAGGGGACAATGTGGGGGGGACCTGGCCAGGCTCCATCCCCTGCCTGCTCCCCCAGCTCCCCTAAGTGCCCCTCGGCCCCCTCCCGCTCTCGCAGCCCCAGCATCCTGGCTCTTTTTTTTTTAAAGTCCCGCACTCACAAGCTGCTGCAGCAGCCATCAGCGCTTCTGGGGGCTCATGGCAAAGCCCCCTATGCAATGTGGGGCAGTGAGGATCACCTCCCCACCCCCCCCAGCCTGGCAGGAGCCGGTGGGTGCGGAGCTTTTTGGGGGGGTTTTGTAAAGAGCCGGGACGCTGGGCCAGACGGGTCAGCCATTGACAGGGCTGGGAGAGTGGGTGGGGGGTGGGGCCCATTTGATTTGGAGATTCGAACGTTTCGGTGGTGATCAAATCTCTGAATCAGATTTGGCCGAATTGATTCAGGACAATGATTCAAATTACCAAATCAAATCACTGTCCTCCAAATTGGCCAAATCCAAATCTGCAGTGAATACTAGCCGCTTTGCACAGGCCTAGTATTCAAGTGAGGCTAACCAGTCTCTAATTCCCCAGGTCCTCCTTCTTGCCTTTTTAAAAGAGGGGCACTTGTTTAGGTCTCTGATACCTAGCCCGTCTCCCATGACTTCATGAAGATCATTGCCAAAAATCACTGAGATCTCCTCTGCCAGGTCCTAGGATGAAGCTCATCTGGCCCTGCTGACTTGAATTCATTCAGACTCAACACAAGCTCTCTGACCATTTCTTGTTATCTCCTTCCTCAGCTTGCCCCCTTCCTTATCCAGATAATCCTTATTAGGGGATTTTGTGAAGACTGAGGCAAAGTAGTTGTTGAGCAGATTTACCTTTGCATCTCTACCTTGCTTTTCAGCAAGACATTTCCCCTGGCTTGTTAACAGAGGACTCACAGCTTCCTTGGTCCTTCTTTTCTGGCCAACGTACTTACAGAATCTCTTCTTCTTGTCCTTAACCTCCTTTGCCAGGTGCAGCTCCTTCTTTATCTTTGCCTTCCTGGTTTTGTCCCTGCAGGCTCTGGCTATTCCCTCGTATGCTTCCTTGGTGACCTGCCCATTCTTCCACTGCCTGTATGCTTTTCTTTTGCATTTGAGGCATTTTAGAAGGTCCTTGTACAGCCACATTGGTCTCTTGTCATTCTTTTGCTTCCATCACATTCCACTTCCAAGTGGAAATAGATGCCAAGCACTAGTTGGAGTTAGCTTTCAGTGACTGACATCAGTTCTGCCACAAAGCCATGGCTAGATTCCCCTCTGCACAAAAAAAGTTACAGTTTTGTTTTGTTTTTAAATGGGGCTGTATCTTGGGAATCCTTGGGTCTAATGACCCAAACTTTGGAACATCCTTTGAAGACATCCTTAATCTTAGCTGTAAACAGAACTACTTCTCCTTTATGAAAATCAACCAGGTCTTGAAGACTTGACAAAATCATGTGAATGATAAAGAAAATCATTAGTTTGGAGCCACTCTCTACTCCTTTTTTTAAAAAAAATAGCTCAGCCATTAATTTCCAGCTGTTATTATTCAAAGAGCAGCATGATTTCAAGTGATTAATAGTCTCTGAAGAAGCCAACTGCTATAGGCTTTTTCACATTTACTTAAACTGCCAGAACAATCCAATATTTTTATAAGGAGATTAGAGTAGTTATTGCATACACAAAGAAACAAGGAAAGAGGCCTTGCACTCCTCTGGTCATTCACTTTCTAAGCACTCAAAACAGAGTTTGAGGACAGAAATAGAAACTCTCTTTCTGAGGACTAAGTATGGGGCTCACTGGATTGGAAGCTTTACCATCCTTTAAGTGAGTACCTTGTATGTGCTCAGTGGAAGAATGGAAAGGAACAGGGTCAAAGACTGAGCTTCTCCTTCCTCTCATCCCAAAAGATAATATTACCAACTCCATTAATTGACACTCTGCCTTTACTGGTCCTGGGGCATGGGAAAGTTGGATCCTCATCTTATTCCTCAGGGACTTTATTAAGGGACATGCAGGATTTAGACCTTATTCATAGCAGAACCACTGGCATGGCTGTTTGAGCACTCGGGGTGCTTGGGTCAGGTCCCGGAGGACTGGAAAAGGGCCAATGTGGTCCCTATTTTCAAGAAGGGGAGGAAGGAGGATCCAAGTAATTATAGCCCAGTTAGTCTCACCTCCATACTTGGAAAAGTTTTTAAAAAAATTAAGGATCATATTTATGGGAGTCCAGCAGGGAAAATAATGCAGCACCATGGATTCATAGCAGATTGATCATGCCTAACTACTCATTTCTTTTTACAACTAGGTCACAAAATGCTTAGACGCAGGAGTAGAGGTGGATGTCATTTACTTGGATTTTAGAAAGGCCTTCGATATGGTACCTCATCCCATTCTCATAAATAAATTAACAGGCTGTGACTTAGATGATTACACAGTCCAGTGCATGGCAAATTGGCTTGGGGGTCACACCCACAGTGTGGTGGTGGATGGGTTGGTATGGAAGAATGTGAGTAGTGGGGTCCCACAGGGCTCGGTCCTTGGACCACTACTCTTCAATGTCTTCATCAGTGACTTGGATGTGGGCATGAATTGTACTCTGTCTATGTCTGCGAATGATACTAAATTCTGGGGTGAAGTGAACACACCAGAGGGTATGGAATGATTTCAGGCAGACCTACACAGGTTGGAAAAGTGGGCAGAATACAATAGGATGCAATTCAACAAGGACAAATGCAGAGTGCTACACCTAGGGTGTATAAATATCTAGCACACTTGCTTGCTGGGGAATGACCCTCTCAGAAGCACAGAAGCAGAAAGGGATGTCGGAGTCATAGTGGACTACAAGATGAACATGAGTTGTCAGTGTGACAAAATCATCATCAAAGCTAATCACACTTTATTATACATTAGCAGATGTATGACGAATAGATCCATGGAGGTGATACTTTCCCTCTATGCAGCACTGGTCAGACTGCAGTTGGACTACTGCATCCAGTTTTGGGTGCCGTACTTTAAGAAAGATGTGGATAACTTCAAGAGGGTCCAAAGGAGGGCCACTCATATGGTTAAAGGTTTGTAGGCCAAGCCCTATGAGGAGAGACGGTGGGATCTGGATCTGTTCAGCCTCCGCAAGAGAAGACTGAGAGGTGATCTTGTGGTTGCCTACAAATTAATTAGAGGGGGCAGCAAGAAAGCAGAGATGCTCTGTTCACCAGGGCACCTCTTGGGGTAACAAGGAACAATGGTCACAAACTGACAGAAAGCAGATTTAGGCTAGACATCAGGAAGAACTTCACGGTGAGGGTGGCCAGAGTTTAAAATGGGCTTCCAAGGGAGGTGGTGCTCTCCCCTACCTTGGCATCTTTAAGAGAAGGCTGGATAGCCAACTGGCTGGGGTCATCAGCAGGAGTAGAGGTGGATGTTGTTTTCTTGAATTTTAGCAAGACCTTCAATACATTATCTCATCCCATTCTGGTAAATAAATTAAGAGGCTGCGAAGTAGATGATTACATGGTCCAGTGGGTGGCAAACCGGCCTAGCGGTTACACCCAGAGAGTGGTAGTAGATGGGTCGGTATCGACCTGGAAGGATGTGGGTAGTGGGGTCAGCAGGGTTCGGTCCTTGGACCTCCACTCTTCAATATCTTCATCAGTGACTTGGATGTGGGTGTGAAGTGTACTCTGCCCAAGTTTGCGGACAATACTAAATTGTGGGGTGAAGTAGACACTCCAGAGGGTAGGGAACAATTGCAGGCAGACCTGTACGGGTTAGAAAAGTGGGCAGTACACAATAGGATGCTGTACACATGCAGAGTGCTGCATCTAAGGTGCAAAAATATCCAGCACGCCTACTGGCTGGGAAGTGACCCTCTCAGCAGCACAGAAGCGGAAAGGGATCTTCAGAGTCATAGTAGACTCCAAGATGAACATGAGTTGTCAGTGTGACGAAATCATCAGCAAAGTTAATTGCACTTTTATCATGCATCAGCAGATGCATGGCAAATAGATCCAAGGAGGTGATACTTCCCCTCTATGTGGCATTGGTCAGACCGCAGTTGGAGTACTGTGTCCAGTTTTGAGTGCTGTACTTCAAGGATTTTGACAGACTGGAGAGGGTGCAGAGGAGGGCCACTCATATGGTTAGGGGCTTACAGGACAAGCCCTATGAGGAAAGACTGAGGGACCTGGACCTCTTCGGCCTCCACAAGAGAAGGCTGGGAGGTGATTTTGTGGCTGTCTACAAATTCATTAGGGGGACACAGAAAGGGATCGGAGATGCTCTGTTTACCAGGGCACCTCTTGGGGTAGCAAGGAACAATGGTCACAAACTGACAGAAAGCAGATTTAGGCTAGATATCAGGAAAAACTTCTTCATGGTAAGGGTGGCTAGAATTTGGAATGGGCTTCCAAGGGAGGTAGTGGTCTCCCCTCCCTTGGGGGTCTTTAAGAGAAAGCTGGATAGGCATCTGGCTGGGGTCATCTGACCCCAGCACTCTTTCCTGCCGAGGCAGGGGGTCAGAGACTTGATGATCTGCTGAGGTCGTTTCCGATCTTAGCATCTATGAATCTATGAATTTATGCATGTATACCTACATTTGAAACCTACACAATGTGTTAATAGTGGTACATGAAATGCATGAAAGTCAGAAAGAATAGAGAGACAGAAAGAAACTGGTTCAGGTAAATGCATAGTCTTGGGTCTAGTAGTGCTACTGGATGCTCTTGCAGAAGTTGACTTCCTTTCTTGACACAACTTCAAAATATTCTCTCAGCTGAAGTCAGAGAGCCTAAACCTTGTTTAGAGGCTAGTTAATTGCCTCCTATTAGCACAGATAGTGGTGCTGTTAGGAAAATGTCAGAAAGATTTAGAGATTGAGGAAAGAGTATCTTTGAAGATATTTTGGGTTGAAACAGATGTGTTACTTAGATACTTCTTTAGTAGCGAAAAACATCTAATTCAGCATCAATGTAAAGACTTTTTTTTTTCCTTCCCTGTTATTTCAGTGTACAGCTGCTTGTTTACAAGATTTTCATTTAAAAAGGGCAGATAGCTGAAGAACTAAAGCTTGTGGCGTTTAAAAAAAAAGTTTCCCCAAGCTGATTGGGTTATTTCTAGAGAAACAACTGATGTTGGGCATAGCAGATGTTTTATATAAAGCTTGTTCCATGGTGAAGTATAAGAGCATCATCTTCAGAAGAAGCCTTGTAGTCATCAGATTCTTGTCAACTCTTAAATGCTGTCCAATTTTTTTTTTCTGAATTTCAAAGGATTTTAGCAAGGATGACAGTCCCAGTCTCTTCTAAGGTCTGCTCTACATCTACTTTTGTCCCATTTTTGATTAAGGGGTATATCTGTGTCTTACCAGAAAGTTAGACCAGTGCCTTATACAAATTAGCTTAATCCCCTCTCCAGATGAAATAACTTTTCTAGTTTAAAATGCTTTTAACTATCAGTATAAATAAAGTAGCACAACTTATTTATCCTGGGTGTTGTGCACGCGCGTGTGCATGTCAAGGTGTGCATATGAAAGGCAGACAGAGAGACACTAATGTCTGTGGTACTCCCCTTGCAAGCTCAAATGGATCAGTGGATTGTATTCCACTGTACATATATAGAAGCCAGCATTATATATTTCTTGGCATTATATAAAGCAACAAAAAAAGAAGCAAAACCCCAGAATAAAGCAGGAGAAACTCACTAGCTTCCACTTTCTTATGGCTGAATAAAGACTGCTTGATCAGATAAGGATTTATATATAGATTTTGTCATTAAAAGAAAAGGCACCCTTTTCACGCTTAAAGGGATTGGGATGTACTATCTAAACCCTTTGACTATTTTTTTCTTTCAGGTGATTTTTTGTGAAGTTTTCTTACAGTATTTTATGCAAGGTCTGATTATGGATTTTAATTCATTTTGAATGAAATTAGCCTTTAAAAAGTTGGGCCACATGAATATTTAATTCATTTAAATTTGCTAAAGTCTTTTGTTAAAATATACAGTATAAGAATTGAAACTTGGGACTCTGAATAAAATATTGCCATTGGTTAAAATGACATTAGGCTAGCTCCAGGGAACAAGGTAAGTAGGTACAACATCCTCCACTGATAGCAACAAGGGGCCTCAATTAAACAGAGTACATGTTAACTGAAAGGCTTAATTTCACCCTTATTCAGCAACGTGAACTAGCTCAAGCTAAATGCTTTGCCAAATGAGGAACTGGGTCCATTTTATGTTCATCTTGTTGGACCTGAAGTATCTGCAAGTAAGTTTAATGCTCTCTGTAAACTGAGTTGTTAGTCTCAGGACCTTGTAACATGGTAATTTTGGGTGGCTTCCGGAGCTCTTAACACTTGGTTTGTCCACACAAACACTCAAAACTAGTTTTCAGCCCTTGTTATGTGGCTCAAAGTTGGGCCACTCCAGGGAAGGATTATCTCTGATCCATGTTACCCAGCTAAGATGTAGCTTAGAGTGGCTACACCGCGATGTAAACATCCCACCCACCCGCTTCCCCGAGTGGCCCAGGACAGGCCCACTGGCCCCCCGAACCACCCTATCCAGCACTCCAGTTCCCCACTGCATTTACTTGTGGCTGCCAGTGCTGTCTGGCCCAGAAAACAGGCAGGGAAGGGTTAACCTACCTGCCCAGCCACCACTGCTACTGCTCTCTGGACCAGGCTCAGCCTAGAGAAGAAGAGTAGCAGCAGCCACCCCAGAATGCAAGCCGGGGGGCGGGGGCAGGATTTTTACCTTTCAGTCCTCCAGGCCCCTGCTGGCCCAAATGTGCGACTGCTCCAAACTTAAGCTAGCACTAACACCAATCAACATTTGTGCAGCTCACAGTGTAATGTGTAACAAATCTATCAGTCACCTTTCTAATGCCTGTGTGACCACATCACCAAAATAAGTATCAAAGTCTGGCAGTCATTTTTTTTTCTTTCTTTCTTTGAGACTCCTCTCAGGAAGCAAGAAGTGGCAAGAAAGCTAAAATACCCTCCTATAGCATTCATTTGTATTTCATTTGAGAGAGACATTTCACAATTTTCTTAGATTCATAGTCACTATGGTCTCTACATATGGAAACCATTCTGTTTCCACTCTTGCCATAGACAGTGTACCCAGGCACAACAGTAATGCCTAAAATACCTAACTCTTGCTGCCACTGCCCTGATCTCGTTTTCCTACAGGCGGTGACAGGGTGGACCTCGGCTTCGGATCACCTGGTCTGATGTTTCTCATCTGCCACGACTTTGATGATATTATATTGCTAGGAGGCAATGCCCAAGGTGATCCTACCAGATCTCAATCCCTGTTTTCTTCTGTGGGGCTCCAAACCTCCACTTTACTCCACCCTAGCCTCTCCAGATGGCACTCATAGTTTTCTGCAGCCAGATCTTAATGCTGTCTGTTGGTCTACTGTTCCACCCTCAGCCACCAGGCTGACCATTGGCTTTAGTTAGGCGCACACCCTTCCAGGGGCTGACCTTGGCTTGCACTCGAGTATCCAAAAAAAAGAAAGCAAAACCCGACTGCTCTCAGTCTTTTTGTCAGACTCAGTCCATGTCCCCTTCACCTGGGGTCAGGCTCCATACAAATCACAACAACAAAAAAATCAGTTAATCCAGTCACTGCTCTGCACAGGCCTGCCCCGGCTTACTATACAGCATTCACAGTGCCAATGGGATCTCTCCCACATGCAGTGAGGCTCTAACCTGAAAAGAGCAATTCTTCTGGCCTCTACCCCAGATCCTTAGCTGACACTCCACTTCAGGGATTATCAGAAGCCTTGTGTGTGCAGACCTGCACCTGCCTCCTTCTCTGGGTCACACCTGCAGCTTTCTCCGGCAGGTTTCACAACACTTGTCTGGCAGGATGCTCAGCCACTCCTCTCTCTGCAACTCACACGGAATCAACCCCACTCTACCTCTCTCCGGGGCCGCAAAGACCTCTGATCAGCCTCCCTCCTCCAATCTGGAGCAAGATGCTGCTCCAGAAGGGTAGTGATTGTTTCTCTTCCCTTCCCGTCTCCAGCCGCAGCCCTGCCTGCTGTAAGTGTTGCTTACTTTCACTTTCCCTGTCTGTTGCTGACAGCTGCTTTTCTTTTCCTGATCTCCCCTGCCCCACATGCAAGGCACCTAAGCCCTAAGCACAAATCTGAACATAAACCTGTTACTAGTACCTACAATAATTCCAAATCTATGCACTTGGCAAAATTTAACCTACTACTTAACAGCAAAACTAAAACAGACCACCCTGAATATTTAATTAACACTTAAATAAAATCCCATATTTGGCTTTATTTGGATGTTCATTGGTAAATTCATATTTCTGTTTAACCTAAGCCATATCTAGAATTACTAATAAAAAAAATACTTGTCTCCATATATACCGGAATTGTGCTTCAGGTCATTATATCCTACAAAAGTGTTGTGAAGTTCTCTCTAGAATCAAGGTAAATCATAGAATTATAGAAAGTTAGATTTGGAAGGGACCTCAGGAGGTCTTCTAGTCTAACCCCCTGCTCAAAGGAGGACCATCCCCAACTAAATCATCCCAGCCAAGGCCTTCTCTAGCTGGGTCTTGAAAACCTCCAAGGATGCAGATTCCACCACCTCTCTGCGTAACCTGTTCCAGTGTTTTACTACCCTCCTAGTAAGAAAGTTCTTCCTAATATCAAACTTAAATTTCCCTTGCCGCAACTTGAGACCATTGCTCCTTGTTCTATCATCTGCTACCACTGAGAACAGTCTAGTTCCATCCTCTTTCGAACCCCTCTTCAGGTAGTTGAAGGCTGCTATTAAATTACCCGTCTCCTCTTCTCTAGACTACATAAGCCCAGTTCCCTCATTCTTTCCTCGTAAGTCATGTCCCCCAGCCGGCTCACCATTTTTGTTGGCTTCCATTGAATTCTCGCTAATTTATTCACATCCTTTCTGTAGTGGGGGATCCAAAACTGAACACAGTACTCCAGATGTGGCCTCATCAGTGCTGAATAGAGGGGAATAATCACTTCCCTTGACCTACTGGCAAGACGCCTACAAATGCAGCCCAGTATGCTGTTAGCCTTCTTGGCAACAAGGGCACACTGCTGACTCATATTCAGCTTCTTGTCCACGATAACCCCCAGGTCCTTTCCTGCAGAGTTGCTGCCTAGACAGTCAGCCCCCAGCCTGTACTGGTGCATGGGATTGTTCTGTCCTAAGTGCAGGACTTTGCACTTGTCGTTGTTGAACCTCATGAGATTCCTTTTGGTACAATTCTCCAATGTGTCCAGGTCACTCTGAATCCTAGCCCTACCCTCCAGCATATCTACTGCTCCCCACAGCTTGGTGTCATCTGCAACCTTGCTGAGGGTGCACTCTATGCCATCTTTCAGATTGTTGATGAAGACATTTAACAAAACTGGCCTCAGGACCAACCCCTGGGGCACTCCAATTGATACCAGCTGCCAGCTAGACATCAAGCCATTGATTACTACTCTCTGAGCCTGTTGTTCTGGCCAGTTTTGTATCCACCTTACAGTCCATTGATCCAGCCCATACTTCCTTAGCTTCCCTGCAAGAATGCTGTGGGAGACTATATCAAAAGTCTTGCTAAAAATCAAGGTACATCACATCTACCAGTCTCCCCACATCCATAGAGCCAGTCACCTTGTTATAGAAAGCAATCAGGTTGGTCAAGCATGACTTGCCCCTGGTGAGTCCATGCTGACTGTTCCCAATCACTTTTTCTCCTCTAAGTTTTTTCCAGGGACTGAGGTGAGGCTGACTGGTCTGTAGTTCTCTTGATCTTACTTCTTCCCTTTTTTAAATATGGGCACTATGTTTGACTCTCCTGATTGCTAGGAGTTTTCAAAGATGATGGCCCATGGCTCTACAATCACATCAGCTAACTCCCTCACTCCCTAACTCCTTTGGGTGCATCCCATCCAGGCACATGGACATCCAGCTTTTGTAAGTGGTCCCTAACCTGTTCTTTCAGCACTAAGGGCTGCTCACCTCCTCCCCAAACTGTGCTGCCCAGTGCAGCAGTCTGGGAGATGACCTTGTTTGTGAAGTCTGGGGCAAGAGAGGCATTGGTCACTTCAGCATCCTCTGTCACAAGGTTGCCTCCCCCATTCTGGAAGGGACCCACACTTTGTGATTCTCTTCTTGCTACCAACATATTTGTGTGTCAGAAAACTAGATATAGACTTTTGAAGTCTTCCCATCACCCAGATACAGGGACAACATCTTTTGTTCCCGGAAAAATGGCCAATTTCCAAGAACTGCTCTTAGCTTTCACAATACTTCTAACAGGCCAAGCTATCAGCCCCTCCCTTGAGGCCTATGCATCCTACAAATTGAGATAGTAATACTGCTTTTTCTTTTACACAGAAACCGAGTGACCTTTTCCTTCCTTTCCTGTGGATGGAGCACATAGCCCATCACAGATCTGGTGTAAATAAAACAGGCAATGAAATAAAATGCCCTCTTTTTTGTTCTTTTACATAATTTGTACAAGATTTTACAATGACAGCTAAAAGATTGGGTGGGGCTTTGATGGAATTTAAGTGCCTAAATCTAAAAGCATGATCCTCCAAACCCCTCAGATACAGGAAGTACGGAAGCATTTAAGTTTTTTTCAGTAAAATCCCCTAGCCTCTAAGGTAGACAAGGTTCTTTGGGTGAATCTTTTATTAGACCAACTTAAATAGTTGGAAAACAATTATTAAGCAAGCTTTCAGGTTCAAAAACCCTTCATTGAGCTAAGGAAGTTTCTGCAGCTGGTGTGTGCTCTTCCTGGATGGAATGAAAAGTAAAGAAGCCAGCTGCTGGGCTGGGCTGCATACAAGACAGGTAGTCAGTGAAAATGTAGACTAAGGAGTCAATGGATGATAGAGAGAGGCTAGGGGGTGGGTGGGGAGAGAGAAGGGGGATGAATAGTGGAGGGATACCTGGGGAGTCAGATGTCAGGCAGGTTATAATGTGTCATAAATCCAATGTCTGTATTTAGTCCATGATTTTTAGTATACCAGGAGGTTGATAAAGTGGAGTTCATAGGCTCATCTCTGGGAATTGTTTTGTAAGTTTCCTTTGAGGATCAGGACTGAGAGTCAGGCATTTTAATTAAAGCGGCTCCCAAGAATTGTTTTAATTAAGATGCACCCTCCCCTCCCCAGAACATGTGCATAGACACCCTAAGGTTCTGCTTCTGCACATGGCCAGAAGCATCTCAGTCTGGGCTGAGCATTTCAATACCTACCCCATGCCACAGCCCTACTTCTGTAGGTTTGCATATATTCATGTTGGACATGTGGTTTTAGGACCAGTAAAGAGGATCGCTCCTGCCAGACCGAGGACATAAAAAGTGATCCTCAAATAGAGATGGGCCGTGCAAACATGTTTAGAACTGCAATCAGAGAACACACATTTTCATCTATTATAATTTATTTTACCTTTCACATCATGGTTTCATTTGAACAAAATCTGGTTAATTTAAGAACTAAGGTTAATAAACAAATGCATAGGAGATAGCTGTGAAAAGCCAAGCTACTACAGATTATGGAAATGGTTTACCAAGATTAAAGGTCTGTATCACTAAACAAGCAAATTCTTTTTCATACCATACAACTCACAAAATCCATTCATCATCTTCCCTAGATGCTTACTTTATTACGCTAATTCAAAACAGGCTACCATGGTAAGAGTCTAGTACAGTTAGCTCTTCTCTGTAGCCAGTTTTATATGAGGTATCGAGTCCTTATTCTTTGTTTGAATAGTAAAGAAGTAACAATGCAGCCAGGTGTCCAGAGCAGCTGCCACAGGGGCAATGGCAACTTACAGTTGCTGCACCCATCAACTCAACTGTGTGGCTGTAGCACAGTCCTTTCCACCCACCACTGCCGAAAACAGCTGTCCCAATCTCTGCCTGTGCTTTTCTAGTTTGCTCCCTGCAAGTGCGGACCAGTGCAGTATACTCCTCCTTAGTGGTGTTTCCTGTCTTCCATCCATTATACGCCGCTTTTTTAGACTTAAGAGGTCCATGAGTTCCCTGTTGAGCCAAGGGGGTTGTTGAGCCCTTTTACCACCTTTCCTACAGGTGGGGATGGACTCCCCTTGTTCTTCTAGGATCACTTCCTTAAGGAGCAACCATTCATCATGAACCCCTTCCCTGTGAAATCATGGTCTCTCAGGGCCTGAAGAACAAGCCTCCTGAGCTTATGAAGGTCAGCTTTCCTAAAGTTGAGGACTACTGCATTGCTGGCAGACTTGCCAGCTTTGCGATGGATACTGAAAGTCATCAACTCATGGTCACTGTCACCCAGCTTCCCTTTGATTTATAGGTCGCTGATTAGATCATCCCCTTTGGCCAGTACCAGGTCCAGCCTCTTGTCAGCCCATAAACTTCTTGGGACAGGTAGAGCTCATCCACGCATGTAAGGAAGCTTTGTGACCAGTCAGATTTGGCTGAGTGCTCATCCCATGAGATGTCTGGGTAATTGAAGTCTCCCATGACGACCATGCACCGAGACCATGCAGCCTTGGCCAGTTCCCTGGCGAATTCCTGGTCAAGCACTTGTTCCTGATTTGGAGGTCTGTAGTAGACTCCTACCATGGTATTCCCTTCACTACGTTCCCCTCGTATTCTAACCCAAAGAGTCTCTAGTTATCCTCCTTGGGTGCCAATTTCAGCTTGTAGGGAACATGTAGCTCTCCTTCACATAGCAAAGTACACCTCTGCCCCTTTTTTCAGCACAACGTCTCCTGTACAGGGTATAGCCATTTATACCGGTGGTTCAGACACAGGAGGAGTCCCATCAGGTCTCTGTGATCCCTATGAGATCATAGTCATTTTTGCTTAGCAGGACCAGTTCCTCCTGTTTATTCCCCAAACTCCTAGCATTAGTATAGAGGCAAGTAAATGTGCCATTGGAGGCCCTAAGCTTCCTGTACTCATGGAGAAGCTCTGATCCTGAGCTGGGGGAGGAGTGGGCTCCCTTCAGCTGAAAAACCAGCAGGCTAGGATGCTCATGCTTGGCGAGCTTGTTCTGGTGGTTGTCAACGCATCCCCCAGAGTGTTTGAGGGCATGTCGAGTTTGTCTGAGTCCAATAACTTCTTGCTCACGGCAGGGGACTGGATTTGATGATATTACAGGTCCCTTCTGGTCTTATGATTCTATAAACCAGAGGCATACCTCAAAATTTTGGTGCCCTTAGTGTTGGTGTAAGAGATGCTGAGTGCTCACCCTTCTGTGCACATGGGGCCATTGGTTCATGTGGACTGCTACTGCAGCATGCCCTCTGAATTGGCGCTTGGCACTGGTGTCTTGCTCACCCACCTCTAGTTATACTACTTAAGTAAAATGTTGTGCAGGGAAGTGTTGCTAATTTCAAACTTTTATAGGCAGCTTGAAATTACTTTACAGCTACTTCCTTGGGGATATAATGTTTCTAAAACCTATTTACAAAGTTATGAGAGACATAGAGCAAATCAGACTTTTGACATTTTAAAGCTCTCTGAACAGTTGTTAACCATGTTATCAAAGGCACTGGAGAGAGGTGGTTAGCCATGTTTAGTCTGAAGTCAGTGAGAAGGTAGGGTAGACATGCACTTTTACTGACTAATCAAACATAGTGTATATAGACAGCAAGAGCGTGCACAAGCTTTTGTGAACCCCAGTTCACTATTTCAGACTAACTCAGAACAACTAGCTATAAAAGCTTCTGGTATCCCAGTTCATAGCTTCCTCAATATCAGTAGCCTAATTTTTATGTAAATATCTCATACCACTGTGTTACATACCTTGGTCACATGAATTATGCAAAAGCTTGTGACAGCATACACATTTCTAGGTGAGATCATGTGGCATTTAGACTGCTCATTTGCAAGGTACTTACAACATTGTCTCAACATTCCCTTACATTCTCATTTTCATTAGAGCTGCTCATTCAGTAGTGCAGTTGGCAAGTTGTTTATTCCACACATCAACAGCATGCCAAAAATGATTACTGAGTTTATATATTTGATCAAGCATTTGAGTCTAGGAGATAAAAACTCCAACTGCATTTATAATGTCTACAAAAATTCTGATCTTATTCATTTTCTAGTACTTTATTATAAATTGTGGTGTCAGAGCCAAAAACAATCACCTACATTTTTTTTAATCACAGTGGACATTCAATTTCAGCAATATTATCTAAATCTGCCTCTAACTGCCATTCACAAGGTTATAAAGTGGCCCTCAAATACAGGCCAGCTCTGCAGATATGATTAAAATAGCTGTCTCAGAACATCCATTTACAGTTGAAAGGATTTTTTACTACTTCACCTGAAGCCATATATACCAACTCAACAAATACAACTCTAAATCTGACTGCCAAAAATTTGGCTCGATACAGCAACTGTTCATCTTCTAAGGCAATCATCCCACACTGCAAACATGAAAAATAGTATACATGTTTTGCATTACTTCACAAATAGTTGAACCTGACATTATACTCACTGATAGCTCTCTTTGAATCTTTAGTATGCCATACAAGAAAGCGATCATGAATAATTTTAATACAGTTGTTTAAACAATACCATCAACATCTTTCTTTTTAATTAAAAAAGTTCAATTTTAGGTGGGTGCTCAACGTAAACATGTTACATCACAGAAATAAAGGGTATATGCTTAAAACATTTCATTTGGGAAATCTTTTATTTGAAATAAAAATAATGACAATGGGCAGTATGATAACAATGGGGCTCCTGACAGACATTACACTTAAGATGTAATTAACTGGTTAATCATGTTTTAAATAATGACCTGACCACACATTTCATCAATCAATGACACGATAAAACGACAAGTAAGCCACAAAGTTGTTACATATGTGGAATCAGAAAAAATATCTGCCTTAAACTTTGATTATTTTAGTTATAAGATGACATAACCGCTTTGTGGAGAATTGCTGGCTCTGTATAGTAGAACAGAGAAGAGAAAGTGTTTGTTCTTTGTAACTCCTCTGCAACTGCTTCGCTCACCGCGGCCTTGAAGATAGCAAAAAAGTATGTACAAATCTGATTTCCAGGTGCAAGAAGGAGGTTTGTGAACTAACCTCGCCTCCCCCATTAGTTCCCATCCTGATTACAGCAAAGAAATAATGAAGTAATATTATAGCCGCTTTTCATGCTAATTTCACTATATGATCACGTGAGTTGTAAGCAACTGTTAAAAAGTATGTAAGCCTCCTGATTTTGCTCTTGGGGGGGACCCCTTCCAAGTGCTTGGGAAATCCACGTCACTTTGGAGTCCCCCCTACAGCTGTAGTTTCTTTTGAATAAAAGCTTCTGCTGACCTGACCCAAAAGTACTCTGCGTGTGTTTCCACGACACATAAAACATGTGTAATAACTTTGGGACTGGTTCCTATCACACCTTTAAATGAACACGTGGCCAATGCCTCTGGACCACACGGGACTCCTTGGGCATTTATACACATACCTTTGTGTGCTCCAACGCACTGGAAATCCAGTGCGGAGCCTGCAAAGCACACAAGTCTGCGGAGCATGTGAACTGATGCGCCCAGTGCTGCGTCATATGCATGTGTACAAATGCCCCTTGTTCCCCCAGCTGGGAGCCCCACCAGCTGATCAGAGCTCCCAGCCACAGGAGTGTACCCCGCACTTCTGCAGCTGTGAACCATCTAATCAGGGCTCCGAAGTAGGGGAACAGAGACACGCTTACTACTTGCCAGTGCAAGGGGAGGTTAGGATCAGGCTCCTCCTGCACCGGCAATATGGCGCAATGGAGCTGATACAGGTTCTCATGTGTGATCGCAGATGTCACATGACAGATTGGTAGCAAGACTGGTAGGATCCTGTATTAGATCCCACTATGCCTTTACTTTAACATCCGTCAGGGGCCTGGACGTCATAACTAGGAAATGTTTGGTTTTGGGTATGGTGATGATTATAAGTGTTTGGCTATAAACAGACATTGTCCTTGGAGTAGAATTACCTGTGCTGTGATGTGTCACAGCTCATCCACTTCACTGGATGACACGGACATTGCTTGATGTTCCACAGGGTCATGCCCCTGCTGCTCCTGTGGCTGCAAAAGGGGGAGCTGACTCAAGACACCACAGTGCAATATGCACACTCAGCAGAATCCCCTGCCAGGGGATTTCCAGGGCCCGTGAAGCCCTGCAAACACCTGCTCAATGTTCTCCTATTTGCAGGGGCATGCTATGAATCAGGGTGTAGTAGCTCACATACATGTCAAGGGAATTCCTCATGAGGGAATATGCAAGTGAGGAACCCAATCAGGCACTCCTAAACTTTCAGGGGCTTGATCCTGCATGTCCTGGGACTACACCTTCCAAGGAACTCCTGAGGCACACAGGATCAGGGCCCTGAAGCCCCAGGACTGTCTGCCTTGAGCAGCTGAGAAGCACAGGTAGTTCTAGACTGCCCATGTTCTCCCACCATGAAGCAAAGATACCCACCACAAAAAGCCTAAATTTATACTATTTATACTGGAACACTTGGCGCTGGGCAATGGTGGCGTGGACATGGGTTTGCTTCAACTTTGTACGACCATAACAATTTTTATGGTGCCACAAAAGTGACATCCGCTTTCAGCCTTAGCACCTTCCAGAAATGGATACAGGATTTTACACAGTGGGGTGCAGTTGCAGCAACTGGTGCTGCAGGGATGGCTTCAACCCCTGCCCCTAGCCTCCTCCAACCCTCCCTCCCACTGGGGTGAACAGACTATGCCACAGGCGCAGCAGCCAGGAACTTAAGTCTCAAGGAAGGCATGAATTCCCACCCTCCCTTCCCCTCAAATGCTCAGAGATATATCTCCTTCCACTCCCTCTCCACCCTCTGCCTGCCACCGCTGGTGTCTGCACCTTCCCAGAGAGGAGGAGAGATCCTCTCCAGCTCCAGCCAGGCTGCACAGGGGTTTCATACAACCAGGAACATGGCACCAATGGTAGTGGTAGGAGGGCATGTTCCCCTTTCCTACAGCTAGGCCTATCTGCATCTGCACAAGAAAGTAAAAAGGACGCAAAGGTCCCTTACGTGACAGCCCACATTTGTCATCTGAATTGGGTTGCAGTATGTGGCTTTAGGGAAAGTGGCATTTGCAGAACCACTGGTTGCTGCCTTCTTCCAGTATGTAAAGAACAAGTAGGTAAGAACATAGTCAAGAGCTCTGGCTCCAGAGCCCAGTTAGTGAGACTATGTGCATACTGGAACACTTGGTGCAAGTCTCTATGGTGCAAACAGCACTATGTAGCTACCCTGACCTGGCTTCGGCCAGGCTGGCTCCTAAACTGAGACATTATAGCTGCATTAGTGCTGCTCTGGGCCTGGGCTAATTACTTGTTCTTTTTTTTGGTACCTGTGTAGCACTGCCTTGTTCCATACAGTCATAACCTCAGGAACCTATGGGCCTTCTTGCCCATCATCTAGATAGGAGAAGGAGTTTATTATTTTTGTTTTCCTTTCCCATACAGAACTACAGGAGACAGGAAATATGGAGCCAGACTGTGACTTGAAATGCTCTCTACTTCTTGGGCATTCCCCCTGGTTTCTCCTAGGGTTATATACTAATGACCTTCATCACAGTATTTCATAGTTGGTAGGGTCATATATTCATAGATGTTAGGGTCGGAAGGGACCTCAATAGATCATCGAGTCCGACCCCCTGCATAGGCAGGGAAGAGTGCTGGGTCTAGATGACCCCAGCTAGATGCATATCCAACCTCCTCTTGAATATATCCAACCTCCTCTTGAAGACCCCCAGGGTAGGGGAGAGCACCACCTCCCTTGGGAGCCCGTTCCAGACCTTGGCCACTGTAACTGTGAAGAAGTTCCTCCTAATGTCCAGTCTAAATCTGCTCTCTGCTAGCTTGTGGCCATTATTTCTTGTCGGAAGGAACCTGAGCAGATCATTAAGTCCGACCCCCTGCCATGGCAGGAAAGAGTACTGGGGTCAAACGACCCCGGCAAGGTGTTCATCCAGCCTCCTCTTAAAGACCCCCAGGGTAGAAGCCAGCACCACTTCTCTTGGACGTTGGTTCCAGAACCTAGCTGCCCTGACTGTGAAATAGCACCTCCTGATGTCTAGCCTGAATCTACCCTCTGACAGCTTGAGACCATTATTCCTTGTCACTCCCGGTAGTGCTTGGGGGAACAGGGACTCCCCCAATGCCTGCTGGTCCCCCCGGACTAGTTTGTAAATAGCCACTAGATCCCCTCTCAGCCTTCTCTTGTGGAGGCTGAACAGGTTCAGGTCCTTTAGCCTCTCCTC
>NW_005842012.1:1513716-1527051 GCF_000455745.1 Alligator sinensis | reverse complement strand
GTCCAAGGATTTTGTGACCTGGTTGTAGAAGGCCACCAGGTTGGTCTGACAGGACCTGCCTCGAATGAACCCATGTTGGTTGCCCCTAAGCATAATCTCCCCTGCTGGTCCCTCGCAGACATGCACCAAGATAATTCTCTCAGAAAGCTTACCTAGGACCGAGGTAAGACTGACTGACCTATAGTTTCCTGGGTCCTCCTCCCTCCCTTTTTTGAAAATGGGAACCACATTGCCCCTTTTCCAGTCCTCTGGTACATCGCCAGAGCACCACGAGTGCTCGTAAAGCCGTGCTGGTGGTCCCGCAATGACCTCTGCTAATTCCTTCAGCACTCTGGGGCGGAGATCGTCAGGACCAGCTGACTTAAATACGTCCAGTCCCTCCAGAAGTTCCCTGACTAGGTCCTCTCTGACCCTAGGCCTGGGTGCGCCTCCTCTAGGGCTTTCAGGGGTCCCAATGGGGGGGATGACCCGGTCCCTGCTCAAAAAAATGGAGGCAAAGAAATTGTTAAATAAGTTAACTTTGCTGTCCGGTGCAACGACCAGATTTCCTAGCGTGTTCTGCAGTGGCCCCACGTTACCCGGTTCCTTCTTTTTACCCCCCATTTATTTAAAAAAGGACTTCTTGTTCTCCTTGATCCGGGTAGCTAGTCCCAGTTCCATCCCCGCCTTGGCCTTCCTGACCGCCCCCCTACAGTCCCGAGCAACAGAGGTATAGTCCTCCCTGGTAATGGCACCTTCCTTCCAGCATCTTCCATGTAAAATCAACGGTAATAGTAAATTCCCTACTGGACTTCATAAACATTTCTCGTACATTCCCCTTTGGGGTCTGACAATTACTTTAATTAGTTTTTTTAAATGTTGTTGTTTACTTTTGTTAATTTTTTCAGTTATTTTGTTTTGATGTTTTGGTTCGTTGATTTTTCTTTGCAGAAGCACATCTCTTAAGGAATCTGTTGCTAACTTACAATTCAATTCTATTTTTTTTCCTTTTTTCCTTCAGGAGTTTAAAGAACAACATAGTTTTAAAAATTCTGTGCGTGTGTGGACAGTTAGGATGTTGTGTCTCAATGACTGCTCAAGTTACTGGTGTCTCATTAATAACTTAATGAAATTCTACGTGCATTTACAATTTCATGGAGAGATTAAGAGATCAGAAATGTCTGTGCATAGAGACTTGTTGCTCTCCTGGAGATAACACTCAGATTAAAATTCTCTAAAGTGTGTTTGTGGCATTTAAAGGACACTCTAGTTTTCTAAGTGTCTGCTGTCATCCAGATCTTGTTATTGAGGGATTTCGCGGTTTTTCTGCTAGGATAATTTGAAAATGTCTTAATCAATTCTTTGCCATCAGAGGGGACATGGATACTAGGTTCTCCTTTCTCTTTCCTGTTCTCCACGTATGACACTCATTTCCATTTTTAGGATTGAAATATTTAGCCTGACTGATGTCAAACTAAAGGATAAACAGTGTTTGGATAAAACTTTCTGGCCTGTGTTACATGGGCTACTCAGCTGTCTCTCAGGTACTGGAAGCTGCATTAGTGTGGTACTTCCCCTGAACTTCTCAGCTAATAAGCTGTGCTTCTGGTTCTCAAGTTTATTGTTGCCAAACAAAACTGATTTGTTTCACTGGGCGAAACAACTCCAGTTGTGCCACCCTTTGATGTTGTAGAACAATGAATAACATGTTCTCCAAGGGCTTGAGGGGAGGCCTGTGCAGGATTGGGACCCTCAAGCCTTGGGAGCACCTGCCTGGCTTTTTCCACCTGCTTAGACATGCTCCAGACTCCCCGCACTTTCTCACCATAAACAAATAGACATCCACTGCAATAAAACGACACAATTTATGACTGCCTTTAGTCACAGTCACAAATTCAGGCATTTATGGTGCAACAAAGGGTATGGACATCTATTTGCTTTCACTTTGTGCCACCATAAAAAGTTTTATAGGAGCACAAAGTCGATGTCTGTTTCTACTCAGAGAGTGACTGACTCTTTATAAGTCTTCCAGTATTACACTGCAGAATAAATCCTGTCACTGAATTATAAGGTTCACTATTAATAAATTCTATAAAGAGAACTAGTGCATTAGAGAGGAGGAATGAAATGGCAGCAATTCTAGCAACTGACTAACAGTTAATGTCAACTTCAGAAAAGCATTATATTACATAGCAAAACAGCCTGATACAGATGCCTCTGTGCATAATACTTATCTGAAAATAACAACAATAATTAAGATAAATTTTCAATTTTATATTTGTATTGCTTGTAGACAAGCTTCCTGCACACACATGAAATGGACCAAACTATTATCTTTATTCAAGTACTTGTAACATTTAAGATACTATAACAGATATGTAATTTCTGTTGCTAAGCACTTATGCTTCTTATTTTGCACAATTAGTAAATACTCACCAGCATAGTTTTCAATGGGAGTCGTGTTACTGAATTCAATAGTAACAGATCAAACTAGTAATCCCTAAATAGATTTTTAACAACAGTTACATTCATTCAGTAGAGGTCCAGTTTCTACTCCCAAGACAACAGACACCGCTATGTAAGCCCCCTCCATTTGTTTGGAATTTGTGCCAACCACTGCAGTGCCCTGGATCCACGCACAGAGTTTCCACACAAGCCAGCGGGTGTTATACAAAGGGAGTAAGATAGCTATTATCACACATTCAAAAAGTATTGCAATTTTCCTCAAGAGCAACAGAGAGAAAACTGAGGGGGGAAAACTGTACAAGATCAGGGACATTCTACCTGAATAACACAACTGACAAATGCTTTTTATTCTGAATAATTTTTCAATGTTTGGCCCTTTCTGGAAAACAAATTAGTTAAAATTCAAGTACCCATGCAAAGACGTATCAAAAAGTTCTTTATGAAGATGAACAGATTAATACTCAGATACAAGCACATATGCATATCAATTTTCCCACCACTTACATTGAACATCTTCAAAGACATAGTTCAATTGATGTCAGTTTCTGTAATTGGGGGGAAGAAAGATCTGACAACTTCAAAATCACTTACTCTGATGGTACAAACGGGAATAAAAATAATAAGCTGGAATATAGAAAGCCCTTTGATCACTACATATACTTTAAAAGGTGCTGGCATATGTGCTTTATGAATCACTGTGTAAGAATTGAATTTTCAGCTGCTAGGACAGTACCTTGAAGAATGCAGTGTTACAGGTCCCTTCCCTACTTGATGCCCAGCTTGGGATACCGGGCTAGCTCCACTAAAATACATGAGCACATAAAAGAGGTGTGTTGTGGTGCCTAAGTTGCAAGTTACTAGCTGCTACAGTAGAATCCAGAGCCCTGAATTAGGTGCTCTGGATCCCATCTGCCGACCCAACCCCATGGCATGGGAGGCCTGCTACTTGCCTGGGGTTCGGATTCAGGATATCAGAGAGGATCCCGGCCTTCATTTGACCCTCGGACCTGTACCCTATGGTCCTAATCTATGTGGGAACGAATGACGTGGCCAAGGGCAACCCAGACTGCATCATGAAGGACTACAAGGCCTTGGGGGCCAAGCTCAAGGAGATGGGGGCACAGGTGGTATTCTCCTCTACTCTTCTGGTAAGCAGATGTGAACGGCAACATGAGGCCTGTATCAGTGAGGTCAATGGGTAGCTTCGGAGTTGGTGCTACCAGGCAGGCCTTGAGCTCCTTGAAAATGCAGAGCATTGTCATGCAGGGGGCATGCTTGGGTGGGATGGGTTTCACCTCTGCCCTAAAGGCAAGTGTGTCCGTCTTCTCTTCTAGGTTGGCTGATCTTGTATGGTGTACTTTAAACTAGCTTCACTGGGGGATGGGGCCACAGGAGGACACCTCCCAGCCAAGACAGGTGACAAGCACAAAAAGTACCCAGATAAGTGACAAGGGTCTGGATAGTCCTAGGAATTGGTTGGGGAGGGGAGGGGAGGGGAGGGGGGGATGCATGCACCAATAGGAGGCCTTAAATGCCTTTACACTAATGCTCAAAGTATGGGGAATAAGCAGGAGGAATTCGCCCTCCAGATACCTAGTACAAACCCAGACATAGTAGGGCTCACTGAAACCTGGTGGGATTCAACCCACGATTGGCTGGTAAACATTAGGGGCTACAGACTATACAGGTGGGACAGAACGGGGAGGAAGGCCAGGGAATGGCACTCTATGTCAAAGAGCAATACACATCCTCAACTAACAGGATGGGGTCAAAGGAGGGGCAGACTGAAGAGCTCTGGGTCAAAATACAAGGGGGTTGCAGGGAAAGGGACTTAACGGTGGGGGTCTACTACAGACCACCTAACCAGGGGGAAGAGCTGGACCGGGAATTCTTGGGTCAGCTCGCGGAGGCAGTAATATCAAGGGATGTGGTAGTCATGGGTGATCTAAACTACCCAGACTTCTGCTGGGAGGAGCAGTCAGCCAGGTCTGACTGGTCACATAGGTTCCTTGCTGAGATACAAGACCTTCACCTAACCCAGGAGGTGCACAGTCCCACCAAGGGGAATGCCCTGCTGGACCTGGTCCTGCCCACAGGTGACGACCTGGTGAGGGGACTCCAGGTTCTCAATCACCTGGGTGATAGCAATCATCGCCTACTGGAATTCACCATCCAGCGCAGGGTGTCAAGGGCCTGCAGCAAGGCTGTAGCCCTCGACTTCACGAGGGCCGACTTCAACAAATTGAAGAGATTGGTAGGAAAGGCACTGTGGTCCCAGAGAGTAGGGGAACTAGGTGTCCAAGATGAGTGGTCGTTCTTTAAGGAGATGATCCTCCGAGCCCAAGGGGTGTAAGTCCCAACAGGAGTCAAAGGGGGCAAGAGCACTCAAAAGCCCTCTTGGCTTGCCAAAGGCATTCAGGAACACCTGAAAGCCAAAAAGGAGGTGTACATCCAGTGGAAGGGTGGGGCTATCACCAAAGAGGATTATACCTCCATCGCTCGAGTCTGTAGGGAGGCTGTTAGGAAGGCGAAGGCGGAGACCTAACTAGGGCTAGCAACAAAAATCAAGGACAACAAAAAGTCCTTTTTCAAATGCACAGAGAGTAAAAAGAAGGGACCAGGCAATGTGGGGCCCCTGCAGGATACGCTTGGCAATCTGATGTTTACACCAGATGAAAAAGCAGACCTATTTAACAAATTCTTTGCCTCCATTTTTCTGAGTAAGGACTGGGACATCTACCCCACCGGGATTCAAGACGGACTCAGGACAGACTCCGCCAGGCCTAGGGTCAGGGAGAACCGAGTTAGGGAACTTCTGGAGGGGCTGGACGTGTTCAAATCAGCAGGTCCAAATGTTTTCCACCCCAGGGTGCTGAGGGAATTGGCAGGGGTCATCGTGGAGCCCCTGGCACAGCTTTACAAGCACTTGTGGTGCTCTGGCCAGGTGCCAGAAGACTGGAAGGCCAATGTGGTCCCCATTTTCAGAAAAGGGAAGAGGGAGGGCCCAGGCAACTATAGGCCTGTTAGTCTTACTTCAGTCCTGGGGGAACTCTTTGAGAAAATTATCCAGGAGCACATCTGTGAGGGACCAGCAGGGGGGATGATGCTCAAGGGCAACCAGCATGGGTTCATTAGGGGCAGGTCCTGTCAGACCAACCTGATTGCCTTCTACGATCAGGTCACAAAATCATTGGATGCAGGTGTCACAGTAGATGTAGTCTTTCTGGACTTCAGGAAGGCCTTGGACACTGTCTGCCACCCCATTCTCATTAAAAAGCTAGGTGACTGGGCTTGATGCCTACACAGTCAGATGGGTCACAAATTGGCTACGGGGCTGCACCCAGAGAGTGGTGGTGGATGAGTCATATTTGACTTGGAGAAAGGCGGGCAGTCGAGTCCCCCAGGGCTTGATCCTCGGGCCTGTACTGTTCAATTTCTTTATTAGTGACTTGGATGAGGGGGTGAATAGCACACTGTTCAAATTTGCTGACGACACCAAGATTTGGGGTGAGGTGGGCACGCTAGAAGGGAGAGACAGGATACAACTGGACTTGGACAGGGTGGGCAAATGTGAATAGGATGGGATTCAATACTGACAAGTGCAGGGGACTGCACCTAGGGAGAAAGAACCAGCAGCATACCTCTAGGCTGGGGAACTCCCTTCTCGAAAGCACAGAGGCAGAAAGAGATCTTGTAGTCCTTATTGATTCTAGAATGAACATGGGCCACCAATTGGAGGACAGAGTCAGTAAGGCTAACCGCACCTTGTCATGTATCCACAGATGTATCATGAGCAGGTCCATGGAGGTGATCCTCCCCTTCTATGCGGCACTGGTCAGGCCGCAGTTGGAGTACTGCATCCAGTTCTGGGCGCCGCACTTCAGGAGGGTTATGGCCACCATCGAGAGGGTCCACAGGAGGGCCACTCACATGATCAGGGGGCAGCAAGGCAGACCCTATGAGAAGAGGCTATGGGACCTGAACCTGTTCAGCCTCCATAAGAGAAGGCTGAAAAGGGATCTAGTGCATGTCTATAAACTTACCTGAGGGGACCAGAGGGGAATGGGTGAGACCCTGTTCCCCCCGAGCACCTCCTAGAGTAACAAGGAATAACGGGCACAAGTTGATTGAGAGTAGATTCAGGCTAGACATCAGGAGGCACTACTTCACAGTCAGGGCGGCCAGGATCTGGAACAAGCTTTCAAGGGAAGTGGTGTTGGCTCCTACCTTAGGGGTCTTTAAAAGGAGGCTTGATAATTACCTAGCTGGGGTCATATGAGCTTAAACTTACCAGTGATCATATAAGCCCAGTATTCATTTCTGCCCAGGGCAGGGGGTTGAACTTGATGATCTGCTCAGGTCCCTTCCGACCCTACATCTATGAATCTATGCTTGATTCCCTAAATAATGCATGGGGAAAATCAGTGACTTTGAAATGGGATCTAAAATACCCAGGGCACTTTCAAAAAGTAACCAGTGAGAAATGCTGAACACAGCAGTGTATCTAAATACCTACATCTGCTCTGGAAGTAACCATGCATGAATCAAGACTGCATGCAGGAACCTCCATCCATTCAGGATCCAGAGCCCAGAACCCTCTTCTGAAGGTAGGCTCTTATCTGTTCTTTGAAAGACATGTGTGAGACCTCACCATTTTTCTTTTGAGTATAGCTGCAAAAGAAAATTATGGAGCTGGTGCCTACCTTTCAAGTAATGCTGTTGTGACTGCTTTCTTTTAAAAATGCAGATGCGTAGAGGTTACCACACATCTGAAAAAGGAAAGAGGTTCAAATCCTGATCCCGAAGGAATTCAAACTTGCATTTCCTACTTTCTTAGCTCTCACCTTTGAACATCTTTTAAAAACCAGATGAATACAGGTGAATGTTTCCTGTATCAATCATACACTTGAAATTTCTCACCTTACATGGGCTAAACGCAGGCTGTTTTCCCATGCTGATATGTAGATTCTGCATTCCTTAAACTAAGCTTTTTCTATGATCATTCATCTTCTAGCCACCATGCTATGACATAGGCTGGATGGACTCATTAGCATTCTGTTGAAGGTATGCCATTTTGTAGAAAGAAATACATGGAATCATGACATTCCTAAAAAGAAGCATGACCCTGCAGTCTAGTGATAAGGGCAGTCAACTATAAGGGAGGAATTCTGGATTCTTGTCCCTGGATCATCCATTTTACATTAAATGTTCATTGGATAGAAAAACAGATAATCCTGAGAACAAGGACTAAGAATCCAAAATTTTCTCATGCTCACCTAAGTGTCCTAACCACTGGACAATAAAGTTATCCATATTTCTAGCTCATAACCCTTGTATTCCTTGCTACCCAATGGCACAGCTTCAACAGAGAATCTCATCATCCTCAAATTCAGGTTTGCCTTTAGCATGTCACTGTCCTAGGCAATACCTCTCTAGTTTGGGGAGGACCTCTCTAGTTTGGGGAGGACCTAGAACGTTGACCTTCCACTTCCAGGTTGTTCTATACAAGGATGGATTTCAGTACCTCTTTCAGCAATCACATTCTAAAAAGCCAGCAGTCACAATAATGTTTTGTGAGAGACCTGATCCTGTTACTGCTTGGTAGATATGCTCTGAGAACATCAGGCTACTCAGGACACCTAAGTGCAGGAACATGTAGATTCCAGAGCCCAATCAAGTCTAGGCAGGAGATAGGCTTCTAACTCCAGGGCAGTTCTGGGCACATGAAGAAACAGCTTCAGGCATCTAAGACGCCTTAAAGTTAAAGAAGAAGGTGCCTAGTAAGACTAACAAGACTCCTCAGTTAGGCAGTCACTGAGAATGGATTTCCTTTATTGACATTTTGAACTAAGGTTACTAAGAATAGTTATTAGGTGTCTAAGTTCCTATTTGGATCTAATTTGTTGGGCCAGATTTATAGAGAACGGATGCACAGAACTTTCTCGAAATCAACTCTTTCATGTGTCATAGGCTAAGTGCCTAAAAATCAAGGTACTCAGAAATCACAGAATCATAGAAAGTTAGGGTTGGAAGGGACTTCAGTCTAGTCTAGTCTAGACCCCTGCTCAGCAGGATCATCCCCAAGTAGATCATCCCAGCCAAAGGTTTGTGTAGCCAGGTCCTGAAAACCCCAAGGATGGAGCTTCCACCACCTCTCTGGGTAACTTGTGCCAGTGTTTTACTACCCTCCTAGTGAGAAAAGTCTTCCTAATATCTAACCTAAGCTTCCCTCACTGCAACTGAAACCATTGCTCCCTGTTCTGTCATCTGCCACCACTGAGAACAGTCTAGCTGCTATTAAGTCCCCCATCAGTCTTCTCTTCTCTAGACTAAATAAGCCCAGTTTCCTCAGTCTTTCCTCCTAAGTCATGTGTCGTCGCCCCCCCCCGCCCCCCCTTTTTGTTGCCCTCTGCTGGACTCTCTTCAGTTTGTCCACATCCTTTCTGTCAAGATGTGGCCTCACCAGTCCTGAATGCAGGGGAATAATTACACCCCTTGACCTGCTGGCAACACACCTACCAATGGAGCCCAGTATGCCGTTAGTCTTCTTTGCAACAAGGGCACACTGCTGGCTCATATTCAGCTTAATGTCCATTGTAACCCCCAGGTCTTTTTCTGCAGAGCTGCTGCCATGACAGTCAGCCCCAAGCCTGCACTGGTGCATGGCATTGTTTCATCCTAAATGCAGGACTTTGCGCTTATCTTTGTTGAACATCATGAGATGCCTTTTGTCCCAATCCTCCAACTTGTCTAGGCCACACTGAATCCTAGCCCTACCCTCCATCATACCTACTACTCCCTTTAGAAAAACTTGGCATTATTCTGTTGTTTTACAGTTCCAGGGATACTGTATATCTGTTAGATGTGAAAAAATAATAAATATAGTAATAAATATATTAAAAATAGTAGGGCCAGAAGATTTCAAGCAAGAGACCATGAACCAGGGAGCTTTCTTTCAGTTTGTAAGACCATGAGAGTTTGCCACTTTACTTGACTGAGACAGGATTTTAAAAAAATAATTATAGCTTTTCCTTTAGAGTAGACGTATCTCAAAATAAAGCGAATAATTGTGAGTGCCTATTTAAGCACCTAGAGTACATGCCCATTTTAGTCATTTAAATGCCTAAATTGCTACATAGATACCTAATATGGTATTTACGAGATTACCTTTGAGCGAGGGGGCAATGGAAAACAAAGCAAAAATATCACACTAACAGTGAAAATGTCCTTACTCCTCACTGACTTGGTTTCTTCTTACAAAACCAAGACTACTCTATAATATATCACAGTCTGCCTCTCTACAACCACTATTTCAGAGTTAAATCAAATGCACAGGAATCAACTTCTGTTCTTCCAGGGTGAATGCTGAATCACTCTGTGTTTTTATTGCTTCGCTTGAAGATCACCTCTGCTGCACTGGCCTGACAGGCTGCATTTGGTTTGTAGATGATGCCAGATTTTACTGCTGTATTTATCGGTACCTGGCTTGTTACACAATGAATCATGAAGCACAGTAGAACGGTACTGTCAAGAGAACCAAAGTCCACAAAAACAAATTAAAAAACTTGACATCACAAGAGAAAGAACAAGGGAAACAAACAGCAAGAAAACACAGAAAGGAAATTAGAACTATTTTTGATTCTGAGAATGATGACAACTATGTAGTATCATCTGTGCATAGGGACTAAAATATCAGAGTCTATTGCAAAAATAGAGCAATTTCAAGTTCTGCTTTCTCCACATCTCTCCTACATATTGCTCGCTAAAAGACTTAATTGTTAAAATTTAAAATAAAAATCCTTCATGCTCTCTAAATCAAGGTAGATTTTATCTTTGGCTTGTTAAGGCTCATTAGGTTTGATTTTTATTGCTCTAGTTACCTCTTTCAGAAGATACAATCTTATGCTAGGCTTTACGTTCAAAAGGAACAAACATAAGTTTGGTGAACTAACTGAAGGGAAACAAGTTGTTCAGCATAAAAATAACAAAGCACTTAATTATGATTCAGACTGCAGTTAAGATCAGGTACTCTTCGGAGAATGAGATTCTGCAGGGTACTATATGTTTGAATGTTTAAAAAAAAATCCGAGTATACCAACTTCTAATAGATTATTAGAAATACTGTAGTTTTCCTGACAAGGTATTAAAAAGTGTACAAACTGATGTCTTTACTATCAATAAACACTTTATAATTAACAGTGAATCCTTTAACAGTGCCTCTTAAATGAAATATGTTTTTACATTGCCTTGTTGTTCACTAGCTTTGCAACAATAAAAAATATAAATATTGAACAGTTTGTTGTGATACACATGACATGGACCACAGAGATCAGGCTTCCATAAACCAACCATAATTACAGATAGAAAAGCACTGGAACCAGATACCATTTTTACTGCTACTCCTTACAGGATTTTGCTACGCTGCCTCTTGCTCCTTCTGCGACAGCCTGGGGCCCACCTTCCTTATGAGACAGGAGACATGGGTAGTTAGCTGTGTTAGTCTGCAGTCAGGCAAATAGCAGGCTAACTGGTCAGAGACTGATTCAGAGCATGTTCTTTCATAAGCAACAACCTACTTTGTCAGATGCTACAAATCAAGATGGTTTGTTTGTACCCACTTTGATAAACAATTATAGTTTATAGCATCTGACAAAGTAGGTTGTTGCCCATGAAACCTCATGCTTCTCTGAACTAGTTAATCTCTATGGTGCCATGCTGCCCTGCCTTCCATCAGTAAGGAGGAAAAAGCATTTGGACCACAAGTAGGGCAAAGCTCTCCTCTATTTCATCATCCCCTCCTTTATTCTGGAAATGTCATTCAGGATGGCCATTAGTCTCAAGAAGACTGTGATGGTGTACTAAAGGGTGAAAGAACTGATACCCGACATCACTCTGAAGGATAAATCTCTTGTTGTTGTTGACAGTTTTTGCCACTTGGGTCCTACAATAAGCAGGAATCTAGAACTTCAGACTGAACTGACTAGCAGAATCAAAAAAGCATCTAAGAATTTGGGGCTATTACCCAAATGTGCGTGAAATAGCAGCAAACTATCAGCTAAGGTGAAGATGTGAATCTATGAGACTTGTGAGCTGTCTTCCCTGCTTTACGGTTCAGAAACATGGACTACATATGCTAGGCACGTCAAGAAAATGAACAGCTTCCACATGAGATATCTGTGTGAGATCCTGAAGATAAGGTAGGAAGACAGATAGTGTTCCACATTTTCAGTTTTTATTTTCAAAAAAAAAATTCTGGGAATTTTTCAGGGTTTATCTTCCAGACATAAAAACTGGGTTGAAATCAGGATAAAAGGAAAAAGAAAGAAAACCTGTTTAAATCAGGAAAAATAATAATACGTTCCCACAGTGGTGAGGGAGGGAGGGAGGGACTAGAATAAGGCTGGGACTAGTAAAGGGGCGGAGGTAGGGGCACAGTGCAGCCCATCGGCCACTCCCAGGGCTGCAGCAGAAAGCAAAGCGGGGAGTTGTCAGTGGGTGCGCGGCATGGGGCATGGCCATGGCTCTTGCTCCTATGTCCCCCCCCAGGAGGACTGCAGGGTAGGGAGTTATGCCAGGCTCTTCCCGAGGGGCGTGTGCCCCCAGATCTGCACACAGGACAAGAGTAGGCTGCTGCCTGCCCCGACCACGGGGAAGAGCCCAGTGCTGTCGTCAGCCCCAACCAGTAGCGGCAGCCTGCCCTCATCCCATGTACAGATCCAGGGGCAGGTGTCCCCTGGGAAGAGCCCAGTGCAGCCCACCAGCCCACAGCCCTCCCATGTGGGCTGTGCTGCACCCTCCTCCCCCTGCACAGCAACCCCACAGGTCCGTGTGGAGCATGCAGCACCCACAGCAGGGAGCAGGGCCGGGCTTTCCTGCCTACCCCCCGGCAGGGCTCACAGCTCCCAGCACCCGGGGCAGGGCCACAGCCAGAGCTGCTGGGTGCAGCTGGGACCCGCCCGCCCTGGGAGCAATTCCAGCGGCCCCTCCTGCCCCACCTGGGGTCAGAGCTGGAAGACCTGTGCCCTCAGGCAGGAGCTCCAGCCACCCTCCCCCAGCCTCTGTGTGGCCCCTGTCACTCCCCTCCCCCCCACATCAGATTTTACAGATTTACACTGAAAAACAGGTGTAAATCATTAAAAACTGAATAACTTCACTAAAAAATCCGGTAATTTTTCAGTTTTTACTGAATTTTACCAAAAATGCAGAACACTAAAGAAAGAATACCAAACACAGAGGTACTGGCATGCACAAGACTGACACACTTAGAAACTGCTATCACGAAGAGGAAGTTGTGATATATTGGTCATGTCAGGTGAATGGAAGGAGACTGTATCCCCAAGAATATTTTGTATATAGCGAAATTCAAAATGGCTAGAATGCAGGGTTGCCCTCTATGGCAATACCATGATGAATGCAAAAATTATATGAAGTCGTTCAACATCAATTTAGAAAGCTGGGAGGAACACGCAGAATCCTGTCCAGTCTGGAGGGAACATCTGGCACTAGGTAAGCTCAACAAAGTGGCTTTGATCCAGAGGATGGAAGCAAAACAAGAAAGAAGAAAGCAGCATGCTGTAAACTTGGACTCCAACTCAGACAACATATGGATCTGTGGAACTTGTAACAAGCTGTACTACTCTCAAATTGGGCTTGTCAGCCACAAATGGATTCATCAGGCATCTGACTAGACCTCTTACATGTACACCATGATCCAGAGGATCAACAGTTGCCTATACATTCAGCAGGGTTGGAGCCCAGTGAGGGAGGGAGGAATTGGCACAAGATGCAGCACGGAGAGATACTTGGTCCTCCATGTAGAAGGCCCAATAAATCTTAGGCCTTCTACAACTCTGGATTTGTCTGAGATTCACACTCTCAGACCCTTGCTCT
>NW_005842012.1:1501196-1513706 GCF_000455745.1 Alligator sinensis | reverse complement strand
TGGAACTAAACTCTGTTTCTCCTTAACAAAAGTACATGTAGCAAACTCACCCTACACAGAAGTATAGTTGACAATATCTACCAATCCAACAAGATACAACAAATCTCCATGTAGATCCTGTGTCCAACAAGTTGGTTACTGAGAACTTAATCAGTTCCAGACTTTTCCTTTTCAAAAGCACACCCAATATACATCTCCTCTAAGTGTGCCTACGTTTGTAGATGCAAGATTGCACGAGAACAGTATACAAACCTGAGAAGTCCATGTAATTTTCTAGCATGTCATTCTCTTGACGCAGTAGCAAGCAAAGTTTAAAAAATTGTAAATTTAAGTGTTATCTGAATTTTTTTTTTTTTTTACATAAAATGAAAAGAGATTTTAAAGGATAAATTGTAGCCACAAATTATAGTAAATCAAGTCTTATTAATTAATGGTTTATATCACATTTTTGGTGTGATATTTACTAACAAATGTAGAAGAAAAATAGGAGCGTGGGGCTTTTTAATTAAAGAAAGCTTTCATGTACTTGGGATATACAAACATACAAGGTTGTATAACACTGCCATCTAATGGATGGACTCAGAACTTGGCATGCTTGTGGTCATCTCCCCAGTAAAATATGGCTGTAAGACCTATCCGATAAACTAACTCCGGGATACAGCACACAGCCAATTCACTTCCTAGATGCCACAGTTAAGGTTTGCAATAGCTACATCACCGCTATATTGCATCAGAAACCTGCCAACCACCACAGCTGCCCTCATACTATCACAGTTTTCATCTGAAGCACACCACCAAACCCACCACCTACAGTGAATCTCCACATTACAGCCATATCTTCTCTGATCTCACTACCCAGAATGGACACTTTAAAGATATGGAGCAGATATTGCTATAGTTTTAAAACAATCCCAAGACTATACACAGTCAGCTCAGACTCGCATGTTGCTCTGACCTACCACAATACCAACCGCAAGACAACCAGAGGGATACTGTTTTCCTTGTCACCTTTAGCCCCATTCTTGAACACCTCATGCACATAATTAATGACCTCCAAGCCTCCTGGAAATGACAACCGTCTCAAGGTAACCATGGGAAACAAACTTGTCCTGGCTTACAGACAGCCAGCCCCCTAATGTAAATGGCATCTTTCAAGCAACAGGCTACCTAACTCCCATTCTCACTGAGGCCCTATGCCTGGCAACAGACCCAGATGCAAATTGTGCCCTGCCATCAATACAGACCACACCACCACTGGACCAAACAACATGGATTATAACATCCAAAATTCATGCACATGAACCTCCACAAACATCATATGTGCCATCATCTGATTACAGTGCTCCTCTGCTGCCTGGAGAGATGGGGCAATCGCTGTGGGTAAGAAGGAATGAACATCAGTCTAACTTCAGTTCGAGAAAGACACGTAAGCCTGTGGCAGAACGTTTTAACCTCCCAAGACATTCCCTCACTGGCCTCAGGATGGCTGTTGTTAGACAACAAAACTTGAGTTGAACATGAACTTGCAGAACAAGAAATTATCCACAAGCTGGACTGTATTAGGTATTGTCTAAACAGGGACTACGGATTCTTTTCCCACTACCTGGATTAGTTTTTGTGTTCGCCTTGGCCCTTACAGGTTTATTTATTGTTTGTCTCTCCCAGCACTGCTCCCCATCTCTCCTTTCCTGGTCTCTCTTCATTCCTCCCTTCCCTGTCTTTTGTATTCAGACCACTCTCTCTATTTGATACATTACTCTGGGCATATCCTTTCATAGCATCTGATGAAGTTAGTTTGGTCTTGTGAAATTTTATACTATACTGTTCTGATTTAATTCTCGATAAAATACCAAAATCAGTGTTTTTTCTGTGATTAAAATGAAACACCACTATATACATAGTTATCAGGTGAGCACAATGTTTTATTGATACATTTACAATTTTAAAGCAATTTGGAATCCTACCAGCACCTCAATGACTAGAATAAAATAAATTCTGAATACCTATAAAATCTAGTGTTTTGGGGGTTTTTTATCATAAAAAAATCACAGCTCCCCCTGCCCCCTTTCTAGCAAAACCCCCAGTTTTTCTTTTTTTTTTTTTTTTCAAAATGCATTCCCTCCCCTACCCAACCATTTCTGACTTTGTCTCTCCCTCTCTATTCCCTATAGATAAATATAAGTGAGCAAAGACATAAGATAAGCTTCAGCATTTTATTTTGGTAGCAAGTTGTATTTGTTTTGTTTTTTCTCCTTCTTTATACTGTATAATTATTATGTTTATATTGATTTTTACTGTTCTATATTACTGTTTTACTGGTACTATATGATTTAGGCCTACATATGTAAGTTAGCATAAATCATGTCAAGTTTCCATTTTGTCAAGTCTCCATCTTGTCCCCAGGCCCGGTTGTGTAACCCATGACTCACACCTACCCCTCCTATGTAACTTGGTTCCTGAATGAATGGGGATGAATGAGGGTGCTTGAGAGACAATGGCAGTAGGTCTAAAAATAGCTCCCTCTGAATGGCCGAACCATCAACACCAATACCTGAACCAACGGCTCAGCCCTTGGAACCACCCTCAGCATTCAAGAAACAAAAGATGAGGCAATCCACCATTGTGCCAAGCTGCACATGCTCAGTAACAACACCTGGAACCCTCTGGGACAGGACTGATCTTGCCTGGACAGGCCCTCCCCATAGGAGATCAGAGGTAGTCTGCCACATAAAAAGAGGTAGTGAAGACTGACTCTTTGAGACACCCTCTCTATCTGGACCAGCACCATGCCACACCACCTATCCACCCAGAGGCCCTGCCAGCGACCCCACTCTGGACAGCCTACTGGACAAGGACCCCTTTCAAGCCTGGATAGGGAGCTATCACCCACCACCCCCTCTTCAACCAAGGACTTGGACTCCGTTTCTCTTCCTTACTTGGACTGCAGCCCTTCCACTGAGTCTCTTTCTCCTGGAGGGGCGTGTGTGTGTGTGTGTGTCCACCTAATTGATTTGTGTGTTTGTATATGTGCAATTGTGTCACACCCTCCTGTCTAACAGCGCAATATTGAGATCCTGAGAGTTGGCCTGACCCCACAGGGCAACACTTCCACTCACCACAACGTAGGTCCAGCTGTGGCTGCTCCCAGCCAACAGTGCTTTGGGGCACTGAGCAGCCCTACATGCTGATGCCCTGCCCATGCCTATGCCATTGCCCCTCACTCCCAACACATAGCCACCTAGCCCTGCTCATGCCCCTCACTCCCCACCCACACACCCTGGCCCTACTGATGGCCCTTATTCCCCCCGCAATGCAGCCCACCACCCTCCCCAGCCATACCAGAGGGGGCCCCAGCTGCCAGGACTATGGGGACAGGGACCCTGGTCCACAGCCCCCTGACCTTCGCAGCAGTGCTTGAGCCCTGGCTGCTGCCTACAGGAGGCTATGGCTGCTGCTGCAGAGCAGGCTGCAGAGCCCAGCTCCACTTCCCCTCCAGGTAGGAAGACCAGAGCAAAGCCCATAACAGGAGGGGGCAGGCGGGTCCCCACCCTGCTGCCCTCCCCCGGGAGTCCGCGCAGCTCAGGACCTGGCATCGCAAGACCAGGCACCGCCACAAGTCTCACACCACCATGGCAAGGTGCTCTTAGCACCACCAGCCCTGCTGCTGCTGGGCAGGCAAGGGGTGCCTGACCATGGCAGCGCAGGGCTCCCAGTGGCAACAGCATCGAGCTTCCCTGCCACGCTCTGCCCTGTTGCACCAGGTCCTTCCCGTTGGGCCGTACACGCCTCGGGGGAAAGAGTGCATGCAGCAGTGGGGAGCCAGCACCACGCCCACCCCCCCAACGAGCCACCTGCAGCACCATCCAACTCCCCGCCCAGGCCCTGCGGGAGATGCTCTCCAGGCTGCCTGGAGGCCATGTGCATGTAAACCTATGCACACGCACATGGCACCCCATGCCTGACCACCCTCCTCCAGCTCACCCTAGCCCCTTGCATCCGGGAACTCCATCTTTTCTCACGTTTTTCTCCTTTAAAAGAGAAAATCTGGGTTTTTTTCCTTAAAATAAGAAATTCCAGGTCTACCAAGTTTTACCATAGCAATTGGAAACCCAGATCCCTGGGTTTATTAGTCTGCCAATTATTTGCCTTCTAACTTGGATCAATTGAGTTTTCATACCTTCACTTCAGTGTCAGCAAGATAGTGAAGTCATGCTTACCCTCCTCTATAAAGTGCCTTAAGATATACAAATAAAAAGCACTTTGTAAATGTAAAATACATTTGGAAGAAAAAATGGGAATACTAATCTCCATTTGTCAATCATTTATTGATTCTGTCTGAATTAAAGCTTTGTGAACAGGTCAGAAAAATGTTCAACTTTTTGAATCAGCCTTGCTGCAGTTTGCCAAAAATCAAATGAAATCCAATCCAGCTTTATCAGGCTAATCTTGCTGTAAGGTTGCATGATGAATTATGCATGATTTACTAACTCAGAATACACCATTCTCTGGTAGCTCAGAGAGAAGAGCAGGTATCAAAACAGAGTGGCAGCATGGAAAACCAGCAAGCCAAAAGGCCCACATTCCAAAAGTGCATTTCCAAGCAGCACAGGGCGATATAAAAGCATGGATGCATTCTGGGAACTTCTGGTGGGCAGAGTTTCAGGAAACTAATGACAACACCAACATCATGAGTGGTGTGGATGGCTGAAAACTGGAGACCAGGATGCTATCTGCATATAGCCATGCATCCTTACCATTCTGTGTGCAATGTAATGGTTCAGATTTTATACTTCACGTTTTCACCTTAGAAAGACAAAGGCCTACAATTTTCTAAGTCGATCCAATCCTTCAGAACCTGGATATGATTTGCAATAGGACTTATTTTTAAGGCCTTATAAAGTTACACAGTTTAGTATGTAAACCTGGTTTAACAACACATTCACCCTCACAGGAGGGGAAATGTTTTCTGCAAGTTAGAAACAACATTTACTTAGTGAAAGATGTACTCCTCAGTGAGGTACACTGAAAAGAGGGCTCTTAGTTGAAACCAACAGACAGCAGGGACCTCTAATGAGGCTCTTCCTACACAGCCATTAAATAAAAATGTCTATATTAAAGCCAGGTGATACAACCTCAGAACGGAACAAGGCAACACTTCTTGCAAGACTGGTGACAGGCTTACACTAGTGAATGCAAACTGGAGCTCTAGGACCATGTTACCAATGACACCAAACTGTGAGCTGAGTTAGAAGATTCTGTATGGAGACGTAGCATGGAAAAGGGCCATACAATGGTGGACATCCACATTTGCAAGTGGGGAGCAAAAATAAACACACTGCAGTCAAAGAATGTCAGGAAGTGTTTTGCAACATAGCATTTCAATATGTTGTTTCTGTGCTCTTTTCCCCCTGAAGAAAGTTTTCTTTGCTTCACACAGGGACTCAGTACCTCAAAGGTATCTCAGGAATTCTCCATAGAAAGCACCTAACAATTTCAACCCAGCCATTGTTGCTACCATCAATATTCAGCAGCATGTGAGCCCAGGGACACAGAAGCTCTTTAATCCTGGGGAAACAAGCAGGGATTATGTATTATGACCTCCTATTACAGTAAGTATAGTCTTTGTAGATGGCCAAGTGCCATATTAGTCATAATGTTAGGAGTCATAAACCTTTCTTCCATTAGGCTAGTATTAAAAAAAGCTTTTACTGCAGATCATGATAGTTGTAAGCTATTTCAAAGTACCAGCATCTATTTGCTAGATAGTGAACCAGGTGGTGTATAGACAACCAGGACTTAACAGAATTTTCATAAAACATGCAAGAAACATGTTTCACACTGGAAAGTACTAACCATATCAAACACTGTATTTCTTTTTCTATGCAAGTTTTCTTTCTACGTACCATAAAAGCTAAGCCGCTTGTATAGCACTTCTTTGCATCAAGATTGAACAAGCATAGACAAATATACCATCTCCACACATGGTTTATATATTGCTTTCCAATATGCATCTAACTTGAGTAAGCTTACAGGGGCCTGTTCTTCCAGTACACAGGAAGCTTCTCTCGCTTTATATGGGTTCTGTATGTGCAAATTCAATCTTGTGTGATGACCCTTTTATATAAAAAAATTGTTATATGCAAGCTAAATTCACTTATGCAGTCAGTGTGGTGGAAGTCTGCAGTCAGCTGCTTTGTGTGATGCATTACGGGAGTAATGTGCACAAAAATATAGTCCCCTGTGTGGATCTGTGCTCCTCTCTCATTGTCTGACACATGTTTCAGTAGTTCCTGTCCCCATTATGATAGCACCCTGTTCTTGTCTGAACTGTCTGCTGTTGATAAATACTAAAATTGTCTTGTAAAAGTGGAAGAAATGGGTCTGGGGTCAGTACAGTCAAAGTCTTGGAACGTATCCCTATTTGTTACACCGTAAAGAGGGTTCCTTTTATGCAAATTTGAGTTATGCCATTTTCCAGGAATGCATGTACAACATAAAGCAGGGGAAACCTGTAGTTTCCAGATCAGAAGGCAAGGAAATCTTCACCATCACCTACTTCAGAGGGCTGAGGGACCTCCGGGGAGGGCCTCATTTAGCCCCCAGAATTAAAATCACTGGTATGGTTGGCAGTCTCTGAGGAATGAATAGATTGGACACAAAAATGGTATGATGAAAGGCAAGATCACAGAGCAAGCACTTCCCCAGTAAGCTGGAGAAGGGTGTGCCTACGGGCACTAGGCTCTGGGACTACACTGATCACTATCAAGAAGTTGTCAGTGGAGTGCGTTAGAAGCAAAAGGTTGGAATTGTAGTGCCAAACAAACATTTGTCCCTGGATTTTCACACCAATAAATGGGGAAAGTGAGTAAAAGGGTCACTGTCCCAAGGCACAGTAGAAGCAGGTGCTTTCATTTACTATCAGTATAAACATAGTTAATTTACTTTTGTTGCATTTTCCTTAATTAACTCTGTAGTCTTTCTCCTCTTAACAAAGCTTCTTTATTTTATATAGAGATGCAATACTTTGGGAAGGAGAGGCATTGACAACACGGTCCAGGAAATTTGTTCTTCATCACTCCTATTCCAAAACACTGTTCATTTCAACGCTTTCATGCATTGCTTGCTCTAGAATTTCTCTGATACTGTATGTCTCTGTTAGACACAGAATTTCTCTGTAGTGATGGACACCACACAATTAATGCCACCTCTACTCTCTGCTGCCAAATTTTCCAGACCAGTGGGGAGTTTTGCTGGCCAAAAGACAACTCCATGAGCCAAGTCTGGCCTACCCACGTTTCTTGGTCACCAATGTCATAGTACAGTGTTCATTTCAATGCTCATGAGCATTGCTGCTCTGGAGTTCTCTCTAGGTACAGAATTTCTCCTTGGCAGTTTAGAAAATGTCTGCGTCCAATGTAATATATTGCAGCACTAATCTGGCTAGGTGGTATTGGAATAATACTCTGTCCTTTTCAAGATTCTCCCAAGTAGTTTCAGCTGTGGAAGACAAGGTAATGTAGGGACACATGAAAAAAAGAAATCAGTCTTTTATTGAATTTTTAGTGTACCTAGCAGAGGAGGCCGCTTATTTCTCAGCACCTAGAAATGCAGCAGGTAAGTGGTCTGGGTAGTGGTATAAAATTAGGCATACAGGAATTACTGAAGTGGAAATAATGTTCATCCCCACAGGGGATTACCAGTAAAGACTAATAGTAAGAGGTAAAAAGTAAAAAACTATATATATGCAATACATTTTCCTAGGTTTTCCTGTTCTTGTCAAGAATCTCTCCAATGCAGCCTTTTGTGCACATTTCCTTTCTACTTGCATTTCTACTGTCCACTCAAAGTTGGAGGCTTGCATGCAGCTGATAAGATTTCTACAGAAGGCTTATATTCAGAAAAAAAATAAATAGGAAATTGCTATAGCGTAGCTAAAACTAAACTAACTTCCCATTCATGCTACTGTCACTGCAATGTCACACCATTCGTATGCAGAATAGAGCAGAAAATACTGTATCATTTGTTTATAGCTCTTTTTCAAAACTGGTATTTGTCTTCCGTTGTCAGCTTCTTTAATAATCTAAAGCCAGAAAAAGTGGGGACTTTAGAGTCCCCTCACTGCAGCGCTATCATTGCAGTACTTCACTGCAGTGCTACCATTGCAACGGCTGACCATGGCCATCATGATCATGAACTGTGTCAGATGGATCATAGTTTCTCTGGGGTATACGAGAGTTTACTACTAAAGAACACAATACAGTTTCATTCATTCTCAACACGCTAGGATTTGGGATTTGCTCCATCCAAAGTTGATGGATGTTGCATTGGTTTAACTCAGTTACTTTGAAAAATCTGTAGGCAGAATATTAGGACAGACAAAATTAACAGAAACCAAATAAATGCCATTTCTGAAGTAATTTACTATTAAGAATTTATTTGGGAAAAACATAACTAAAAACATGGAAGAATATATTAGGTGCGGTTGATCATCTTCCCAGTCAACAAAATAACAGTAAAACAAATGTGTCAACAGATAAAGTGACCCCCGCCAGATTATTGTACCAAAAAAGGTTAAGTGACACAACCATCTGTAACTGGTGATGCGGTGGCGGAGTGTGTCTGCAGTCTGACCCACCATGCGAGCAGCGCGTGATCACAGTGTTAAGTAGGGCATGATCACCTGTGGTCTAACCAACCAAAGACCACCTAATGGGCATGGCTGGCTGGCCAGCATGTCCATGTGTTCCAGAACTTACCATCAGGGGAGCTTTCTGATTGGCTAAAAATTTTATATAGGGGACCGCACGCCTTGGTGCAGGGTCCCCGGGCTCCGACTCTCGAGACAGACTGATCACCTGTCTTGGGGCCTGGTCAGACCCCTAGGTCACCAGCAGAAGCTGCTCTGGTTGCTCCGAGCGCCATAGCTTACTGCCTCGCAAATCCGGAACGTCCTGTACCTTGTCCTAGCCAGACATTGTACTTGTATCGTACTTAGACTGCGGTCTTCACCCGTCACCCGTCGCTTGTCCGTCATCTGTATTCCCTTGCTGTTGTATATAGTTTATCATCTGTATCGTTCTCCAAGTCATATCACCCACCAAGTTATTTCGACCTACCGTTAGACTGTTGTGTAAGTAAACATCAAGCTTTATTTCACCCCTCATTGCCTCCGGTGTTTATCTCCCTCTTGCACCTGGCATCCCCGAGCGTGTCTGGGTTGGTGTCACCACCCGGTGCCCCACTCAGGACGCGACTGCGGCCGTCTTCCCACATACCTTACGGAGAACGCACCCACAAAATGTAGGCAAGTTTTTAGTGTAACTTCATCTATTCATACATATAATCACAGTTCTGGAACAGTGGTCGTCAAAAACGACATGCAGACAACCCTCCTCCCCCACTTCCCTCAAGGGTCTCAGCCCAAACAGAAATACCTGGTTCCCAGGAAGCAATTCTGCCTCATGAAGTGACTTTCAGTGAAGAGATGGATGCAGTGAACAAGTTTTCCTTTCATTTGTTGTAATTTGTACCAAAAAAAAAACAACTCTTTCAAAAACTCCCTCCCCGACTAAATCTGTTTTAGGAACAACACTATTTTTGACAATATTCCAAGCTTTGGGCATTGTAGGACAGCCACTGCCTGACAATTTTTTGGATTCTACAGGGTCACTTAATTTCTTTTACAACAGCTTTCTACTCAACTACCTACTAGGGACAAAACTGACATAACATACTCATTCTATACAGTATCAAATTGGTTTAACATTTTCTTGGGCTATATTTGACTCAGTGTGAGGAAGTTGGCTCCTTTACCTACTCTCAATTCCATAAGCCATCAACAGCAACCCTGAAATTTCAATACATAAGAAGGGAAAATATTTTTTAAGGAGAATTTTTTTAAGTATAATAACAACATCATAAAACAATGTAATGATATTTTATAAAGCTTCCATAAATTAGTGGGGGGTTCCAGAAAAAGTTATTCAATATTAATATTTCTGTGTAATTCTTTTTTGATTTTTTTGTGTAGAAAAAACGTTTTGCTTTTTAAACTAGCCTTACAAATGTCTATATACATACTAAGCTCTAATTGAAGTGCCCCTCCCTGCCTTCCCAACCCAGAGCACGTGTAAAGATGCCCACAATACCTACATCATTGTAGCTTACACTAGTGCAATTCTATCCGCAAGTTGTTCAGAGATCATTCTACACTAGATATGGCAGTTATGCTGATGTAGGGATTTATATAATCTCTTTACCCTTTGTAGTCAATGTCATAAAAGTAAATTATATAAGTATAACAGTGTTGTGCATCTATTCCTACTACTCCTGCTGGTAGTTTTTTTCCAGAATCCCACTTCTTTAACGGTTATAAACTGGAAATTAGTAGACAGTTTCAATATCCATAGCCAGCTGATGCCCATTTGCTCTTGTGCCAAAGTTATCTTTTGGGTTAAACATCAGGGTTGCCAACCCAAGAAAATACCTAACCAATACGGTATAGGATCACGTTTGCCTTTTTCACCCAGCTCATCATTTTACTGATGGTTCATAGTCATGCTGCAGCTCCCTCTTCCCCTTTCTTGTTTCCAACTGATGAGCTCCCAACCTACAGTGGAATTTTGGTTTCCTACCTGTAAATGCATGATCTTCTACTATGTGCTATTGACCCTGCTTTATTACTCTAGTCACTAAGGGCATCCGTTTCTTCCTGTCTGATATTCTAATCCTTCTCCATTCAGTTATGCCCCTCAACACTGTCATCTGAAAATCTCATTAGTTGACTCGTACTCCTCCTAACAAGGCATTATAAAAAATGTTACATAAAATTGGTCCATGAGGGATTGCACTAATAATTTCCCCCAGTTCAACAGTTCCACCTCAATACAACCTGGTGCAGTCTGATTTAAAATTCCATCAACTAATCCCAATCTTGTCTATTTTAGTTAATGATTTCCCATATACCACTATATCCACTACTTTACTGAAGTCCAAATTGATTAGAATGACCATATTTTGTTTGTCCAGAAAAATCAATTCTGTTGGGTGGCAACTATCAGATTAGTTTGGCACAGTCTCCGATTTGTAAACCCATGATCTGGTATTCTATTTACCTCTGTGGCTTTAATTATGCTTAAGGGCAGGGGCGCAGAGGGGTATTAGCAAGATAATGGCTGACCATATCCCCTCCACTATCTGAGGTGGGGTGAACAGGACATGTGAAACCAGCATACTTTATCATGGTCCATGATGCATTTATTTATTTCCAGAAACATTCACACAAGGTTTTTATACAGTAATTCTTGAACCACAGGAAATGCCATACTTTATCATGGTCCATCTAATCTTGTATACCACCTCTGACTCAAGCCATCACCAGATATTTTAGGGCAGGGAAGCTCAACTTTTTGTCCCTTTGAAGTAGGGACAAACAATTGAGACACTGGCAGATAGATATCCCAGATCTTTGGCCGAAACAGCAAGGTTGGGTTCTCAACATACAATTTTCCTAAACCAAGGCTTGTCTAACTAAAGAAGCAGAAGCTGGTTAAAGCACAAGACATATACAGAGATGTTGTATTACACTAAATACTGTAATCCAGTTGACTGATAAAAGCCCTCTTGTTCTGAAAAGTTTGCAGCAACGCTGGACAAAGGCTAGATGCGTGTATGGCTCCAAAGAAGGTAACATTTCCAGCAGGAAATTTTGAATGCAGTGGAATAGACAAAGTGAGTAAAGCCAGGCACTCTTTCTTGGAGTAGCAGAGCTCCCTCTTGAAAAAAAGTAGGGGCCCAGGGCCTTGCACTAAAATGAAGTGTTTTGAAAGAGAGTTCCAGAGCAGAGTATATCCTGTGGATGCGTAACTCTCTTTTACATCTTGAAAGTACATGATAGATAAGATTAGATTTAATAGTCCTCTATTAGATTACCCACTCAATACATTGAGGATCATTATTTTCCATTTACAATCCTTCAACCAGTTCAGTCCACAAACAAGGACCTGTACCCAAATTACTTTGTAAATAAGATCTTAGGAGACACTGGAACAAATGCATTAAAATAAATCCAATTTCTTACTTAAGCTGCATTTTTTAATTCTTCCAGAAACATTTGATTGATGCGTTTATTTATTTCCAGAAACATCCATACAGGGTTTTATACAGTAATTCTTGAAACACAGGAAATGCCATACTTTATCATGGTCCATCTAATCCTGTATACCACCTCTGACTCAAGCCATCACCAGTTATTTTAGGGCAGGGAAGCTCAACTTTTTGGCCCTGCAGGCCAGATCAAACCAAGCATGCAGAGACTGGGCTGCATGCAGTCCTGCTTTAGCTCTGCCCAGCCCCACACACCAGGATCTGGCCCCATGTCACCCTCTACTTTTGATCTAGCATGCAGGGCCACAAACTGCAGGGCTCTCAACAGACCTGTGGGGAGCCCCGTGAGCTAGATGACATAGTCCTTGGGGCCATATCTGACCCATAGGTCATGGGTTGAACATT
>NW_005842012.1:1483171-1501165 GCF_000455745.1 Alligator sinensis | reverse complement strand
ATTCCTGCTTCAGTGGAAAGATGCAAGAAACCTCATATTCAGCACATGTAGGATACTCTGTCCCAAAATTAGGATTAATCTTTATACATGATAGTTTAAGATTGTTTAAATCCTCTTCCAAAATGTGCTCGAATTCATGCCTATCTATAGATATTCCTTTTAGGCATATTCCTTTTAGGCATATAAAGCATTGGAATCTTGTTAAATTTGTCCTCGTTCTGGTGACTTGCTCACTGATGATTAGATGTTATAAATACAATTTCTGCCACTAAACAGGGTTTTGCAGAAAGGAGGCCTTGTCAAACAAGCCTCTTGTCCTTTTTTTTTTTTTTTTGGTACGAGTACAGGTCTGGTTGATTAAGTCAGATGTTTCCAAGGCATCTTAGTCCCATGCATCTTCATTAAAAATTTGCATTATACAAAATTAACAGGGCACATAAAAGATGGTTTAAAAACAGACTTACTGACAGATCTCAAATCATAACTGTTAATGAGATGAAATCAATGAGCATGCCTGTTACTAGTGGTGTTCTCCCAAGCTTTGCAATAGTTTTATCAATGAAATAAAAGATAAAATAAAATCTTTGCTGATTAAATTGCAGATGATGTGTCAATTAGTCGGGTAGTAAATAATGAAGACGATAGGTTACTCCTATGTGATCTGAATCACTTTGCTAACTGGTCACTATCCAACGAAATATGTTGTAATATACTCTAATACAAGGTCATACATCTGGGATGAGAACAAGGATTGAAAATTCTACCTATTGCATGGGAGACTATATCTTCGAAAAGTAGCAACTCGGAGGAGGACTTCGAGCATTTTAGAAAAGCGTCTTATTCTCAGTTTTCAGTGCAATCCCACAGTTTAGGCAGGCGTTTAGCAAACAAAACTAAACTGTGATATTGTTTAGTGCATTTCTGTTTTATCTTTTCTTCTGTTTTGCAAATCATTCTATTTTCCTATTTTAAGCTGCCCTGAGCTTCTGTTGAAAAGGGCAGCATATAGATCACACAAATAAATAAAATATACCTTATAATGTGAGGATTGAGATTAATCTATCCAGTATATTAGGATCAGAGGTAATTTGTTCACTGTACATAGAAAATTACACACATAGTAAGATTGGGGAGAGGAAGATTTTTCAATCAAAGCCATAACAAGACAAAGGTATAACAAGATCTGATGGCTGGAAGCTGAAACCTGTAAAAATGATGGAATTTTCTTACACCAAAAGTAATTAAAACATTGAGAAAGTTTACCAGGGGATATACAGAATATTTATTATTCGAGTTATGATACACTATTATTGAATATTATATATGTTGTGATAACAACCATCATCACTAGGTCACAAGTCTTCTACTTTGCTGATTTCTGTATAATTTATTTTAAATACATTCAGTACATGTTAGGTCAGATTCTCCCCATCAAGAAATATCTATCTTGCAGACGGCAATAAACTGAGGAAGAAGCAGCATCATGGGACTAGTTTCTATCCAGTGGACCATTCTACACTTGCCTGAGGTAATGCAGGTCAATTTTAATAAAGGATAACACTCCCATTGTTTTTATGAGGTACTTGGTTTCATGGGCATTTTCCCTTTTATTCTTCCCCCACACACATACTTTTTCTTTAATTTCCATAACTATCCCATCTCTGATCTCAAATTTAATCTTCCTTTGTCTCCTTTTTATGCCAATCAGTGTGGCTTCCCTAATTTTATCCAGTGACTTCATTTGCTTTCAGTCCTTCTGTCTTCTCCCTCAGAAAGGAAAGCAGTTTGCATGCTACAGAACATAGGTGCCAGCTTATTTCTGCTGGGGAGCAGCCCTAAAATGATGGACATGTGGCAAGTTTTACACATTTCAGGTGACAGCCCTCTTCCCAAGGCGGGCCAGGGCCCTTGGGCCTCCACACACACGGAGGAGGCTACAAAGATATAACATCCAAACTTGTCTTCATCTGGAAAAAGGAAGACTGAACTTTTCCCACACTGAGCAGGTTCAGCTTCTTCAGTTATCATTGTATCCTCCAGAAGACTCTTTTAATGATGGACATATACTTGCTAGTAGAACTGCTATTGGCAAGACATTCTGAAATACACACAGTACTTGGGAACATACACTGTTAAATGTTTATTGTTCAAACCCTAATGATCAGTCACTACCCCAGTTTTTCTGGAAAACTTGTGTCAATATAGGTCAAATGTCCTTTCATTGAAGCTTTAGTCAGCTGCTACCTTCTTTGGCTGTTCATCTGTCAGAAGTCAAGAAGATCCAGTAAGATCACTGTTTTCAATCATTAGAGAGAATTTCTAAACAAAAACTGAGTCCTTTATGGAAAAAAGTTGCTTTATAATGAATAACTTAGATGTGGTAGACACTGCAGTTTGCATTTTATTCCATACCTCAAGTCCAAAAAAATGGCATAAAAATGTCCTTAAGTCAGTGACTGAGTTTGCCACAGGGAAAAAAATACCATTTCTACATTTCTTGATTTTTATAGATTTTCATTATTTTTAAAAAAAAGAAAATGTATTAAAAATGAAATAAAAAACCCAGGGCAAGGATAAACTTGTTTCCAAAGTAATTTTAAGTATGAACAACTTGCTTATGATTCAACTCGCTGCTTGAAAAATCAATGCATTTTTTAAACAATCCAGACATTTACTATGCATGTCACTATAAATTTATCACTAATACATCAGAACAGCCCTGTTCTCTGTACCATGCATAATGTAGACTCATTAAGATATGCAGTAAAATTAGTCACAATGGCTCTACCTAAAAGTTAATAAGTACTGAAAAAGCAAAATTATTCCAGGGAAGCTCTTGGGACCGGGAGAGAGGTATTCTTGATCCAAAGCACAATTACAATTTTACAACATTTCATATAATAGTTATTCTGATTATTAGGACTACTGCACCTGAGATGGCATCATTCATTTGCTTGTTTTAGCAATGTTGATGCATATGTGTTTCATAATCCATTTATTCTTAGTGGTCTCTTAATATTCTTTTCTGCCACAGAATTGCTGCAACTTCATTAAAAACACAAGCTTGCAAAATTGTTCCACATATGTCTTATATACCTAACTCTGGTACAGGCCAGTTACAATATGAAGGGCCCCTCCAGACATTAAGGTAAAGGCATGATAGGATCTGATGCATGATCCACACAATCATGCCACAGCAGGAGGCCTGATGGTGGGATCCAGCATCAGATTGAAATCATGCCTTATAGTCACCATAGGGCGAGCTCAGGATCATGATGCCAGGCTTCCCCTGCATAGGCAAGTAGGAAGCTCTTGCAGCAATGAGACTCCCAGCGGGGGCCATGTTCCATGTGGGGAATAGCATGTGGACCACTGGCCCCACTGCAAGCCTTGTCAGCTGAGGCTCACAGAGAGTTCAGCACATCGAATGCTGCCACAGCTGCAAGTCCCATCAACTTTAGCATGCTATTTATTGATTGAACGCGAGGCTTACAAGTTAAGACATGATTAACTGGCTAATCATACCTTAGGTATAACATTCAGATGAGGGATAACAGGCAAAGCTCTTTATTCCCCTTTCAGTTTTGTGTCCTACTTGGAAGGCCTCAGTTCTCCCAAGAGCAGCATTAAGGACATAAGTGAAGGAGTCTGCACAACTACACACATGTATACATGCACAAAGTGAAATTTATTTTCTCCGAAAATAATTTTTTAAGAAAATGTCCTGCCTCTTTATGGCCCAAGCTAGAAGGCTCCTCTCAATTACTGTTCCCACAGGAAGAGGGGAAAAATGTTTCAAGTCAGGCAACCTGAAGAGTAGATCAGTAAAAGAAAACCATAGAATTAGGCTTTAGCTACAAAAACTATGAAAGGCAGGATATTTACTGGATTCTGAGACTTAAAGGCTCTCCTGTGCACTGCCTTCCCTGGGTCCTGGAAGAATAAACAATGAGCCATCACTACAGGTAACATCAGCCTGGTTTACAATGAATTGTTTGCTTCAGTGAAAAGGAACAATCTGTCCTTAAATTAATTATAGAATTATTTTAAAGCAAAAGGGTCACAACTCCCTATCCCTTCTTGCCTCCTCTCTCGCATGGGAAGTGCAAAAGAGAGCTTCCTGTGCCACTGACTCCTCTATATATCGTTTTTCTGAAGACCTCATGGCTAACCCTTGCCAAACCATTTCAGTGCAGATTAAGCGCACACGATTATAAAGATTATAAATCATCTAATTCTCCTATCAGTCATCAAAAAGGAATCCGCCCTCAAAAACTAACAGTACAAAACTGGAATTTGTAGGATAAGGCATATAGGCATATGATAAGTCAAAATATTATAAGAAATTACACAAAACTAAAAGTTTCAGAGGAACTGCACTTGTTTTTGGAAAATGTGTTCATTGATACCTGGAATCATTATTGGAAGCCAGCAACAACCTTAACTATGGACTGGCTATTGGGAGTCAGCTGTCAATGGGATCTGTGAGCTGCTGTCAAAACATGCTTAACACCATTCCTACTAGGAGGACCTGCAGAACTTTGCAATGCCAGTTAGAAACATGCAGAATCAGTTGGGAAGTATTTTAAGCTGTTCTCTCCAGAATGTATGAATGACGCCTTCACTCTAAAATTCTTATTGTGCTACATAAAAGTACCTACAGCACGTAAGCTATGGCCAATTCAAAATGCTTTTAGAGCCCTGCTGCAAAATAGCAGCCACTCACAGAACCTGGAAATGAAATAGTTAGCATGTCCTGTGCAACATAACAGGATCATAGAACTCCAATGTCATCATATTTATTCATACCCACATTGTAATTATAATAATGCATTCCTTTAAATGGAATGTTTTAAATATCAGTGTCCCTCATGTACTTTAAGGGATAGATGTCAAAATTGTGAAGTCTCTTCTGTTTTGCAAATAGTGCAGTTTTTAATACTGTTAAAAGTTACTCCCATGAGAAGGAGATTTAGCTTAGATATCAGAAAGAACTTTCCAGCTAGAAATAAATTATATGGAGAGACTATGTCATCTCAATAACCAGACTCCCCAGACATCCTGGCATGCTCTCTGGGCAGGGCTCTCTGCTCCACAGCAGGCCTCCCCATCCCTTCTGCTCCCTGGCTGCAGCTCCAGCACAGACTGTGGGCTGGTTCCTCCCTCCCCCTCACCACTGCCTGATGAGCAGGAATTCCCCCCTCCCCTCTGCCTTGCTGAGGAGGTTTCTGTGTATTAGCTAGCAGACCACATGCTGGCTACCCTCTGTGCTGAATCAACAGGTAGCTGGTAATGTCCCTCTGTTGTTTTCTTAATGGGATGATAAACACTGAGGTAGGGGTGATAAACACTGTTATCGATTCCCTGCTGGGCTAATCAGAGCATCCTGCCCTGGCCTGGCCATGCCTGCCCCCCCAGCTCAGCATTATGGAAGAAAGGGAGGGCTGCTCTAACAGCCCCCAGCTTCTAGCCTGTGCCACTGCAGGCACGTGCCTGCATTTCTGGGATGTCTGTTCGGTTACAAACCGGTTCAGCCTAGCCAGGTTAGATTAACCTGCAAAGATTGAATCAATTCAGGCTCAGACTTTTTGAATGTCTGTCCCTAGCCCAGGTGAGCTGGGTCAAACTGAGGAAGTAATAACTCTTCTGGGCATGCGCTGTGCTAAGTGTGGGGGCGCACCAAGCTGAAAGTAAAGAGCTGGTCCCCCCGCCTCCACATCTATAAGCAGCCAGTACTCAGTTTGAAATACACTCTAAAACTCCAGACTAACAATTCTACTACTCAAGCACAATGGAACTTCCCATCAGGAAGTCAGAGCTCACCTATTGAGGAGAGCTTTCTCAGGGGAAAGCAGACTAGAGCTGATCATCACAAACTTCATCACTTTCTATTTAAAGCACAAGAGGCATTTTCAGCTGCCTTCTCTAACATAAAAGCACAGTGACAAGCACGGAACATGAACATGAAAGTGCTGTGATACTAGAGTGATTAAGTTTGTAAAAAAACCTAAACCAGCAAATTGTGACTTGAGTCACAAGTGGCTCCTGGGCAGTTTACATGCAGCTCCTGAAGAAAAAGCAGTTAAATAAAAACCTACCTGTTATTATTTCCTATTTTTTATTTTCCTCCATTCTTGCTTATTACTTTTCTAAGTAATAATGCACCTAATGCAAAGCTCTTATTTGAGTTAGGACACCAGGCACAAGTCACTGACTGGGACTTGGCTATCTCAAAAGTTTTGTTCCCTGTCACTCTGCAGCCCTTAGCAGATGTTACCAATCTCCTGAGATAGTCAGAACAAAGCGTCACTGCACCAAAGTAAGACTCCAGGAAGCAAGAACCAGGGAAACAAAAACAACTAACTGTGCTCCATACTCCATTTACTGGGAAGCAGACTCAAGGAAGCTGGTATTCTATACCACTCCTGATACTACAGCCTTTGGCTAGGGACAGAAGTTACACATAAACCAGTTTGAGTGATCAGAAGCTAGTTTAAACCTGTAACAGAACAAGCTCAGTGCACATAAACCAGTGTCAAAATGGCTGAAACTGGTTTAAGATAAACCTGGCTGAATGTAGGACTGGGCTTAACTGATTTGGGTCAAAACGGTTTATGAAACTTCTGACCCAAACTGTTCCTGGTTCAAGTCAAATCACAATCCCTCAGCATCCCAGCATGCTTTCCAGCACTGGGCTGGGCTGTGCAGTCTAGTCTGCTCCAGAGAGGAGCTTTCCAGCACTGGGCTGGGCTGTGCAGTCTGCCCCGCCCCCGTGCTCCCTAGCTGAAGCAGTGAGGGCTGGTTGACAAAGGAGTGTGCACGTGTGGTGCAGGGGGCGGTCACGCAAGTCTGGCTAAGGATGCAGCCCGTTCTACAGGGGGTTGGACTGTACTGTCCTCCCCCCACCCCATCCCCAAAAAACCCTGGCTATGGTCTGGGGCCAAGGAGCGGGGTTAAACACCCCTTTCCCTGCTGAAACTTACTGCTGGCTGCAACTGTGGACTACAAATCCCAGAGGCACCTGGAAGCAGGAAAAGGAAGTGATGGGCAACCCTGCAGAGTACTGCTGTTGTAATTCTTGACTGCCAATCCCAGAGACCTTAGGGGCAGCTGGAAAAGGAAGTGAACACAGCCAGAGAGCCATGCTCTTGTGCCCCGTGATTTGTGGCCTGAGCCACTGCAGGCATGTGGCTACATTTCCTGCATCAAAGGTAAAGGTCTGTTCACTTGTTTCAGTTTAATCTGTGCAATTTAGACTAACCTGCAAAGACTGAATCAATTCAGCTTCGGGCTTTTTGACTGTCTGTACCTCGCCTTCATGGCTGGATCAGGCACTATTTCAATGGCTTTTTCATAGCCACACTTCTACCCTCTGATTTACCTAACTCTTACTTAGACTAAGAGTTCTTGTAGTGCTAACTGAAGGAGGATTTTATTAATCACACCCCTATTATACCTGTCCCTATGATGTTTCATGAATGTGTCTTCTGTTGCTTTATTTCTCATTATTGCACTATATAGGCACTAGCTATTTTTGGAACAACTTATGGATTATGAAGGATTTTAGTCACAAAATGCTGCTTGTTGCTACAGTCAGAGCCACTGGATTATGAAGGAGGCTACAACGAGCTGTTATTTTCCAGCTGTATTACGTAAGTGCTGGTTGCATAGAGTCAAGATGAAAAACTAAATAACTATGCATGCCTGACAACATTTCTTTGTGAATGGAGAAAACATTCAGCCTGATGTGCTGTCGCTGCTTTCCTGTTTGCTGACTACTGTACATAAACACATACACAGGTAATGTTCAAACCAGCTATAAATCAAAAATAGTTTAAAAACTGAGATGCAAAACAACAAATTATGGGCTAATCTCTGCTTATGTGGGTATGCTGGCTTCCATAGTTACTTCAACAGTATCACAACACCATAATGCTATGATAATGCTGTTCTTTGTTAAAGAGGGAAGGGTATTCTTGTGATATCCTTTGTTTTTTGTTACCTGATTCCATTTTGGAGGGGGTTTCCCTCTATTTCTACATAAACACTTAGGCAACACTAACTAATCACAAAGAGAGAGGGAGGGGATTTCACATTTATCCCCTGCTTTCCACCCTTCAATATATAATAAAACAACTAGCATTTAAACAAAAATCTTGGGAAGCTCTACAAATTATAACTTACAAATTTTTGAGGGGCTTTTCTAGAGAGTCATACACAGGTGGAGCCTGTCCTATGACTTAGCAGGACCCCAAGTGAAATGGCTTCCAGCTGAGAAAGACAGCATGACAGAGAAAGTGGGCGGAAAAGGAGGTCAATGCTTGGGATGTCAAATACCATGCTGGAGTTAATCAGTGTCTCCTGCTAATGTAATTATAAAGAGTCCTGGATATGGGCCTTATAGGTACAGCTAAGCTCAGACAAAGACTTTTTTTGCACTGGTTTTGCCAACTTTAACTGCAACGTTCTTGTATGTAGTTTACTCTGAAGAAAACTGGCACTTTCCATAGCACTTCATCAATAGACTATTATCTAATATAAATAGATAGTTTTATAGTTCTAAGGAAAGAGAATTAGATTTTCCTTTTTTTAATAAATAAAATATGACTGAGATTTTTAATTCAACATTTTTCATTTAGTTTCTCTGACATTCTTATACACGCTTAGAGACTTTATTAACAATTGATGACCATGAGACAAGTCTGAAGCCATAATTATAAATGAATAAAGCAGTCCTGTCTTCTCAGTGTCCTAAAATGTACATTTGAATAAAAAGGCAGAAATGTAACAAACCTACAAGCCAAATTCTCAGCTGTTGCCACAGGTTTATTGGTTATAATGCAGTGATTCTGACTTATACCAACAATGGATCTGGCCTTATATTTACAGTACAATACTTTTACATTTCAAGATCTTATAACCAAAATTATCTGAAAGCATCTCCTATGTACCAGTAAAAAGATAAGTACCAAACTAAAAATAAATAAAAAGACTTCACAGTACCTGACTGTCCTCAAAGTCACTATTGTCACTGAATGGTGAAAACCATCATCGAACTACAAGTACAAATGAATAGGAGGTGGAGACTTTAATGATAAATAATCCTTCATACAGTATCGAACATGCAGCAAAACGATACTAAGGCAGAACTATAAAACAAATTATTGTTAATTATGGATCATAATTTATGGTTATAGCTACTAGGAAAAGTTCAACTAGAGAGAGAATTCACAAAAGACCAAAGTTCTGCAGTAACAATGGAGACTAGCAAATTGGTAATATGAGTGTGCAACAACAACAGAGTCCAAGTAACACAATGGATATTACCATCACTTCAAGAATATTACACATCGACATCAAGAATAGTTTGAGACAGAAGGTCATTCCTTTCTTGTTCAACCCTTTCATATCTGAATGCATGTCTACCGGAATACAAGCTACACAGCATAAGCACACATTATTTGAGGGAAAAGATCACCCTGCACCTGTCTATAAAATGGTAAATATTAGGGAAACGAAAGCTAAAGTGTCCATTAAATGATATTAATTACCTTGGAAAAAGGACTGGATCTTTGATCGCAAGTATTAAACTGACTTCCTCGCAAACACTCAGTGTATTTAGGGACCTGGAAAATGAACATTAGTAATTGTTCGGTATTGCACACAGCCAAGGTTGTGACCCTCAAGTTAAAAGGTTTATAATCAGCAAGAATATAAATAGCCACGGCTCTACTCACCTCTGTTCCTACTACTGCCAATGCACTCTAGCTGGATTACTAGAAATGTGTTCTCCTGTGCTTTATAATAGGGATTATTCTTTATGTGCCTGATCCAACCCTCATTGAATTCAACAATGTAGAGTGACCCTAACACAGGATGACTCAAGATGCAATAGGCAGGTTTGTAATATAGATGTAGGGATTGTAACCTTCCAACAGAGTGTCTCTAATAGGAGTGGCATCCAGAACCAAGTGCCTCCAAATTATTTTAGGTTTAATTTAAAAATAGTTTGATTTAGTTACTGATTAACATAAAAGAAGAAATAATTCCCTCCATCAAATGGGCATTAGAAGATGTTACTTTGTAATTGAAGAAGCTCCCTTTGGCTGGTTCCAGAGCAGTGTTTGTTCTGTAACTGTGACGTGGTAAATAGCAGTTAGTCATTTGCTGAAGTCAGTGCACCTGTCAGACACTTGAATGATACTTTATGGATGCCATTCTGTACTTTAATAGTGCTAAATATGGAGCTGGGTTTCATTCTGCAGCCTTTTTTAAGCTGATGCATTATTTTTTTCACAGTTTCCCTACCAACCTGTTAGACTGGGGATCTAGGGAACTAACAGCTAAATCTGTACCTTACTGCAAGCTGCTCAAACTCATGCCCACTAAGCTGTGGTCCACTTCAGTGTGTATATTAATGCCCAGTAGAAACAGACCTGATATGTATGATCAACTGTTTGGCTCTAGTATTTTCTAGGATGACTGTACAAGGCAGTGGTTCTCAACATTTTTAGACTCAAGACACCCCTCAGAAAATGCCAGCTCTTAGCCTTCACACTTTTTTCGACTACAGAAAAATAACAGCAGTTTTTCTGTTGCAAAGGACTCAGAAAGAGAACAACTATGGATTTCTATTTGAAGTCCCTGGGTTTTGTGAATAATGTTTGTAAGCCTAATGTTTTACTCTGGTTGAAAATCACCAGTCTAAGGGAAGTGAAAACAAATATTTGGAATGATCACATACTTTTATTTAGCCAAGACAAGCAAATCTATGCTTTCTGGGCTTCAGAAAAGATTTTTCATGGGCCACTAGGACAAGCTCTTTTGCTTGTCTGAGACTGTACCTTTGGCATATACAGCAGGTCATGACAACTTCCTCACTGTCTTTGGTTGCTTGAGGCTAATATGAAGCACCTCTAACCCTTAGATTTTTTTCAGTTCCTAATGAACCTTCCTATTGCCTTTGTAACATTTTTCTGGAACACCAGAGCAAGACAGCCGCAGTGGCATAATGAGATGTTGGAGGTGAGGGGGGACACCTCCAGCATCATTACAGTAGAGGACAGCCGCACGTTTGTTTCCACGGGACCTCAACACAATCATCAGAGCTTTAGAAATGAGCCTCTGGGGATCAGAGAAGTGGGAGGGTTCACTAGGATAAGGTCACAAAACAGCATGACAGAGCCTAGGGAACTCTGCAACACATAGCCCGTGCAATGGCTTACGTAATTTAGATACTCAGAAGGTTAAAATTATGCAGAGATCTTTCCAGCCACAAAAGCAATCCAGGACTGGGAAGGTGCAAAGGGAATTTAAAGCTTTCTCTTTGCTTCTAACTCTTCTTCCCCAAGCGCTGAGCTAGAGTTCTCACACCTAGCTTAAACTGGGACAAGATCAGAAGTAAAAGGATTTGGTGGTCACATTCTAATCCTAAAATGATTCAGCAGTTTCTGCTCATCCTAGAAGAGCAGAGATGTTGCAGGTCATAGATGAACTACATTGGACAAATGATATGGGAACAGTGGTTTACTATGTGTGTTACTAAACACAGCGGCAGCTACCAGCTTTAGTCTCTCACCTCCCCCCAATAGCACAAAAAACACCAAATTAAAGCAAAAATGTCTCTATATTTGTTAAAAGGTGAGATTTAACAAAAAGTAAGCTAGACATAGAAAAAATGAGCATTAGACCTAGCAAAAATCAGGTTTAAGTATTTTTTTCCTTTTTAAGTTAAAAAATACCCTGGTGACTGACAGCAGTTAAACTATGCAGGCTTTCCTGGAATCAGTAATGGGGAAATGTCATGTACAGGACACGTCAAATGCAGCTTACTTTTCAAAACAATTTAAAAATAAGATGGCAACAATAGAGGAGGTAATGCAGAAAAATGCTGACTCTGTTTCCCATTGATCTCTGTGGTTGCTCAGGGTGATTGATAATTCTCAGGTTCAGCCCCATGACCAGCAAGAAGAGTTTCATGAATTTTAACCATATATGAAATTTAAAAAACTAAGCTGTAAATGTTTGCCAGGGAACAGAAGCTTCAACAGCTAGAAATGTAAATTGCCACAAATAAGTTAAATGCCTTAAGACTATATCAAGCCACTGTCAAATGGGAAAAATCATTTACGCACAAAGTTGTCACCCATCGCCTTGGATATTCATTCATATTCACTGGAATTTCATCTTTTGTGCAGAAAGTGACTCGAGCTGTTCCAAAATCCAGTATCTTTCACAGTAATAGGTTCACTAAATCTGCAGCACAGCTCTTGGTTTCTGCTCAGCAGCTGGCCTGAGGTTATAGACTGTACTATTTATTGAGCCTCATTAAGACTGCTGTCATGTGGAATCAGCTTAGCATGGCTTTAAGAAAATATTAGAGAACTGCCTGAATGCGGGACTCTGAGTTAATAACATGTTCTAGCACCTGTCACATATGATATTGTACAACTGGCAATGGACACTCAACTGTTTGTTTGTTTTTAAAACATCTCAAAGCAAGATAATAAGTATGATGAAGTTGTTTGACAATAACTCACTAGTAATGCAGTGGCACAGTCCCAATCTAGGGAATAAAAAAGAAATGCTGATGAAAAAGAAAACTATAAATACACTGTGGGTTTATGCTAATACCTTTTGATTAATTCAAAACAGGTATCTTTAATTTCATAAACAATGCTCAGTTCACCTGGGTAGATGCATGTATTTATGTTATCTTATGTACTACAAAGTAGTGGCTTAGTTATATGACTGTGGTTCCATATTATACCTACAGTTGAAGGATGTACTGCAAAGACAAGAAGTTTGGTTACTTTACAAAACAAGATGCTAATACACAATCAGACTGTGCTTTGTCATCCCAGTGTTCCCCCAGAAATGAAAATAGCATGGGGATACAAGAAAGTTTCCTAATACATGGTAATTGCTTTTTATATGTCCACCCCTGCATAACTTCCTATTAAAAGAGGCAAGTTAGGGCTAAAGAAAAAAAAAGTGACAAAGATGGAACGTATTAAACAGCTTTAAATACCTGAGGGACAGAAATAATTCAATAAGATGGTATAAAAATGGGCTGAGTGATGAAAGTTATCTGTGATCAGAATAAACATATTTTAACCTACATATAAAAAATAATTCCCAATACTGAGGTCAGTCAGATAAAGTAATAAAATTCCAGAACAGATTATTCAAGTGCCACACTTTAAACCTGGATTCTATCAAAACCAATAACAAATTTCCACCAACTTTGTAATTAGCAAGACTAGACTTTAGATGAATGTAAGAGATCTGTTTTCACTCACAGTGAAGACAGAAGTTCTTGAATGGAATGATATGACCCAGGAATTCCTTTCAGAATGACAGAAGTAGGGTGGTAATTCTCCATCCCAGTAAAAGTTCACTCAGTGTTGGTTAAAAAGAGAAAAAAAATATTTTCCCCCTCCCCCCCGCGCATCCCCCCCCCCCCAACATTTAGATCAGCAATTTGAGAAGAGAGGCTCTCCTTTATATTATGAAATACTGTTAAATGCCCCGGTTTCATAGCTTCATAACTTTCAAGCTTACATAACTGTAAAATGCAAGTATGCACTGCGTACTAAGCAACACATTTAATTCATACAAATAATTTAGAACAGTAAAGAAGAAAACCTATACACTGCTACATGTCCTGAGAAGGAGTTGTATTTTCTCATGAGCAGAAAATCCTTTAAAAAAGAATTAATCTCTAGCTTGTCAATCATTTTTATAAATCCATTGTGGACTACCTCCAGTTTATCAATATTACTATTTCGTGTTGTAGTCTCAACTAGGTTACAGTATTCTAGTTAAAGTCTTACTCGGATAAATAATGATCTCTAGATGATCTCTATATCCTGAATCAAGCATAAATGTTGTAGTTATGATAAGCCAAAGTCTTTTCTTCTAATAACCTATGAACGAGTCAGCATGCACTCCCTTGTCTCTGCCAAACACAGGCACAAAAGCACATGCACACATACCCAATCTCCCACATACACTTATTTCAGCCATTCTAGTCACATATCAGGCATCATGCTCCTCCACTTGCAGATCCAGGATTTTACAAGGTAGGTTGCAGCAGATATGACCCATGCTGCAGCTCAACCATCGAAGGAGAGGGGCGAGGCAAGGCCAGAGACCCCAGGCCTGTGGGGGACATCTGGGACAAGGGCAGGCAGGGAGCAGGTAGAGGAAGATTGGTTCCAGCAGCATCAGTCTCTCCCTGCACCTGGTTCAGCTGGGGACAACGGTGGTAGCAGGCAGAATCCCCCCCCTACATACTTCTTGCACCTGCTCCTGGGGGATACAGCCAAAGGGAACATCTGAGTGGGGTGCTAAGCTCAGCTGTAAGCAGCAACATGCCCTTGCTCCTTGACTATCCTCCCCCAGGTTTTCCCTGCCAGCCTGGGATCTCCCCCTGAGAGTGGCTGTTCAGAATGCCAGGCTCAGCCAGGAATAATCCATACAATCAAAGAGAAGTAGGGCTGGAACGGACCCCCCCGAGATCATAAAGTCTCAGACATGATCATCCCCATCCATCTCATCTTATATAGGCTGACCATATTTAAAGCTCAGAAATTCAGGACATCTAGAAAATCTGGGACGTTACCACCTCACTCTCACACATCAGTGGGGACAGGGCTGCATAAATATGGCAGAAGACCCTGAAGCCTGATCCCTGCATGTAGGAAAAGGCAAAGACAACAGACCCATGGGGCCCAATTCCTGCATGACTGGAAAAGAGAGAGAAGAGATGGCACATGGCCCTTGGGCCCAAACACAACATGTGGGACCAAACAGAGGTGGTATGGGGCTCCCAAAACCCAGACCCAGAATGCAGAACGGGATAGAGGTGGTGCAGGGCCCTTGAAGCCCAATCCCAGTATATGGGACCATACAGTCAGCATGGTGCCCCAGGGCCTGATCCTGGCACAGGGTCAAATCCAGCCCATGAATCACCTGTGCTCCTTATCTGGAACATGAGGTCGAAATCACCACTGACCTAGAAAGACTGGAATCTTTGTTATTGTAAGCTTTTAAGTACAGTGTTGACCAACATCAATCTAAGATGATTTAGACAGGACCTTGAACAGAGAGTTGGGCTGGCCTCCTGAGGTCCCTGTCTGCCCTATTTTTATTATGATTCTACAGAAGCATAGTTCAGAAATTACAAAATTTTTATTGAAATCTTGGTGCCTATGGCTCCAACTGATGCGACTCCAATTCTTCACATACTTTGGTATACAGAAAACCTAACAGATATAGCAATTCAGAAGATGCAGATTCTAGCCCTGGCCTGTCTGATGAACTTATACAACTCACTCCTCCTCTGAATGCCTCAGTTTACATATTACACATTACGTAATGTCATTAGCAAATGGAAGTTCACTCATTTCTAGTCAAACTGGAAGAGCTATTATAAATTAATAATTTTTATGAATTAAAAATAAATTCCCAATATTGAAAACCCTTGTACATTTGAAAGTTAATGCACATGCCAAGTGTTTGCAAGATCTCAGTTTATCTAAATGCTCAGAGAAAAGTAAGCATAAATCATCATTTTATTTTGACAGCTGTTTTCTATAGACAGTGTATTTACAACAATAACATACTTTGTATTTGGATTAGTATTTCCTAAAAATTCTAACAAAACCCCCGTATGACTACACTATAAAAACCTAACAGAAAGGTGATCAGAAACCACCAGAATTTTACAGAGATTCTCAAATTTTCATAACCTGCAACTGAAGGCACCTATCATTTACCTTTCGGGTTCTTCACTTCCCCAGCATGCCATTTAGTCTTATGAAAGTATCAATGTCTGCTATCCATTTTAAAAATAAGATGATAGTCTAACAAGAAAATCAAAGGCAAAAAAGCACATTTTTCACTCCATTACAATAGGGACGTGACAGGGGTTCACATTACATGTTCTCACTTGTGTTCCTTTAACAAAGGGTTTTGTATTGCAGTGATACTGTTACATGATACAAGGGTTGCTATGATACTTAAAATATACCTTTCACTGAGGAGATACTTACAGTTTTCTTTAAATTATTCTAAATGGAAGAATCTATTTCCATTAACAAAGTAGCCAACTAGCAGAAAAAAGGTAGATTTTCATAAGTTATTAATTAATAATTACTAAAGAAAAGCATATGCCATTCCAGGAAGCCAGAATGACTGCAGTACTTTGTAACGTGACAGGGTTCCTGACGGCTATCCACTCAGATGCTCTCAGTGGACAGCCATCCTGCAACAGCAGATGCATCTGCTGCGCTATGCTGATGTCCCTTTAGTGAAAAGGGAAATCTCAAAGGACTTTTACACTTTCTAATCTTAGAAGACTTTGTAGGTTTTGTAGAGGGAGTGATGGATAAGAAAGAACACCCACAATGTAGGTAGCATCTTTTAGGAGATCACAGCATGATTTGTTTTCTTTGAGTCTTTTGAGATGCAAAGCAAAATGGAGTGAAAAGGTACTTAACTTTCAAAACTCCTCAATAAATAGCAAGGGAGGAGGAGCTGAGAAGCTTTGGTGCCCTTGGTAGTTACCTGGAGTAGAAAAATACAGCAAAAACAAAAATTATCTAATTATTGCATCACCCTTATCCTTTGTTCTTCCTTCTCTTTCTGTTCACTTCTTTCCTAATGTTATACCAATCTTTTTCACTCTCTCACTCATTCCAATCTAAATTTACTTTTAATATTTCAACAATTAGACTGAGCTATCTGAACAACTGAACTAATTGAACAATTAAATAAACTTATTAATTACTGTATTTAGTTGAATACTACACAGCTTCCCCCCAAAAAATTAGCAATGGAAAAAAAAGATGTGGGTGGGGGGGGTTCCTTAAAGAAAGTGATTTTCACATGGGCTAAAGGTTCAGGCTGCATGGACCTGGGGCAGAATTCGCCTCCTCAGCTTCACTTGCCCTCCCTTTGGTGTATGGCCAACATCAACTGGTTTAACCTTCTCTCAATCGCTGCTGAACTAAGGCTTTTAATGTTGGCCTGCATACACTAGAGGTTGTGGCTGTAAGAGGCTTAACCATATAGTGGTTACAGTGCCAGTATACCCTGCCTTGGGAAAGGGAATGAGGCTGATGAAAGGGAATGAGGCTAATTAGAGGACTCCACCCCTGCTCTGCATAGGCAAGCCTGCCGCCGCTGCAGGGGCCAGGATTCTGCCCACTCCTTCCCCCAAGGAAAATTCTGCATGCAGTTTAGAGGGAACCTTGCCACCGGGCTTCAGGGGCTTTTCCTTCTGCAACCCAGCTTTCCTTCCCCCGCAGCCTGGCTGAGCAATTGCCCCAGCGCCACCCCTACATTGGACCTAGCTGCTTAGCCACAGGAAGGCAGGACAGGGGAAGGCAGGGGTAAACAGAGTCTCCCACCCTGCCAGAGCCCCCACCCAGCTGGGAGCTTCATAGTGCAGATGTAGTTTCAGCATCTTCATTTTCATAGGTACACAGGGAACATTTTTATTTTACTGTAATGTACACAGGAGGTTTGCTTTCATACATCAAAACATTTTTATTTTTCAGTTAGAAGTATGTACACTGGACTAATACACACACACACACACACACAAAACAGAGGAATAACCACAATAATAATGGAGAGCAGCAAGACTAGCAGTTTATTAAATCATAATATTTCACAATTCACCTTACTCTTCTTAGGAGTCCCATATCTGATTCATTAAATTGAATACGTACTTAAAAAGGGGTCTTGCACTCCCTGGATATGGATATCAAAGGAATGGTGCATGCAAAAGTGATAATGGACCTGAGCTCTAATCACAGTTATACTGGTGGCAAACAGTTGTAACTCCATGAATTTCAATAGGATTACTCCTGATTTACAAGTGAGATCAGATAATCAGGTTCCCCTCTCTAGAGCAGTGCTTCTCAAACTATCTGATGTGGCGGACTGGCAATTTTTTTTCCAGTGGTCCAGGGACCAGTGCAC
>NW_005842012.1:1455913-1483140 GCF_000455745.1 Alligator sinensis | reverse complement strand
ATGGCAGCAACTGCCTGTAGCAGCGCTACACAAATGCATGACCGGCTGTTTCTTTCTCTTTCCTCACCTCGCACAACGTGATGTCACCTGGAGTGTTGAAACGTACAAACTGTGGCGCTCTGACATATCAATGTTATGCTTCTGAAAATATATTTCTTTCTTTCCTGGCAACTTGCTGCAGACCAGTGACCAGTGTTTCGCGGACTGGCACCAGTTCGCAGACCACCACTTCGAGAAGCACTGCTCTAGAGGACCAAAATAAAGGTTATGCCCAAGATGCTCTTGAAATTGATAGGGTTTTATAAGTTCAGAATCCTGCCTGTAAGCAACAAGCCATCTGCTTTGGTAGATGGCCTGGCTATGCACATATGAAAATTCAAGTGATTTGGCATAAAGAAAAGATATCACAGAACCTAGCCATTTGCTCACATTATGGAAACCAGTAAAGTTTGTCTAACTCTTCTGTAGTACTTCACAGCATGAGCTCACACAGAAAGCCAAGGCTAACCACCTTAATGTAAACAGGGTTTGGAAACCAAACTAGCTAAAATTAAATGGAATGATCAGTCAAAATAGCCTAGGATGAAAGTTAATTTTCTGCATCCTCCTGCCAAGGCAGGATTGTTTTTTACAAAACAGACAAGACAATCAAAAAGGGCAGTTTACTTAAACCAATACGCAGCTCTGTGATATACTACAACAGAAAAATTTACAGGGATGAAGGAAAAATGTCTTCTCAATTAGACTATGATACCATTTAAACCAAGTCTGAACAGCACTGTCTTCCATTTGGTTACATGAATAGTTTGGAGGCTGAAATTACATTCCCTGTAAATCATGGAAAGACAGACATAGGGACAGACTATTGAAAAATTTCACATTGTGGTTTTGGCTGCCTTCCAGCCTTGTCTCCGAGTGGCCGCTATTCTATTTAATGTAACTGGACTCTACCCTCAGGGTGAATATCCTTCTTTCTATCCATTTTTGTTCTTTCTCCTGGCAAGGAAATAGCCACAGACCAATAAAAATAATATACCCTCCAACCCCAAGAGGATCAGAAGTGAAATAAACAATATCACCAACATGCTGCAAAGCTTCTGTATTGGAAAAAAGCTTTCCTATAATCTCACTTAAAACAAAGTGAATAATACAGCAAAGGTCTTTCACCATGTGAAAGGTCCCAGGAATCAGAAATCCTTATGATGGAAAACAACTTAAGATGGGTATTCATTCTAACGAAGCCTGTTCCCAGTCACAGTCAGCAATGAAAAAAGTCAGGCAGGACAATCTTTACTGCTTAAATTTTCTTGGTATCTATATAATTTTAAATTTCTAACAATTCCTATAATACAGACCAACAACTAAACAAAAAACTATATTACACAGCAGTAAAATTGTGTTGTATTATGTATTATCTAATTCTTTGATGAAATCTGTTTTCTGTTACTGTTAACATGACACTAGAATTTTGTTTTGTTTTTTATAATCCACGTTAACAGTACATCCACAACGAACTAAATTAATACCAGACAAACTGAGCACAAGCCCAGTAGCAGACAGACATTCACATTCAAAGGAAAATGCAATTGCTAAAGGTACCTGCATCATTAATTATTGCAAAAAAGCCAATAAGAATCCCCAAGACAGACAGCGCCTTCCTCACCGGGGAAGGAAGTCAGGTTCTAATTTAGTGCTTCATTTGCTATTTTCCTAGACATAAAAAAGGCTCGATTCCCACTGCGAGCCCACTTGCTCCCTTTGGGAATAACACTTTCACTGACTTCAATGGAAGAAGGATCATCCCTTTAAACCACAGGTGGGCAAAACACAGTCTACAGGCGGGATATGACCTACAGAGTGACTTGAGTGACCCACAATGGGTCCCTCAGTCCCGCCTGGCCAAGGAGCCATTTGGCCCATGGCACATCCCATCATCCCCTGAGCATGCAGCAGGGCTGGGGTGGCTCCACAGCCGGACTGCCTTTCTAGGCAGTCCAGGTGGCAGCAGCAGCAGCTCCTTCCAGCTGCCACCACTGCTGGCCCCAGCCCCGTGGTAGTGGCAAGGACCCAAGCACAGACTCAACTCTGGCCCACCTCATGCCTGGTCTGTATTCAGTCCAGCAGAGGAGACCAGCTCCAGACCAGCTAGAACCCAAGCATACAGCACCAACCCCAGCCTGCCCTGTGACTGCTCCAGACTCGCCCGCCCATGCTGAGCAGTTGTAGTGGCCAGGTAGAAGCTGCTGCTCGGCAAAGGGGAAAAGCACTCCCCCCACCACTGTTGAGCCCCTCTTGCTGCAGCCACCTAGAGTCCATGCCCAGACTGCCCTGCAGCTCCTCTGCACTGCCACCATTGCCCCACTGGGTGGCCCAGAGGCAGCAGTGACAATGAACAGCCTTCCCTGCTTATCCACATGTAAGCTCTAGTAAAAATTACTCCTATGGATTTTAGGCACATTTTACAGCTACCTTTTCCCAGTGATGCTGTTTCTTACCTTTAGATCAACACTGAGATTATGTACCTCTGAGTGGGGATTATAATTTCCTATTCATAAATCCCTAGCACTATGAATAATTAATACACTATAAAACTAAACTTGCAGCCTCGAGGCATTCTGCATATGCAGACAATTCAGGAAAATGCACTCTTCATTCTATCCTGACAAAAGGGAAGGATGATCCTGTTGTACGGCTTGCAGCCTAGTACTTGGGAGTCCTGCATCTCCCAAACACCTGCTGAATAACCTTGTAAAGGTCCCTTCCAAATTCACAGTCAGGTTCATAAAACTTCTGAAAAATCAGAGGTCTAGTTACCTTTCTGTATTACAAGGATAAAGCTATGCCCCTTCCTGACAGGAATGTTGACAGACGTGGGAAGGAATCCAGGTTCTCTATCTATATGATGTATGGAGACAGGTGGAAGACTAAAAATGGGATCCACAAAAACCAGTATGGCGACTAAGGGAATGTCTACACAGCAACAGTGCTACAAGACACGCTACATGACTTCATATGGCCAGCTCACTAAACTGGAAGCAGGGCAGCCACATTCAGGCAGCACTTTGAGCAAGCTAGTTAGGGATAGGGATGAAGGATAGTGCCCATTAGCCTTGCTCCATGCACAACACCACCTGCCCAGGAGAGGAGTATGAATTAACCCCCCTGCCCCACCCCTGTCAGAGACCAAGGTGCCTAACCTCCCTCCATTTAGAATTCACAGCCCAGAAACCTCTTCTGCAATGCAGATACCTAAAATCAGTCCTTCTCACAAACACAATCCCACTTTAAACCAATAGCCCAGTGGTTAGGGTACTCATGTCAGAAGTAAAACCCGTATTCACTTCCCTCATTGGCCTGAATGGATTTGAATCTGCATTTCTCAGGGTATGACCATACGTACCTTTTACGTGCTTTAAAAGAGGAATGGGAGCAGTCGCTCAGAAGAGTACTTCAGCTCTTATGAAGTACCACTACAAGAACATGCTAACAGTTACAAGAGAACTAAATCACTGTAATTGACTTTAAATGAAATGGAGCTAAAATTGCAACAATTTTGCTACACTTGTAACTAAAGTATATAATCCTGCAGACATGACAGATGCATCGTAGCAGCCCATCAGTGTGCTTTGATACAGGCACAATTGTTCAATCTGTCTATATCAGGGGTCAGCAACCCCCAGCAGCCTGCTGAGCATGGCACACAGGGCCATTTTGCTCGGCACACCACCACCAGCGCCGGCTCTAAGCAACTAGTGCCAGCCACAGAGCACAGGCTGCTCCCAGCAGGTGGCTGGAAGGCCTCAAGCCCTGCTGCAAGCAGACTGGGCTCCATGGGCCGGCTGCAGCCGGGAGGCTGCAAACAGCTGCTCCGGGCCCCAGCATGTCAGCACTCTGGCACCTTCCAAGGTAGACGCTGTGGTTTTGTTGGCACTCCAGCCAAAAAAAGTTGTCTACCCCTGGTCTATATACTCAGGTAAATGCTCTAACCCATGGGTGCTCAAAATCCCAGCCCACAGGCTAGATCCAATCCAGAAAACTCTACTGTCCCCAAGGGTCTGGAAATTTGGCACAGAGGAGCATTAATTGCTATTTTCCTGCTGCCAAATTTCTGGACCCACAGGGAGCTCTGCAGGCCAGATAATGTGGCCCTGTACACCAGACTGCACTGGCAGGGGACCAGATGCAGTAGGAAGGCATCATAGGGGCAAACTGATTCTGCATGGGAACTAACCCATGAGCCAAATGAGTGGTGCAAGATCCAGGCCACAAACCAATCCCATGCCACTCATCTGGCACACAGGGCCAGAAGGTTGGACACCACAGCTATAAATACTAGACTACAGAGCTAGGATGCCCAACACCTGGCCTGTAGACAGTATGTAGCCTACTAGGGGAAAACCAGAGGCCCACCATAATTCTTTATTAACCAAAAAAGTATTTAGAAAGCAAAACTGTGCACCTTGTATCCTCGCTGAAAAGTAATTCTTAATCCTTGCTTACTTCTGCACATAAGGTTCAGTTTCCCATTTGCAAACATTGTGAGGGATTATCTTCATTCACAGTGGATCCCACCACTGGGGGCCCTCCATTGTAAAGTGTATCCTGCAAATGGCCCTAAAAATTTGACTTGCACACCCCAGCTCTTAAGTGTTCTGGGGTGGTGCATTCTCAATTCACCCTGTTCCATTTTGCTTGAAACAATTAAGTATTGTATGTGTGAGGGACAGTAAAAGAAAGGGTGTCTGACTCTACAGGTTGCCACTCTCTCAGAAACAGCAAAAGCTAAGAATTCCAATTTTAAATATTTATTGGAAAAGGGATTAGAATTCTGTGGTCAGCATTATTAAGATGTAGGCAGTTCTGAATTAGCTTAGAACCAGAGGTTTAAGTGCCTAGAGAAGAGGTAGGCAAGTCCTGGAGCAGGGTGGCCAAATCAATCTGGTCTTAGCTGTATGGTGGGCCAGTGGTCCCAACCCAGGCCATGGCTGCTGCCCCTCCCTCTTCTCCCCTTCGAACTGTGACATGGGCAAAACCTCTTCCCATCCTCTCCAGCTGACTGGCCGCAGTGTGACATGGGCAAAAACTATCCAGGTCCATGGGCCATATGTTGCCTACCCCTGGGACAGAAAATTTGCTGACAAAAACCTTAGGTCCATGCACCTCTAAGGCTATTCAACAGAGATTTTCAGCAGCTGTCTTTAAGAGCTGAAAGCAGGAGTTAGGCAGGACTCTAAGCCCTTGGGTCTTTAGGAAACCAAATACTTGGTGCAAAGATTTTTAAAGAAAATTGTATTAATACACGCAATTAAGTTCATTTGCTCCTGTTCATTAAAACAAACAAAAACAAACAAAACTTATTCCTGACAGCTTTCTTTTAAAGAACTGTGTAGACATTTGGAATTAAAACTGCTGAGAGCTTGTCTCCTTTCATAAGGATAGCTGGTATACATGGAGCTGGAGGACATGGAGCTAACCCATCCATGTCTGGCCCCCATTAACAAAAGATCCAAGTACCCCACAAACTTTTAATGTACTTACACTTGCAATAAAAACATATACTCAGGAAATACTTAAGTTCTGAATTCTTTTGTGGATCTAGCCCCAGATAATATATTTAAACCTCCCTTTAATTTATAAATATAACAGCACTGGATCCTTGATAGTAATAACAACTAACATTGATCATTCTACTGATTTTTTCTTCATGCTGATATTTGAATGCATTTGTTTAAACACCTGAAAGTACTTTTAAAAGTACAGAGAATGACTTCATAAGTTTGCCATTTAGATACACATGTACAATGATTTGATTCATTGATTTTGGATCTTACTTGTACTGTTTTAGCCATGTAAATTGATTTTGTTTAATCTGATGTCTGACATTCAACATACAATTTTCCACACTGCTCCTCTTAATGCAGAAAATATTCAGCAGCTGTTTCAGTATATTTGCATGAAGATGTCAGTTTACCATACTTTGGTAACAAACATGAAATTAGGAGGCCTTATGAAAATAGTTAACATCTATTTATTTTTTAAATATATTTAAGTATAACAACAGTATTCAAGTTGCAAAATCAAGATTTCAAGTCAAAACATGCCAGTTTCAGGTTACACATGCAACAAAAATACCATCCTTTTTATGTACATTCATTCAAATAATAATTTGATCATGCACAAACCTTGTTCACTGCACAGCACAGAGTGCTCCATACCTCCTTTACTGCACACTATGCAATAGTTTTTTGGGGTGGTTTTTTTATTAAGGGCAGAGATAGCAGTTCGTGTCTTCATTCATGGTGCTCTTCATGGTAGTATTTTAGCCTCATGAATAATGCAAGTTTAGCATTTTCTCATGAGGAGGCCATTCTAAAACATCTAATACCAATAGGATTGTTATGTAGTTGGAGATTATGGCTGTGCAGCAAAATGAAGTGTGTGAATGGCAGTTACTATAATTGTTTTCTATACTGTGCAAAAACTCCTCGAGGATAAAGATGTCACATCTCGCGATGTCATACTACTGAACAAATACTGCACATGGAATGGCACCAAATCTGACAATTTGCTATCTTGAGATTCCAGAACAAAACCTAAATTAGTTTATATCTATATGTTTTAAGATTATTAAAGAACCTTCATGCAGTAAAAGTTAACTCTATTATCTTCATGAATAATAGTTTTGTTTTAGTCTTGAATATAATTACTCTGTACTGAGATCTAAAGGTATAAGTCAGTGCAATAAACAGTCCAGAATTTGGCTGGATGGGGAAAACTGGTATAAACACACACACTCCAAAATAATATTCTATATCTATAAAAATATATTCTATAAAAAATTATGCTGCAATTTGACCCTCTCCCACATGCATAGAGATAGATTCGCTGTTATAACTTTCCTGGTTGTCAACATCAATATTAAGAAGGCTGAGAGTACGACTAACCAACCAGATTTTACTAATTAAATTACGTACCTTCTGTCTGAAGGATTCATGTGTTCACTAATGAACATCGGCACACAACTTTCAACACTTCCTTTCCCCTTGTATAGCAAATGTACATCAATCAGTCTTTCACATACATACAATAAAACTGCAACAGAAAGCACCATTGAGCTATACAGGAAACACCTGCTCTCAGAAGTAGTCAATGATCCATTGCGTTTCAATACGGACAAGTACAGGGTGCTGCACTTGGGCAGTAGTAACCGGCAGCACACTTATAAGACGGGAAACTCCCTTCTTGAGAGAGGGAGTCACTGGTCATCAGTGACTCCAAGATGAACATAGGCCAACAATGCGAAGTCACGGTCGGCAGGGCTAACCGGACCCTATCGTGCATCCACAGGTGCATCTCAAGCAGGGCCAAGGAGGTGATCCTCCCCCTCTACGTGACACTGGTCAGGCCACAACTGGAGTACTGTGTCCAGTTCTGGGCACCCCACTTCAAGAGGGATGTGGACAACATTGAGAGGGTCCAGAGGAGGGCCACCCGCATGATCCGGGGACAGCAGGGCAGACCCTACAATGGGAGGCTACGGGACCTGAACCCGTTCAGCCTTCACAAGAGAAGGCTGAGGGGGGACCTGGTGACCATCTATAAACTCACTAGAGGGGACCAGAAGGGTTTGGGGGAGACCTTGTTTCCCCTAGCGCCCCCCGGGATAACAAGGAATAATGGCCATAAGTTGTTGGAGAGTAGGTTTAGATTAGACATCCGTAAGAACTACTTCTCAGTCAGGGCGGCTAGGATCTGGAACCAACTTCCAAGGGACGTGGTGCTGGCTCCTACCCTGGGGGGCTTTAAGAAGCGGCTCGATGCCTACCTGGCTGGGGTCACTCGAGCCCAGTTTCCCTCCTGCCCAGGCAGGGGGTCGGACTTGAAGATCTACAAAGTCCCTTCCGACCCTACTTCTATGATTCTATGATCCACTTCCCCTAGCCAAAATTTAAATAATCACATTACTTTGGGTAAAACCATGTCTTAAAGGGAATCTGATGTAGATCTAGATGCTGAAAAGTTGAGTAATGATTTGGTAATAATATGTTTATATAGGGAATTCAGCAACTAAACCTCATCTCCAGCAGCTTCTTAAGGAAACTTCATGAAGTACTACAAAAACAAAGAGTGAAGAGATTTTTATTTATATATATCTATATAGATATACAACAAAGGCTGTGTTATCCAGAAAGCTCCACTAACTGGCACACGAGGGACGCTGCAAAAGCGGAGTTCTTCTCCTTCACTTCTTTGGCCCATGACCCGGAGCAAAGCAGTCTGGCAGAGCATAGCAGCCTGTGTGGGGCCCCCCATCCTGTCCCCCGGCACACTGACACCAGGGAATGCACCGGACAGTGCAGATTTGATTAACCGGCATATCTGATTAACCAGCATCCCCATTCCCTGGGGATGCTGGATAACAGCTTTTGCGCTATATAAACTCTCTTCAGTGTTTGTTTTTGTAGTACTTCATGAAGTTTCCTTAAGAAGAATGAGGTTTAGTTGCTGAATATATATTATGAGCCTGAAAACAAATTTTAAAAAGCCAAAATTCTATCAAAGCTAGTCTGTCTTCTTCAGTGACAAATAGTAATAGTAATAGTTTGGAGTGTAGGGCCAGAGGATGAGTGCCGACCTCAGGGAGATCCTGAGGCTCCTTCTTATGCTCCATAGGAAATGCAAAAAGAGGCCCAGGGTTTTTAAATAAATGGTGAAGGCCAGTAGATAGCAATCTGCCTATGCTTGTGTTAACAGGAGCAAAACTGAAAACAACTCACATTTGGGGTTAGATGGAAATCTAATAACTGGCCCAAAGGAGGAGCAGATCTCATAGTAAGGCATAAAACTGCCTGTATTAAACAATAATGTATAAATGAAAATAATGTAACACCACAACCAAAGTCTAAATTTGACTGCTTCCTGAACTTCCGGTCAGGATCTCTGACTGCTCCTCTACTGGTGTATAGGTCTGAAATCAATGCAGTAAAATTAATGCATCTGTCACCTTTATACTCCAGAGAAATGGTAGGAGCATGTAACTACATGCCAGGAAGTCAATGTTAGAATGGCCTGACCTTGCTGTCAAAAAGGGAAAGGAGAGGCTGGAATTCACAGAAGAGGTCACTTCCTTGTTGATGACACTATAACCACAGAAATGTGGTTTACAATTTCCTATAGATTCTATAAACTGGTAGGCAGATCCATCAGCAAGAAAATAGAAAAACAAGTTGCAAGCCTCACTACTTCTTAGGTCTTTTGCTAAGGGCTTGCTTACTGTCTACCAAACAAAACTGTAAAACAAAAACTGAAAAACACTAGGTAGTAATTTCCCCCAAAGCTCTCTCTGCTTTAGAAGCCAGAGACTCTCTTCTCCAAACGATACACTTTGGACCAGCTTTGCCATCTATTTATACTCTGCACTCTGCAACCACGTAACTAGCCACAACCTATTAGCTCTTCAAAGAACCTTTACCTTGACATAATCCTCCCTTCATGGCCACGTCCAGACAAGGGCAGATGTTTGGTTCCCTGGGGACACATAGCAGCAGCACACCTTGTGAAGCACCTACTTGTCACCCGGGAATGCCCATGCCACATGCGTTTTGGCACACGGCAACTTATCCCGGGTAGGGTAAGGGAGCACAGCACTGGCCTCAGCAGCCTTACGTGGGGTTCCAGGGGCCTCCCAAGGCTGCAGCAGTGGCAATCCTGCCGGGCTGAGCCTGGCTGGCAGCCGCAGCATGGATCCGGGCAGCCCAGCTCTGCTTTTCAGCAGTGTACACTACCCCTGCATGTGCTGCCCTGGGGGAGGGGATCTCCAGATAGCATTACGTAATACATGTTACACTATTATGGGAGTGTTCCCTGTACATTATACCACTGGCTCCAGTCTGGTGCTGGTACACACAAACACCAGTTTTTCAGGGTAGGGATTGAAACCCATGAACAGCTGTTTCAGTCCCAGGCCTGGCACTGCACTGGAGCTGACTCAAGACTCCAGTGCTGTAGGGGAGCTGGGACTGAAAAAAAATCAGCTGTTTCTTGACCACATAGTCAGCTTCAGCCCTGTCCAGAGGGCTGAGATCATAGTAAACATTACTGTGCGACTGCTCAGAAAACTTTCGAAAGAGTAGTAAAAATTACTGTGATGTAAATAAGACACATCTGGGCTAAGTACAGATGGTCAAAAAGCCTGAAGCTGAATCAATTCAATCTTCACAGGTTAGTCTAAACTGTGTAGATTGAACCAATAAGCAAGTGAACAGACATTCACTTTTGATTCTAGAAATTCAGCCACATACCAGCAGTGGCTCAGGCCAGAAGCTGGCAAGAACTAGAGCATGCCTCCCTGCTTAGCTGGAGCAGACAGCATGGGCCAAGGCTAGCTAAGCCACCCCCCTTGCAAGTGGGGGTTTGCAGAGGAGGTGCAAAGAATCCTGGGCTGCTGGAGGACTGAGAGTTAACTAGAATCTGGAGGGGACCCGGGATCAGTAGTTCAATAAACTGATTTAACATAAATCAGTTAAGTCCGATACTACATTCATCCAGATTTATCTTAAACGTTTTGTTTGCACTGAATTTCTGTTGTGTTACAGACTTAAACTGGTTTCTAATCACTTATACTGCTTTACGTGTAATTTTTGCCCCTAGCCCTGAAGTACAACATGTCCTGAATATCATTGGACTTTTTTAATACTAACTAGTTATTACAGGGCTGCAACTTTCAGTGCCTTTAGGTTCATTATTTTGCTGAGTATTGCCTTCTTAAGCTAATAGGTTATTTAACAAGCTGTAAACATGACTATTCCTGTAATCTTTTAAATCTTTTTCAATTTAAAGACTGAAATGCTTTTGAAAATTCCATTGTGGATTCTACGCTTATTGCATTTCCATGATTTCCAGATCAAATTTTCTCAATTTACAAGTTTAAAAAATGTTTTTCTCCCTTGTTAACAACTCTGAAAACTCAAGCTGGGATTTAAGGCAAGCTAGGTTCTTTATTACTCACGTATTAGTAATAAGAATTCTACAGGTCAGTTTCTGCCCTCAGTTTCAGCTGTAAACCCCAATTATGCCCTCAGTTATACTTGTACAGCCTGACACGCATGCAGTTACTTTTTGTCAGTGGTTTTGCAGAGCTACATTTGAGGTTAGAATGTTGGCCATGCATTCAAACTTCATTGACCAATTCTGTTAATGAAGCTGACAAGGATGCAAAGCTCATAGCTACATAAGATTACATGTTGACAGGAAAAAGAAAAAGTATTAAAAACTTAAGCTAGTGCCTACCTTGAGCAGATTTAATTCACACAAAGAGAACATGTAAGAATTGAAAAAGAACGAACCAGTTTTACTTAATTTCTTCAAAAGGGTAGAACTGAACTTTAACATGATGTCTAACAACTTTAATTCTAGCAATTTCTAAGTCATTCCTCTCAGCTCAGAGGACAGTAATAATTAAGCTATAATCACAGAGCAAGGAGTTAAGAGTTCTATGATTAGCATTTAATTTAATAATGAATTAGTTAATGGTAAAAGCAGCTGACAGTAGGTATCAATTTCAGCAAATGAAAGGAAATGCACCTCCCTTCTTCCCCACACAGGTAGGGTGGCTCTTATAGTTTATGCCTGATAACTAATCATGAGATTTCATTTTTATTCTTGTCTCAAAAATAGTGCAGTTATACTAAACCAGACCTAGATGCACTGTGAATGACATGTTTCCTCAGAGAGATCAATCACATAGCTAACCTGCTTTACTGTCTCTAATGCAGTTTACCAATTATAGAATGGATGACAGAGTACTTAATTTACAGTATGTTTGTGAGCAGTAATATTTGTAAAGCATTTTGAAGATAAAATATTTCATATAGGACCATATATGAATACAATAAGGCACAAAGGTTAATCTAAACCTGCTCCAACAGAGGTTTTATTGTTTTTAAAATTCTTCCTGAAGAGACTTGAAATGCCCAAGACCAAGCTCAGACTTCCATTACAGCACATGATTACCGGTGACTGCTACAGATCAAGTTCTACTGTGTAAACCCTGGGATTAACCCATGCTCACATCACTGTTTATACATTACATTAAAAAGGTAGGCCAAGAAATAAATTCCAGAAAAAATCTTGGGAGCAGGGACTAGAATCCAAGGACATCTATACACGTGTTCTAGGGTCCCAGGGACCACTCTAATAAAAGCAACCACAACGTCGTGTGTAATTGGTGTCCTGCACTTAAGAACGCTGGTGGGGTGCTTGACCTAAAGCTTGTTCTATGCGCTTTAGTTCAAGTGCCCCCACCATCGTTTTGAAGCATGGGGACACTGAACAGAAGTGGCAAAGAAGCTGCTGGTGTGCATTAAATCAATCAAGGCTGCTCCAACATGTGCTAATTAGCACACGTTGGAGCAGACATCTGGCACGTGTATAGGTCCCTCAAGATTCTACATCTGCAGAGTCCTATATACACTTGGCCATGGGTCAACAACTTATAGCCTGTTGCCCAGATTCAATCTGGTCAGGAGTACGGTCCCAGTGGGACTGTCTGCCAGACCAGGGTCATCTGCTGGGTCAGGAGTATGACCCTGGGTGGTACTGACTGCTAGGTCAAGAGTACAGAGCTGGCAGAAGTGGTGGCTATCTTAAAAAAAGCTGCACTATTTTTGGTCTGCTGCTCCTAAACTTTGCCAGTGCCTATAGACCAGGGGTAGGCAATATTTTTTTGGCCGTAGTGCCAAAAAAACCACAGTATCTACCTTGGAAGGTGCCGGAGTACCGACACGCTGGAGCCTGGAGCAGCTGTTTGCAGCCTCCTGGCAGCAGCTGGAGCCCTGTCTGCTTGCAGCAGGGCTTGCAGCCTCCCAGCCCCCTGCTGAGAGCAGCCTGGGCTCTGTGGCTGGCAACAGCTCCTTAGAGCCCAGGCTGGCGGTAGTGTGCCGAGCAAACTGGCCTTGCATGCCGTGCTCAGCATGCATGCTGGGGATTGCTGACCTCTGCTATAGAGGATATAGATAGATTTAACAATTGTATCAATGTAAAAGATACTGCTACAAGCTGTTACCACACAACTGTTGCATCATTACAGAATTATGCAGATTTAAGTATAACAAAACCACTGCAATCTTTGTTCTGCTTCATTCTTGGTCAAATTTACACTAGTTTAGCAAACTTCTATCACTACAGGATCACAAAGACATAATTAGATCACAACAGCTGCTGTGTGTGCTCCCAAGCAGCAGATCCCTCTCCCTTTTAAAGGTCACTAAAACATAAATTTGTCCAGACCCAGTTAGGCAATCTCTCATACTCAACATCTCTGGCTGTTTCCCACCATTCCCCTCAGCCATGAACACCAAGCATGGGTTGACAAAATTAAACTTCTAATGTTTGTTTAGATTAGAAAGGTAACTTCTGGTCGCTTCTGAACAACTGACCACAGCATCAAGTGGGGCTCAGCAGTCCTTGGATATACAGCTAATCCCCTTCTTGATGGGAGATACCCGGTGAGGGAGTGTATAAATGTCTTGAAGAAATTAGACTACAAATATACCTTAGTGAAGAAAGCTAAGCCAAAAGGAATCAGTGTATCTGAGGAGATTTACATAACATTTATGGAATGGGACTTCATTGACAGACCCAAGTTCGAGGCCTCCTGTCAGAGATAGTAAATATGGCACCACCTCTATGTTTTACAGATAGTTTACATCAAGAGGAAAGCCAGAAATCGTCTGTTAGGGCACCTATACACATGCTCCAGGGTCGGGGAGATGGTGTTTTAATTAGAGCAACTCTTGGGAGCCACTCTAATTAAAAAGCCCGCAGTGTCTTGTGTATTCAGAGCCCCCTGAATTTCAAAATGGCAGCGGGAGTATTTTAACTAAAACTCGTTCAACATTCAATGAGCTTTAGCTAAAGTGCCTCAGCACCATTTTGAAATGCAGGGCGGCTGAATACATGAGATGCTGCAGCATGCTGGAGTATTCCCATTTAGAGCACGCCAACAGATTTACTTGATCCAGTCTGCTCTCCCACAATCTAATCAGAACACATCAGAGCACATGTAAAAGAGCCCTCAGCCTCCAAATGTATCCAAATGCTGGTTCAAATACATCTTGCGTCTGTGAACCACTTGCACAATTCTGGTCTGATGATCAACTTGTGTATATGAGAGGAGGTGAAACCACACAATGCCATGTTAGCAGTCATAAGAGTAGAGGAGCAGAACACTGATACTTGACAGGGAGCATATACAGTTTTACCCTGGCTCATGGTAACTGCTGAAATACATGCAGTCTTCAGCAATCCTTTTGATTCAGTTACCAGACATTTAGATGGATCATCACAGGAAGACAAGATAATCTGAGGAGCAGACACATACGTTTCTCCTTTCAAACTCAGACTTTTCTTAAACTGACTCCTAGTCCCAAAAGACTCATAGAGATGCAAAGCAGGTAAAAATAAACAGGTGATATTGTAGTCAGCATCCAAAAACACCCAGAGAAGAATAGCTTCAAGATGAAAAGATCAGTTTACCCAAGGCATAGGCAGAACCCTGTTGTACCTGACAGAAGATATTTTGGAAAACCTATTTGATATAGTAGCTGAGCTGGAAACTGATGCCTCCCTGAAAGGATACCACCAGATATCAATGATAATGGTGAAGTCATCCAGAAGAGGTGGAGCTGTTCCCACTTCGTATTAGCAAATAACTTGCTGCAGTGGGAAGACCAAGCCAGGCACAAGGATGAGTTCCATCTCTAGCAGTTAAAGCTTTGTCCAACCAGGCCATAGGTCCTCAGGCTTATAGTCTATGCCACAGTCAGAGGGCCATGTTAGAGGTAGGAAAACCCTAGAAAAACAGACTGGCCCAATTCTTGTGCCTAGAAGCAAAGAAACCGTTTCGTTCTGTGCTTCCTGCTCTCAGTCCTGATGACTGGCAGCCAGGGATAACTAGAGGGCTCCCTTAGTTCCACTACCAGAGAACTAATTTTAAAGCATCTTACTCGCAGAGACTTGTGGCTTCTTAAAACAAAACCAGGACCAACATTAATTTATCATGGTCAAATGGACTATTCAAACGAACCCTAGGATACAAGACGCAGGGATTCATTGCATCAGACACTGGATAGGTTGTGCACTACCTCTTCTTTGCAGTCTGAGTTACTTCATACATCCAGTGGCTGCTTCTTTTCAAGCTTTTTATGCAAGAGGAAACCCTGAGGAATACTGGACCTCATAAAAGGAGGGCTGCCCCACCCCATGAGTGAAGGAGGTGTAGGTCTTTTTGGAACTACTATTTGCCTATCTGTGCCTCACTTCTCTGATATGTGCATCACTAACTTAACCAACAGAATGACAGGTCCTGAAACTTTAATGTGCCAGACATTAAAGTATTTCATGTTTTAAGGGACAAGTTTTCTTCCTAACCAGTAGGGTATCTAAGGGTGATGAGCAGGACAATGACCTTTGGTGCTAACTCAAAGGGGGCAGGGAGTCCGTACCATGCCTTCTTGCTGATAAATCCACTGTTGCTCACTGCCACCAGCAATAGAAATCAGTAGCACTAGGGGGTGGAGTCAGGGGCAGTGATGCTCAAGGCTCTGGTCACATCTAGGAGGGTCAGGAGTCACCCACAGGGAGTGAGGCAGCTGATGCTCATGGAAGTAGCATTCCAGTAGCTTTGGTCCCCTTGTCAGCCTTCCCTCTCCCACTCAGGGAACTCATGCTCTAGTGCCCCCTGGTTCCTGACCTGAGCCACAGCAAGCATGTGGCTGCATTTCCAGAATCAAAAATGATTGTCTGTTCACTTGCTTGTTGGTTCAACCTATGCATCTTAGACTAACCTGCAAAGATTGAATCGATTCAGCCTCAGCCTCAGGCTTTTTGACTGTCTGTACTTAGCCTTAGTAAACAATCATGATGAATGGTTCAGTTAATTTGCCTGACTGAACATAATAAATTCCTAAGTAATGACTGCAAGCAAATGCATTTCAAGAATCAAGTTAGGAATAATGCTACACCCAAGCAGCAAGATGAATCTGAAGGTATGTACAACTGCAATGATGAATGAAACCTCCAACACTGTTCATATTATGGTGAGTTGCTAAAAGACAACACTTAACATAAAAGAAAAAACATTTTAAAAATATGCTCATTTCTTCTTGTGGTTACAAATTTTCTGTGTAAACTTATATATGTGGAACCCAATCCCATGCCTATTAAACTCTATCTGCTTCCTATTAACCTTTAATGGTGCAAGGCCAAACCAACTAAAATTAAAACTCTGCATACAGTTGCACCTATGCAGCCCCTTTGACACTGGGTTTTATGATAATGAAGTTACAGGATTGAGCATTTGGCCTAAGGTGAGTTTGTTTTATTCTGTTTTGAAATGTTGTGGGGCCTTCAGGTTCCAATAAAGCTTAAATAAGGCATTGGGGTGGATTCTTATGACCTATACTAGAATGAGAAAGGCAGGAAATCCTGAAAACTAATTCTCCTGATTCAGCTCATAAAATAGACTGAGAAAAAATGGCACACAGGATTCCAATATTTACTATCTTGACCATTTTCAGTTTAGAGATGCTCAGTTTAAATTTAAGAATATTTTAGTACTGAATTTTCAGTCCTTTCAGGATTTGAAAGCCAAGCTGCATTCTTTTCAGCTGACACAAATAATAGATTCTGCAAATCAAAGGTTAATTTTTCTGTTACAGATGCGCAAGTCAGATAAGATTCTACCTCATTTTCAAAGAGTTAAGTAGATGGGACTATCCATAGTTAAAATAATATATAAAAGCTTATTCTGGTCAGTAAGGGAAACTGGTATGATCCTGAATATACACATGAAGCAGACCTGATACAGCTTACAGTAGTGTTATTTTTTAAAAATCATTTTCCAGAAGTCAAATAACAAACTACAAAAGCTGGCTCTCAAAAATATCACCACTATTCCAACATCTAGACTCAAAAAATAAAGATCAGGAAAAAATATTGCCAGGGAGAAAACAACACCACATTAAAGTTTTAAGCATTAAGGCAAATTCTGAAAAGGCAAGTTTGAAAATAAAATACAATTGCCCCAGAGCAGCCAGTTGAGGAAAAAGGATGAAATTAATGAGCAAAAAATGAAGATGCAATCACTTAAGTAATCTCTATGGATACCAGAAAATGGGAGGGGGGTAGAAGGGGAAATTACAAAATGAAAACTAACCATACAGATGAATGATGAGCAAATACTATTATGCCATGGAAGAAATAACACTAACAGCTACAGGGAGAACTTTGAGGGAATGGGTGACCTTTACTCACCCATACATACACATACATCCCACACATGGAAAATAACGAGGCAATGAAAAGAAAAATGAGTAACACAATTGCATTTGTACAGACATCAGGGACTGAATTGTTAGCAAAGTTTCCAAGTGAAAACCATGGGAGTTAAATATAAATGATATAGACTTCTTAAAAGAATGGAAAGGAATAAGTAACACAAAACAAGAGTTTGTAGAAACTACAGGTGGGGGGAAAATTATGCTTCAAAAATAAAGACTGTTGGTTGATGCCAGCATGCCAGACACCAACATATCTAAAAGAGCTTCATTATAAAAAAAAGTAGCAAAATCAAAGTAGGTTCTGAAAACAGGCTTGGGAGGGGGAAATATATATGACTGAAGAACCTGGATGAGACATCTCTCTACCAGTGTGTTTACCATGCTAATAGCTGAAAGATCCAACCAAGATTAAGACCCTGTACAAACTAGGGTTTGTAGAAATGTTTTCATCTGAAGACATATATAGGGTTGTTTTTTGGTTTAATGCCCATTTCTACAGAAAAATCAGAGTTTTTCTTCAAAAAACTCAACACCTGAAAACTAAAACATTTTTAGTTTCTGAACCAAAGGTTAGATGCTTTCAGCTAAATACTTTTGCTTTTCAACTGAGAATACAAATTCCTATTCTGCATACTGATACAGCACCTAATGGGAGGTGTAATATTACTGCTCCCCCTTTCACTACTTTTCACCAGCAGACATTTCTCAAGATGCATCATGGGTGTCCTACGGTGATGTTGTACCACAGCCGCTCAACAAAGGGGAAGCATTCATTATAATAGGCTTGCTGTTTATTTCCAGCCAGTGAAGGAGAATGGAGCATTAGACATCCAAACTACACTCCAATGAGGCACTATCTTTAGGAAAGCTGTAGGATCTCCTTCATTGGAGGTTTTCAAAAAGCATTTGATAGGGTTGGTTCAGAATTAAAACACCCTACATTTTATGCAAGGATTCAGACTAGATGTCTATTGAAGAGTCCCACACCTATAATGATTTTATCTATTCCTCTTCTCTGACTCTATAACCCATTATAGGCCCTGAGCTACTCTCATAAAATTGCCTCCATCTTACTGAAATTACAATTCCAAACCATTTTTTTCATGTTTCTACCAAAAAGTTTACATTTTTCACAATGAGAGAGACCCCTGCCCTGAAAGACAGGTTAAACATGGGAGGACAGACTGAGGAGTCCATAGACAAATGAGCTGAAATTAGAACCAAGGTCTCATGATTTCTGGTCCTGTATCCCATCCCAGTAGACCACATTGCTTCACTCATTGTAACTATGTTGTTCTTTTGTTTTGTTTGGCGGGGGGCGGAGAGGAGGGGGAAGGGGAAGGGAGAGAAAGCAGCTCCAACAATATTTGAAGTCCTGCTTTCTCCCTCCTCTCCCAACATCCTTTCCAAGTACAACGTTTTGGCCAAAAAGAGTGTCACAACCCAATTAAGCGGTGCCCATGCCCCTAGCAAGAGATACCATTCAGACCATCATCTGATCAACTAAGGGTTAAATAGAAATTCTTGCCAGTAACAGTCTTCTTCGCTGCGCATGACAACAAAAGAGATTTATGGCTGCGTCACTAACAAGAAACGAAACTTTAGCCTTCTGTGCTTTACATAAATCATTATAATTGGTCAAAGTAAAAGGGGAGTAGCCCTGCAATAACACCCTAGCGGAGACCGCTATTTAATTGGCGATTCTAATTAAATTTATGATGTGGTGTAAAACAATTGGTTATTACACAAATAAAACCCGCTTGCACTTCCGCAAAATCGGAGACCTCTGAACACACGTAACAGAGTAGATTGATGAGCTGATCATTCATCAACCTCCCCGTAGCGACCTCCCAGACCTACCCTCACCTGCATGCTCGATAAGCCGTAACCTGCCGACCCGTATACATCTGCAGACTGACCTAACGAACTCTAAGCTGTAACTAACTAAGTATCTCTGACCTCCGTCATTCACCACCTTGACGGCGTAAGTAAACAATCTTGCTTTGCAACCGATAAGCGTCCGTGCCTAATTCCACTCCAAGCGTCACAAGTACCTGCCTGCTGGGTCCCTAAGGCCCCGGACCCCTCGCTGCAGTGCACGGCAGCGACAAAGAGTAGTTAGATCCTTGGATATATAAATAGGTAAGATAAATCTAGAGAAGATATAAACAGGGAAGCAGGGCCACACCTAGGGAAAATATATTACTATATTCAGTGGCAGTCAGACAACCACTCCTGAATACTTCATCTAATTCAAAAAGCATGTTGCTAATTGAAAAGGTTCAGAAACAAGACATGAGAATGATTTTAAAATTGAAACTCCACAGTGAATAACACAAAGGAACTTAACTCTGTTAGCATAATCCAAAAGCTTGGATACCAAGTTGTACTTTAGTAAAATAATTTAGGCACTTGGGACCAAGCAAGTGATCCGCAGGCTCCTTGCCTGATTGTCTGAATGCCTAATGGGCAACAGATGCTACATTTTCTGGTGGAAATCAACTTAGGTGCTTGATATTCAGTTACTCTGCTGACGTTTTGGTTTACATTCATGAGCACACTTAGGATTCACAAACCAGGTGCCCTGTGCTTAAACCCTGAGAGGGGATCTAGTAGGTGTGTTTAGAGTAGAGTAAAGTTATATACATCAACAGCATGGAGTTCAGCACCCATGGATATCCAAGGAATTCCCCCGATTCCCCTCCCCATCAGGCAGAGTGCCATGAATCCCAACTATAGGGGTAGGTCTCTCTGTTTATACTAATTTAGACTAGAAACAAGGTCCAAATTTAACACTGAGGATAAAATTACGAAGGATGGTGGTACATTCTCTATCACTAGCAACCCTACATTAACCTAATAGGGTTTGTTTGTTGTGGGGTTTTTTCCCCAAAAGAGATGCTCTAGTTCCCATAGGAATTAATTCAAAGCAATCTAATGGTCTGCCTCACACAAGAAGTCATAACAAATGATTGCAATCATCCTTTTTTATTTTTTATAATCTATTAATATTTTCCTTGTTCTAAGTACATAGACAACCTAGATCAAGCCCACTACTATTAAAAAGGACTTAAGCATGTAAATGGAGGAAAAAGTAGTGTGAGGTACAACTTTTAACTCAAACAAAAGGATGCATCTTCACTGCCTTCCTGCAATCCTTCTGAATAGATATTTCCAGCTTCAATGAGTCCGCTTGACTCTAACAAAAAAAAAAAAATTGCTTACAGCTCTCTCTACATCTAAAGGATTTTATTCCATCAATGAGATTACTTCTTTACTTAAATCTCTCATATTAAAAACATTCTTGATAGTTAACATACCACATTTATAACAGCTACTGTTAACTCAAGGCCAAAGTATTATCACCCAGAGGAAATGACATGTTTTAGAAGTGATAAAAATTCTACATGCATCTTGAAAATGATGATACTAAACCTTGCTAATATTTAAACATGCCCTCCGGTAAAGCATAATGCCAAAATTGCAATGGGAATAATTTTGGATGGTCTAAAGCAAGCATTTCTGTTATATGCTGGAAGCTGGGTTTTTAAGAGCATATAGGTTGCAAACTGCAACTGCAGAATAAAAGTTAGACTTTGTTCAGCAAATATACCATTATTGGTGAACAAATATCACAAAAACCTAAACAAGCCATTCACACCTGAAGAGCTGGGTCTAGAATTGTTACCACAGCTCCAAAAATGTACCAGCTTCACTGAAGCCTATCTCATGAATAATGTATCTAGTTTGGTTAGAACTCAGCATGCAGACCGTGACAGATTTAATTCAAGTTAGTTATTATAGTGAGGTTGCCATGAGATGGAACCCAGCAGTTAAGACATATTACATGTATGCACACACTTATTAGAAAACAAAACAGAAGCAACATAAATTATCAAGGGCAGAAAAAATGAGAAGACAAAACGTAATCAGTATTTGCATAACCCCCGCAATTCCTTCTAGAGAAAAAAAATGGAGTGAGATAAGACAGGAGAAGCCTCACTGAACAAGTCATCATTTATCCAATGCTATTTTGCCAGGACATTACATTTATTATGGTGTTACATTCACACCCACTTCTTTTAGGTTGGGATTAGCCCTTTTCCCTCCTTTTAGTTTCTGTATTTTAGAGGTCTCACTTGCTCTTGGTTATCTGTTTCAGTTATGCCTATTAGCATTGAAGTCAATTAGCTACTACAGCATTACCTAACAATATTGAGATCCTGACCGTTTCAGACTCAAACTAAAAACATCCTAAAGGCCTTTGACATTTCCCGCTAAGTCTCCAGTTATGCTAAACCTACCCTAACTTGGATCCTTAGGCTCAGTGGTTTGCTGCTGTTAGCTATATCTGCCTAAAGGCAGCATGATTTAAGGAAGCTCTCTTTTGGCTACAGGAGGAACCTATGTTTCTCAGCTGCTTCTAGTCACTATAGGGCAAGTTCACCACCTCTTACATTCACAGATACAGTAGAAGCCCCGTTTTCCAGCATGAGTGGGAAATGGGGGGTGCCAGTAATCTAAAAGCGATAGTTACCCAAGGCACAGGGGTTTCCAGCCAGGCATGGAGCTTGGGGGGTAGGGGTGACAGCAGCCACATGCAGAGTGGGGGACGGAGACAGGGTGGTACCCGCATGCAGAGCAGTGGTACCACAGAGTGATGGGTGGCAGCGGTGGCCTCATGCAAACTTTCTTCCCCCCCTCCACATCTGATCAGCTGGCTGGAAATCTCAGTCAATAGAAATGCCAGTTAGTAAAATGATGGGTAACAGGGCTTTTACTGTATCCTTCTAGCAATAGTTATTCTACCAATGGAATGCTGCTGATGTAGTGAGTCATGGTTACCAAGGAAGTGGTGATTTTTCAGATGCCCCTGAGAAATTTCACCACTGTAATAAAGACGTAAAAGGGGTGTTTAATGAGAAGGCCATACAAAAAGATGACTATGGAATAGATGTTCACATGAGAACGTTTTTAGTTAACAGTGTGCTGCTGCGTCCTGAACCAACTGCATCTTTTCCAGGGAGTGGCTTCATTCTTTGACAAAGGTTGAGTCCCCTCACAGTGGTCCTTAAGCTTTTAAGAAAAAAATTAATTTTCAGATAAAACCAATTTTAAATCACACATAATAAAATAAACAAGTGGAACACTGTTAGAAGATTAACTATGGAATTATAATATTATATTATCTGCTGTTATTGCTGTCATTGTGTCTCTAAAGTACTCAGTACAATTTTAATTCATTCAGTTATACTATAGGTTCACCAGATACTGGGCATGTATACACATGCACTTTAATGTGCAGTAGTCTATTTTACTGTGCATTAAAGCGTCACAAAAAACCGTGCAATTACACTAACGCGCCATAAAAGAGACAGCCCAATGCACATTTCTGTAGTACCTCACATTGGAGGTACTAAATTTAATGAACATTAGAAAAAGTGCCTTAATGCACATGTAGACACGCCCACTATATCCCAAATCTAGTTCTCCTTTAGGAAGCTAAGTAGCACTTACACTAAGATTTTAGATCCTCTCTGCCCTGAAATGCTAGTTGCAGAAAATCTGACTATCAACTGCCTGAAGGAGGGACATTTAGCCAAAGAGCCTTATGCAAAGGTGCACAATTCAAACTGTTGAGTGTCTCTTACTCATTTAAACAGAGGGCTGCTGAGGGCCATGATGTCTGGCAAGATCACCAAAAAGTGCTAAGCAACCAAGTTACCAGACCACTAATATTAGACTGGCCCATCGGATGGATGCTGTACATCACTAGCCTGTTAATCAGGATGTTTGCCCAAAACATAAATGTGACCAAGGGTCAAAGCCTCACCTTGGTCTGCATCTACATCTGTTGTTTCCCAGCAAATTGTCCTAACCACCAGCACTAGGCAGAACCAAGGATATCCTCCATGATCCTCCTTTACTTATTAGACAGCTAAAATGGAAAAATGTGTAGCCAGAAGACATGGCTCTGCAGCTCAGTAAGGGAGAGAATCACAAGCTCTGGTCCCTGCCCCCTACCATGTCTACATTTTGTACTTTGTAGTCACTAGATAAAATAGGAGGGAGGTAGAAGCAGGAGCAAAGGCCTGAACTGAGGACCCCTCCTTTCCAGGGCAGGGGAAGGGAAATCTAAAAATCTATGTAACTGACCCAAAACAGCACTTAGTCAGTTAAAGTTTGCACCTATAGGCTTTGCTAACAGATTAAAAACCTATTGGCCAAAATTGCTGTTCTGTGGCCTGTAACTAAATACTCCTAAAACAACATTCTTTTCATCTGTTTCCTTTTTGTTTTAATATGACTCGTTTTACAATAGACATCATACAGGTACTGTCTTGTAAGGGAACACTGGTTACATCTTAAGCTAAAGACAGCAATTTGCCTTCACTCTCATACATCCTAATGAATGCAGTGAAGTCATCATGACCAGTGCAAGGTTCATAAAAGTAATAGTATTTTTTTTTTTGCACGTTTTACTAAATATTAGCTTTGACATATTCTGGTCTCCAAGTTATTTGACTATATTCTGATCCAAACACTTGGAACAGAGACATGAACTACAGAAGACTAATCCAGGTTTATCCACAATTAAGTGGAATTGATGAGACTGATATAATTGCACAGTTTGACAATATTCTAGTACTTAATTAATCATTTTGAATAAAGAACAGATGAAAAAGTCAGGAGGGCCCTTAAACCTATAAAGGCTACACATGGTTTTTTAGTTTAGGCTGTGAATTAAATTATCTTCTAAATCTAACTTCTTAATGGTTTTCTGTTAAATTGACAGGCTGTATTAATTTTCAAGAATAAAATATAATTATGCTGAGATTAACAGACAATGTTTAGATCTTACCTTTTGATGGAAGAACGGTTTAAAGCACTTGGTTGGGACTTGGGTCAAATCCTGAACATCTCTCAAAATCAGGACTGTACTGTTCACAACTTTTGATTTGAGTCCATGTTTATACAGAAGTAAATCAAAATAATGAGTTTACTTGGGAAACAGTTACTGCAAACATATCCTCTGCTTTTCATTCTACATTTATATTATAGTTTGAGAGGCATCCTTTCTAGGTTTGGTTATCCCTAGCACGGGCTTTCTTCTGGGTAGCTTTCTTAAACTAAACACATTGCTTTTTTTCCCATGAACACCTTGTTTAATGCACATACCAAACCTCTCTCCCTATGCAACTTCTGAGCATGCACAGATCACATTATATACATGCTGTACAGCAAATCACCATTTGTTTCAGTGCCATAGTCTTTCAAATGTCACAAAGAGCTCTCACTGTGAATAACTTATGCCCTGCATCATGGAGCTCTTTGGTTTATTAAAAGAAACAGCTCAGCCTTAAGCAACTCTCTTGTGACAACATATGAAATTGTAAATCAACTTCTGACATTCTTAAAACATAAGAAATGTAACCATACAGAGCAGTCAAGTTGAGTTCAGATACAACTGCCAGTTTCTTCCCAGGTAAAAAAATACTTGAAGAAAAGTTTTTATAGAACTGAACAGATTCAGGGAGAAAAAAAAAAATCAACATCAGTATTGTTTTTATTTTTAAAAATATGAACTATATTTTAGAATGCGTGTTAAGATAAACGTACAGTTCATAAGAAAAATATACTGTATTTACTCTACTACAAGATGATCCTGAATATAAGATACCACAATAATTAGATTCTATATACAGAAAATTTATTAAATTTGTTTTAATTTTCCAGTTATAGAAGGGATTGGAGGGTTGTCTTGAATCTCCCTAGCACCGCTACAGCAAGGAAAGAAGTGGCTGGGGAGAGGGGTCAGGTGGCCCCCTTGCCCTCTGCCCCACCCACTTCTTCCCCTTACAGCCTTTCTGCCCCACCACCCACAACTGCCTCACGCCCAGCTCCAGAGAGCCTATGCCTCTACCGCATCTTCTCTCACCCCACCTCCTTTCCCCCAGATGTCAGAAGGCTCAGCCCTGACCATAAGTGCGGTTAGCTTTACTCATTACCTCTTGCCCTGCTTGCCTGGCCATGCAGCAGTGTTGCCACAGCTGATTGGCTGAGCAGACAGTACAGCAGTGCTGGTGCTGCTGATTCCCTGGCAGGGGAAGGATTTTCATAGATTTCTATTCTAGGGTCAGAAGGGACCTATTAGATCACTGAGTCCAACCCCCTGCTCTGGTTAGGAAAGAGCGCTGGGGTCATGTAACCCCATCCAGATGCTTGTCTAATCTCCTTTTGAACACCTCCAAGATAGGGGAAAGCACCACCTTCCTTCGAAGCCCATTCCATATTTTGGCAACCCTCACCATAAAGAATTTCTTCCTGATGTCCCATCTAAATCTACCCTCCTTCAGCTCATGGCCATTGTATCTAGTAACCCCAAGGGGCACCCTAGTAAACAGAGTACCCCCTATTCCAGAGTATCCCTGCTGACCCCCCACCCTCCCATGAGTTAGTAGACAGCCACGAGATCACCTCTCCACCTTCTCTTGCGGAGGCTGAAGAGATTCAGGTCCCTCAATCTGTCTTGGCAGGATCTTACCTGCAGGCCCTCAACCATATCAGTAGCCCTCTTTTGAACCCTTTCCAGGTTATCCACATCCCTCTTGAAGTGCGATACCCAAAACCGGATGCAGTACTCCAGCTGCAGCCTCACCAACGCCGCACAGAGGGGAAGTACCACCTCCCTAGGCTTGCTTAAAGAGTGCAGTTAGCTTTACTCATTACCTCTTCACATTGGCAACTCGTGTTCATTTTTGTGATGACTATGACTCAGATCCCTTTCCACTGCTGTGCCACTTAGAATTGTATTTCCCAGTCTATAGGTATTGGTGACTTTCTCCTCAAGTGCAGCACTTTGCACTTTTCTTTGTTAAACTGCATCCTATTCTGATCCGCCTACTTCCCCAGCCTGTCCAAATCCACCTGAATTCGCTCCCTACCCTCTAATGTGTTTACTATACTCCATAGCTTGGTGTCATCTGCGAATTTGGACAGAGTGCTTTCTACACCCTCATCCAAATCACTGATGCAGATATTGAACAGTACTGGTCCAAGGACAGAGCTTTAGGCACCACTGCCCACATCTCTCCAAGCAGAAACAGACCCATCCACTACCACTCTCTGGGTACGTCCCATAAACCAGTTTTCCACCCACCAGACTCTGAAAAAATCCATGTCACAGCTACTTAGTTTACCTGTAAGAACTGGGTGCGACACTATGTCAAAAGCCTTTTTAAAATCTAAGTAAATAACATCTATCTCTACTCCTGCATCTAAGCACTTCATGACCTGGTCATAAAAAGAGACCAAGTTAATCAGGCAGAATCTGACTGCTATAAACCCATGCTGGTTGCCCCTTAACATTGTATTTCCCACTGGACCCCAAAAAAGGTGATCCTTTATGATTTTTTTCTAAGGTCTTGCCATGAATAGAGGGGAGGCTAACAAGCCTATAATTACCTGGGTTCTCCTTCCTCCCCTTCTTGAAAATAGGGACCACGCTGGCCCTTTTCTAGTCTTCTGGGTCCTGTCCTGAGTGCCCCAAGTGCTCAAACAGCTGCACCAGTGGTTTTGCTATGACACCAGCCAATTCCTTTCGTATCCTGGGTGAAGATCATCAAGGCCTGCTGACTTAAATATGTCCAACCCCTCCAAGTGCCCCTTCACTAGGTCAGTGCTAACCACTGGGGGATCAGTATTTCTCTCAAGCCAAACTAAAGTCTCATTGGGAGGTGTGTTTGTATCCATGTCCAGGAATACAGATACAAAGAAATCATAGTTTCATAGTAGGTAGGGTCGGAAGGGACCTGAGCAGATCATCAAGTCCAACTCCCTGCCATGGCAGGAAAAAGTACTGGGGTCAAACGACCCCAGCAAGGTGTT
>NW_005842012.1:1454032-1454790 GCF_000455745.1 Alligator sinensis | reverse complement strand
CAGAGCACCATGAGTGTTCGTAAAGCCATGCCAGGGGTCCCGCAATGACCTCTGCTAATTCCCTCAGCACTCTGGGGTGGAGATCGTCAGGACCAGCTGATTTGAATATGTCCAGTCCCTCCAGAAGTTCCCTGACTAGGTCCTCACTGACCCTAGGCCTGGGAGTGCCTCCCCTGGAGCCTATGGGGGTCCCGGGTGGGGGGGAGGGTGACCCGATCCCTGCTCGGGAAAATGGAAGCAAAGAAATTGTTAAATAGGTTAGCTTTGTCGTCTGGTTCGATGACCTGATTTCCTAGCATGTCTTGCAACGGCCCCACGTTACCCGGTACCTTCTTTTTACCCCCTATGTATTTAAAAAAGGACTTCTTGTTGTCCTTGATCCAGGTAGCTAGTCCCAGTTCCATCTCCACCTTGGCCTTCCTGACCGCCCCCCTTACAGTCCCGAGCAACCGAAGTATAATCCTTCCTGGTGGTGGCCCCTCCCGTCTATTGGATGTACGCCTCCTTTTTAGCTAGGAGACATTCCCGAATGCTTTTGGTGAGCCAAGGGGGCTTTTGTGCCTTCTTGCCCCCTTTGATCTGTCTCTGTTTTGGGATTACCTCCCTTTGGGCTTAGAGGATCGTCTCCTTAAGGAATGACCACTCTTCTTGGACACCCGACTCCTCTCCCCTCCAGGACCTCAGTGCCTCCCTGACTATTCTCCTTACCTCATTGAAATTTGCCTTCCTGAAGTTCAGGGCTGCTGCCTTGCTGCAGG
>NW_005842012.1:1442008-1453603 GCF_000455745.1 Alligator sinensis | reverse complement strand
CCCCCCCCCTTTCCCTCCCTGTCCTGTCCCTCCTGTACAGCCTATAGCCCTTGATATTCACCGCCCAGTCGTGCATTGGGTCCCACCATTTTTCTGTGAGCCCCACTATATGTGGTTTGGTGTCAGCTAGCAGGAGGGTAAGTTCCTCCTGCTTGTTCCCCATACTATGAGTGTTTGTGTAGAAGCATTTGAGGCCTCCTGAAGATGTGTGCACTGGCCCCCTAATCTCAGTACTGCCCGGGCCCCTGTTGCTTACCTGGGTATTTGTTCTGCTCGTCATCTGTCAAGGCTGGGCTATTCTAGTGGGTGATGCTTGGTTTAGTGGTCCAAGGCTTCCTCCGCCCTCGTCTTCCCCTTCCCCCAACAAGCCTAGTTTAAATTGTTTAAACGCTTAATTTTGTCCATCCTATCTGTTATGAGTTGCCCTAGTCTATCCTGTAGCGGTCCTAGGGCATAACAGATAGGATGGACAAAGCTGAGCTCTTAAACAATTTCTTTGTATCCGTATTCCTAGACATGGATACAAACACACCTCCCAGTGAGACTTTAGTCTGGCCTGAGAGATACTGATCCACCAGTGGTTAGCGTTGACCTAGTGAAGGTCCATGTGCTCTGTGCCCAGGAGAGACCACAGCCAAAGCCAGACCCAGGCTGCACCTGACAGTAAGGGGGAAGGAAAGGGGGGGGGGGGGTTGGAGCAGCAGAATCCTGCTCTGGTCTGACTCTGGCCCTGGCCAGAGTCAGAGCTGTAGCAGCCACCTGCTCCCCCTTCCGCTTGGTATGCGAGTATAAGACTTCCCCCATATGCTGATGGAGGGGGGAACCTCATCTTATATTTCAGTAAATACAGTAAACACTATCACCACTCACATCCGCACTCTGCTACTCCTACCAATATATAGAGCCTTAAACTAAAACCCCATGTCAGATTTCCTCCTACCTAACTGGGGAAGGGGACAGATCATAATTCCAAATCCTAATCTTGCAGCTATTTCCTCTCTCCACTGGCTAGACCAGAATACTAGGTAGGAACAGCCCAAATTTTACAGGGCATAAAATGCGAGTCTCTATTTTGCAGACTGTTCCTAGCACTGGTTACTACGCTAAGTTTTTTGTCCAGTCAAAAGAAAACTATTACTTGGCTATCCTAGTCTGTTCTTGTTTCACTAATATCTAATAAAACTTTTCTACTGTGTAGAACATGAAATATCCTAATAAATGAATAAAAGTTTCATTTTACCTATTTAAAAGAGAATCAACTACTTAAGCAGCTTTCTGGAATGGGGATGCATTCCTGAAATAAGGTCACAAAGACCAGCTGAGAAGAATTCATGCACCATTTACGCACTTTCTACTGAATGAACAAGCAGAACTATTCCTTTCACTCACTATGAGATTTGGCTGTGTAGGGCCAAAGGCTGAGAATGCAATGCACCCTGTCCTACAAATTTTCAGTTAACTGCTAACATTAAATATGTGGCAGTGGATCATTATATAGCCACAGCTGAAATATCCGAGATAATTGATTTCTCTGCAATAATTCACTGACTGAGGGATTAAGTCTCTGGTATGAATGCCGATTTAGCTAAAGGTAACTAATATTTTCCATCTATGGCACCTACAGCAAAATCCCAGGTTGAAGGTGCTTGCCTGTGCAGAATATCTAGTTATTAGGCTTCCTGTATACAAGACAAATGTCAGCACTCTTCTATATCGGAAACCCAACCTTGTGCTGTGATCTCATCAGCTCTTACTAGTTGGCTAGGCTGGGTCTACAACAAAGTTGTGTCAGCATCTGGATGGGACATTACTAAGATTAACTAGATGCTGCAGGAAGGGATGTTGGCAATTTAGTAACCAGTATACGTCATTCTAAGCTAGCATTTAACAAATATCCCATGATGAGACCCATTTGGACTTAAACCTGAAATCAATATCCTGTCTGCTTGTGGTCAGTAAAGATCCAATGACACTTTCTGCAAGACTGGGCATGTTAACCATGTTGTCTAGATGGCAATCCAAGCTTTAGTAATTGGATAAGTGACCTATATTCACCGTTCTTCCTGTTCTTTCCATGGTGATGAAGTAATGTAACTAAACATGTAAACTAATGTGACCTGTATAACAAACTATGTATATACCTCAGCATCATATAGATACCCATGCATCATGCGCAAAGAAGAAGCATTTAAATCTAGAAGTACATCATGCTAGCATTCTTAATAAGCCCTCACTGTACCATGCAAATCAGTAAAAGTGTACCTAGGACATCAGAATGTCCTGATAAACCCCTAGTAACAGAGAGATCAACAAATAAATGTTGCACTCAAATCTACATTCATGATTATCAGGGATCCGGGTTTTCTATTCACCACAGAAAAACCATAGTAAAATCCAGATTTTCAAATTTTAAGGAGAAAAACCCAGATTTTCTCCTTTAAAGGAGAAAACCATGGGAAATTATGTGTTTCCCCTTGCAGACTGGCAGGGTGCTGCACCTGGGCAGTAGTAACCGGCAGCACACTTATAAGATGGGAAACTCCCTTCTTGAGAGCACGGAGGCAGAAAGGGATCTTGGAGTCATCAGTGACTCCAAGATGAACATGGGCCAACAATGCGAGGTCATGGTTGGCAGGGCTAAGCAGACCCTATCGTGCATCCACAGGTGCATCTCAAGTAGGGCCAAGGAGGTGATCCTCCCCCTCTATGCAACACTGGTCAGGCCACAACTGCAGTAGTGTGCCCAGTTCTGGGCACCCCACTTCAAGAGGGATGTGGACAACATTAACGGGTCCAGGGGAGGGCCACCTGCATGATCCGGGGACAGCAGGGCAGACCCTACAGTGAGAGGCTACGGGACCTGAACCTGTTCAGCCTTCACAAGAGAAGGCTGAGGGGGGACCTGGTGACCATCTATAAACTCACTAGGGTGGACCAGAAGGGTTTGGGGGAGACCCTGTTTCCTCAAGCACCCCCCGGGATATCAAGGAATAACGGCCACAAGTTGTTGGAGAGTAGGTTCAGATTAGACATCCGTAGAAACTACTTCACAGTTAGGGCGGCTAGTATCTGGAACCAACTTCCAAGGGAAGTGGTGCTGGCTCCTACCCTGGGGGTCTTTAAGAAGCGGCTCAATGCCTACCTGGCTGGGGTCATTTGAGCCCAGTTTCCCTCCTGCCCAGGCAGGGGGGCGGACTTGAAGATCTACAAGGTCCCTTCCGCCCCTACTTCTATGATTCTATGAGTTCCAGCCTGCAAGGGGCTGTGGAGAGCAGGAGAAGAGCAAACAGCAAGGGGCACCACATGCACGTGCTTATGTACACATGCACATGGCTGCTAGGAAACCTGGAGAGCATCTTCCTGTAAGTAAGTCTGGTGGCTGGGACGGGGGAAATCGAGACCCCCATAGTGAGGAGGAAGGGAGTTGGGCCATGATAAAAAACTCAAAATGCAATGCCAAAATTTATAGGCATTTAACATTTATTTTATTATAGTGATTAAGGCAGTGGTAGGCATCCAAATTACTTTAAAATTATAAATATCTCAATAAAATCTCAGGCATTTCATTTTAATCACAGAAAAATGCAGATTTGCGGGGGGTTGATCATAGAAATCACAAATTCTCTGATAAACCCCATAAATTCTAACCAAAGAAAACCAGGATCCCTAGTGAGTATAGCTTTTCTGTACATTTACCAATGTATGCTTCAATTATGTTGTAAAGCCTTACAAAAAGGTTTGAAAACTTCACAAGGCAAACATCTACACCTACAATTAATTCTAAACAATAAACTCCAACACATATCACACTGGAGTTTACTGCTCCTGGGTGCTGTATTTGAATGTAAGACTGGGACTGCAGCATGCTGAGCCGGGTTGGAGCAGACCTGGATTGGGGGGGGAGGAGGGGGCAAGGGAGGAGTCAGCCTGCCAGCCTGAGGCAGCATAACCCAGCTCAACGTCCTGAGAGAGGTTGGCTGTGGCATGAGGGTGCTCCAATGGGGGGCTAGCCAGCAGGCAGCCCCCACACTGAAATATCCTCATGCCCCAGCTAGCCACATCAGCACCCACATGTACATTACTACACACTAAAAAGACTTCACCACAATATAGTACTTTTAAATACAAGTACTAACTTGTAGCAGAGTTTATTAGTTTACTTCAGCCTAAGGCCACACGTGTAGACACTGAGACATTTACTGCAGAGTTAATTAGTCTTCTTCAGAGTAAACATTTCATGTAGAGACACCCAAATAGTAGTTTCTCAATTAACAACTCAGGAAAATCATGATTTTACACAAGTCAGTGGAAGTTTTGCTACCTATTTCTATGAAGCCAAGATTTCAACTCTTGTTTCAAAATATAATCTTTGCTCATAAAAAGATGTGACATTTTTAAATAACATTTACGTAACAGGAAACCCCAAATTATTAAACATTTATCACCAGTAGTGATGAGCTTTACAACATTTGTAACTGGCAACATAAACCCTCCAGTAGTACATAGCATTTGGAGATCAGTAATTTTATGCAACTCGTTATAAATATATGAGATCTCATATACTACTCCTACAGCAGATCTTTAAGAGAGACCTCATATCCTAAATAAAAAGCCTCAAGCAAAAAAGTCTACCATATCCCTTGCCAAGTCGTTCCAATGTTAAAATATTCCTCACTGTTCAAAAGGCACATCTGAAGAAGAATCACCACAATAATCAAAATTATGAGCTAATTTCTAATATTTATACAATTTTTAAAAGATTAAATCATTAAGATCTCTCCACATGACTCATTCTCTTTATTAGCTGGTTTTCAAATATTTGTATGAAGGAACCATAAGTCTCATCCTCTCCTAAAGCAACAAGTCAGGTCTTCGAATGGACAAGAGCCAGTAATATTTATTTTACAAAGTTATAATAAGAATTATGAAAACAATGAAAAATAAAAATAAAATTGTGCATACTACACAAACTTTGTAACGAAATGTGTGTCTGAGTCTGATGACAGCCCTATCAAAAAAACCACTAGAAATGTATGCATATCTACTACACACACACACACACACACACACAGTTTAGGCATGGGCAAATATTTGAGACACACTCATAATACTGGATTATTTATATATTCCACAAATTATTTTTGTAAGAAAGTTTCACAGAGGAATTATAAAACTGAAAGCAGGTTTGAAATCGTAATCCGTCTGAAGTGATACATGATACAATACTTCCGACAAATGAAAAAGAACCTGCCAGGACATCGGGTGGATTATTTTTCAAAGTGTTAAGAGAGATATTTTTGTTTTCAGTACACACACATCTTCACTAGGAAGTCAATGCAAGCTGCATGTATCAAATATAGGGAAGAAACTGGCCCTTAACAAAAGAAGGATTAAATCCCTCCTATAGTCTGTGTTTATAGTAATGCTAATATATTAACTAACTCTTATTTTCGTATTCTAAGCACATAAGTACAAAATCCTCCATAGTCCTCAGCTCCTTCTTGGGGCCCAAACTCAAATGAAGCCACTGTGACTCCATAGCACCTGATGGTTGGGAGGTGGAAGAAAGCAGCTTCCTTACCAGAGCAGAGCTGGGGATGGGGGGAGAAGGGGTCTCTCCAACAGAAGGTGGAAATAGGTCTGTGTAAAAGTCCAGTGTAATGAAGTGATCACCAATAGGTCCTCCAACGTTATGCAACAACAACATACCCCATGTAACATACACATAGCACAGCACCTGCTACAAAACATAGGTCCACATTACAAATTTTTGCTACTCTGATTTTGTAGAGAAGAGAATTTCACCCTATTGGTAAGTAAAGGGAGACAGGGGACTCATAATACCCAAATTAATAAATGGAGGGAACATAGGCTACAATCAAACCTTCATGTGACTTAAAAAAACCGAACAAGAACTTTGAATAAACATATTTTGAGTGGGTGAGCACTAAAAGAATAATATTTAGAGCTCAGAGATTAATCTAGTTTTTTCTATTTCTCATTAATGTGCAGCGTTGCCTATTTCTAACAGCTCATTTTCTTAAAAGGTGTTTTTTGCAGCAACAAATGGATCGCTGCTGAAATACCATAGCTCACCTGCTCCCTCTTGTCATTGAAAGAAGCCTACGCAGGAAGTGCACAGCATATTTAAATCTGTGTCTGTATTACTGAAAATCAATCCAGTTAATGATCTTTTATTCACTTTCCAAAGAAACTACTTTGAAAGGCAGGTCATGAATCACATGCAGCTCGCAGTTACCAACCATGAAAACTGGAACAACTCAACCCAAGACATATCAGAAGTGTCTCTTATATCAGTTAAATGTACACCTTCTAGGACTAGTCATCATTCAGATATTTTAAACATTAGGTTTCTTTTAAAGAGTATCATTTCTTTTAATTCTTTTTTTAATAATAAATACATATGTAAGAAATAGAATATCCTGTCTATAGAGTGAGAATTGGGGCCGGTATATAATGTCAAAGCAGATGCAAGAGAAGAAATGGTCACAGGGAGCAGCTCTGGTTCACAGCTGCCTGAGCCAAGGGTCAGCCAGGGCTGTACAAGAGTAGTTGTGATTGTCCATATCTAAACTAAACTACTTCCTTAAACTTTCTCTCTGGCTCCGTCCGTGTTACTGCCCAGGCACCCAGTCCCAGTAACTTAATTAACTGAGAAGGAGAGTGCAGGGGGAGGGGAGAAGAGGGGGAGGAGGGAATGGAACAGAAGTCATGGGTACCATCTTTGTGGGGGAGGGTACAAAAACAGCTGCCATCCCCTGCCTCCCCTGTCCTACTGCAGACAACTTTGACATAATCCACCCTCCCTTTGCAGAAGACAATATCAGCAAGAGCAGTCTCTGCCAAGTTCACGTCAGCGGAAAGTTCATCAGCATAGGACTGCTTCTCCCCTAAAAAATACTCCAGAAGCTTTAAGACCATTTTAAGTCACTTATATAAGCAGCCCAAGCTAACAAGTTTTAGCATCGTTTTTGACATTTGAATAATCGATCTGCAGATCTGTGGGTAAATTAATGATTCTCTCTCTCAACAACATTACTAAGTGTAGCCATCTGCCTCAAGTAATGTTGAAGAAGAACTTTTCTACATTGGGTTAAACCATGTTCAAACAATAGAGTGTCACTAAAGAGGGCACACTTTATACAGGAACATAACATTATTTGGAAAAATAGAACTAAATACACAACCATTCTTTTCCCTACTCCTACCACACTAACAAGAAAGAGAAATAGAATTATATTTCTTTGCATTGGAGCTTTATTGCATAACGTGGGCATACTCATTGCAACAAAGCAGGTGTACACAAAGCAGCATTTGTCGACAGTTACTTACAATAGTTTGTCAAAGTCCTTGGCTCAGCATCCAGTGGAGTGTTTACTTTAAACAACCAGTTAAGCAATTCATTAAGGTTTTACTGATGCTTCCCAGTGAAGGGTTGCAGTGGAAACAGCTTACATAAAAATAATTTTTTCCATCTTCTACACATATCTACCTCTTACTTTAGTTTAAGTACAACGAACCCCTGGCCTGCAGACTATATCCAACCCCCAATGCTAAGTCATCTGGCCAGCAGGGCTTCCTATGAGTATGCGGTAGGCCCTGTGGGATGTGGCCCTGAGTGCCTATCCCAGCACATGGGGCCAGGCAAAGGTCAGCACAGGGCCCCAGAGCCAGATGCTAGCATGCCGGGCCAGGCAGAGGAGGCACGGGAGTCTGAGGTCCCAATCTTGGCATATGGGTCTAGGCAGAGGCAGTGCAGGACAGGGCTCTGTGCGCCAGGTTTGGTATCTGGCCCACAGACTGGCCCTGTGCCATTCATCTGCCCCACAGGGGCAAAAATGCTAAGCACCACTGATTTAAATAAGTAGGATCAAATATTGTCCATAAAAATAGACTGGAATATTCAAACTCCAGAGAACTTGGTAACTTATCCTTCAGTGCTATAAAGATTGCATCTCTCTGACACAGAGGAATTTCTGTTATAGATGCAGACATTTTTTGTATGTTTTAGAGGGGCAAATGTCAATGATAATGCACATTCTTTTCTTTACTCAGAATGCAGTGAAGTTTTAGCCATACTTCTTCTATGTTCAGCATTAGTATGTAACAGTTAGTTCAGTCAAGGTGCTGCCAAGGGCCTTTACTACAGCTTATTCACAGGTGCCTGGAAGGCTACAATTATGCATTTTAAAATGAGTTATTGCTCAATTTGAGAAACATAATTTTATAACACCCACTAATGATAAACAAGGGGAAAAAAAAACAGTAGCTCATGTGTTCCTGAATGGCATCAACTGGAATAAAAAAAAAAATGTATATACAACCTCCTCCAAAAGAATAATTATATAAGCAGGAGAGCTCCCAGGGCACAGCAGTTTTAAACATGTCAGAAGATGTCAAAGCAAGTAGTGTCATACAAAGGGAAGACCAAGCCTGCACATGATTAAAGTCTTATTTTCTCCCAAAGTGTGATTTAAGATTTGCTGAAGTCTACTTATTTATAAAGGACAGTGAAAGAGAAGTTATTATGTTGTGAAAGATGACCAACAAAGGATATTAAAATAAGACTATCGTACCTTTTAGGTCTCTTTAAAGAGTCTCCCAGAGCAGGCGGGTGGAGTAGTTTTTTTATACTACTATTTTTAAAAAGCAGAAAGAAAGGAAAATTGTGCTTCAAATCAAACATCACAGGGAAGAGCAGTATAATATTTTTTATTGGTCTAGATCAGGAGTGTCAAATATCTGGCTTGTGGGTGAGATCCAGCTCACCAAGCTACTGGAAGTGGAGCCATGGCCTGCCACAGAATTCAGGGTGCACTTGGGCCCTGCTGGACATGGTCACCAATGGAAGGTAGGGAGAAGAGCACTGTACTGATGCAATCCTTCTTGCCCAGTGGCCACCCAGCCCACTGCCACTTGGCATCACCCCCAGACCCATAATGGACCCACTGCAGGTACTGCCCCCACACATCCAGCCCAGGAGAAGCCCCAACTTCCAGATTCTGCCATTGGCCAAGTCCAACACCCCATCTGAATTTGAATCTGAGTTTGAAACAAGACTGCAAATATACTAGAAGACAGAAGTGCTTGACAGACTGGAAAGCTGAGCTGGAGCTAACAGGATGAAGTTCAATACTGACTAAGGCATGGTGCTAAACCTTCAGAAGACTAACCAAAATTCCAAATACAAAGTGGAAGCACCCTGGAGAAGTATCTGGGAGTCCTGGTGGATCTCAGAATCAGTATGAGTGATACAGCTGCACAAAAGGCAAATGTGGTTTTGGGTTGCATCAACAGAAGCTTTAGGTACAAGGCAAAGGAGGTGGTAGTGCCTGTTTATTTGACACTAGTTATGCCTTCTCTAGAATTGTGGGGCCAAAAATTGCACCCAGTCTTTAAAAGGAAGTAGAGAAGCTAGAGAGGGCCCAGAGGTAGGTGACAAAAATGGTACGGAATGCAAGGCAAATAAGGAGAAGCTGAAGACGCGAGGCATGTTCAGCTTTTGGAAAGGCACTTAAGAGAGAACATGATAGTTTTCAAATACTTGAAGGGCTGCCATAAAGGAGGGAGAACACCTAGGGAAACAGTGGACTCACCATCACTGAAGGTGTTCAAGAAGGGACTGGACAACCACTGGTTGAAGATGATCTAGGTATAGCTATGCCTATGTTCTACTATGAGTATTTCCAATGCTTCCGAGCTTTGCTGGCTATTGCATGGGGCTGGGAAGGATTTTTTTCCCCCCTTCCTGCTGCTAAGCATGTCAGGGCTTTTTTTTTTGGTTTTTTTTTTTTGTTTTTTGTTTTTGTTTTTTTTTAAAGCCTTCCTCAGAAGTTACAATGGCTGCAGCTGGGGATTTTGCCTGGGATGTGCCAATGCTCCTGCTGGGAGTGACCCCCCAGAGATTCCTGGCTAGAGGGTCTTGCCCCAGCAATCAAGCTCAAAACAATCGCCAGATTTAGGGACAGAAAAGAAGTTTAGCCCTTGCCAGATTGGTATGAACTGTGGTGGTTGTGCCTTCCTCTGTGGTGGGAGCATGGACCTCTTCCTGGGATGTCTTGAGCATATATTAACTTTTGCAGCAGCAGCATGTTGGCCACCGTGGTTCCCCTACTTTACGTCTGGCAGGTTAGGGTGTTAATGTCTTGTGGTTGTGTCAGGGTTAACCGTGTAGTTTTGCTAATAGGTTTGACAACGGATTTGAATACAGGGAGAGGTTGAGGGACCTGAATCTCTTCAGCCTCTGTAAAAGAAGGCTGAGAGGGGATCTTGTGGCCATCTACGAATTCATCAAGTGGAGCAGGGGGGAAAGGGGCAGCAAGGAATAGGGGATATTCTGTTTACCAGGGCACCCTTTGGGATTACTAGGAACATCGGCCATAAACTGACAGACGGAGAACAGATTTAGATCAGACGTTAGGAAAAAATTCTTTATGGTGAAGGTTGCCAAAATCTGGACTAGGCTTCCAAGGGAGGTGGTGCTCTCCCCTACGTTGGAGGTCTTTAAGAGGAGACCTGACAAGCACCTAGCTGGGGTCACGTGACACCAGCACTCTTTTCTGCCCAGGGCAAGGGATCAAACTCTATGAGGTCCCCTCCAACCCTAAAAATCTATGAAATCTATGAATAGGATTGCTTTGGATAGGTCTGATGATCCTGCCAGATGCAGGATCTACTTCTCTATGATTTCTATAAATATGGAGCAGGCACTAAGGATAGGGACAGAAATTATACATAAATCGGTATAAGTGATTGGAAACTGGTTCAAATCTGTAACACAACAGAAGTTCAGTACAGAAGTGTACAGAAGTTCAGTACACATAAACCACTTTCAAAATAATTGAAATCAGTTTAAGATAAACGTAGATGCATATAGTATCAGAGTTCAGTGATTTAGTATAAATTGGTTTATTGAACTTCTGTCCCAGATCCCCTCCAGATTCAAGCCATCTGCTCTAGCAGAGCAGGGAGGCAGGCTGTAGCAGCCCCTGGCTTCTGGCCTGGGCCACTGCAGGCATGGGGCTGCATTTCTAGAATCAAAAGTGAACGTCTGTTCCCTTGCTTATCAGTTCAATATAGGCAGCTTAGGCTAACCTGCGAAGACTAAACAGATTCAGCCTTGGGCTTTTTGACCGTTTGTACTTAGCCTAAGAGAGCTCTGCATTCTCCCAGTCCAGAGCTGTTCTAACTGCTAGAGGAACCTAAGTTACAGGTAGCCACCCCAAGCTGCTTTGTGGGTAGCAATATTGCCTGAAGTATCTACAGTGCTGCATGCTGCAGACATACCTCTAAAATGCATTTCCCCCCACCTCAGCCTCTCACTTGACATACCCCATAAGCCACAGCTTGAAAGGTGCTTCTTACAATGCAGCTGCAGAGCCATTTTCCACAGTTCCTGTTAAAAGAGGGTGCTTTCAAAAGGTCATTAAAGTTTCTCTAACCTTTTATCCACTGTACAACCAGTAGGGTGAGAATCTTGCTAATTTTTTTAAGTTATAAAATGGCTTTTTTTTAAATTTCACTCTCAAAATATTCCAGTAGTTCTGCTTGCTTCTTCCGAGTCTCAATTCTCTT
>NW_005842012.1:1441735-1441995 GCF_000455745.1 Alligator sinensis | reverse complement strand
CTTTCCCTGGCATCTTTGCTTTTCCTTCTTCCTAACACATCTTCATATGGAAAGCACAGGAGTATCAGTGTTGAAGAAAGTACCAAAAATGTCAAGAACAGCAATAGCTTGAAAAAAGTAAATACCTTTGTCCCAGGGGAGCGGGGACGCCGGGAGACCCCCGTGGCGGCAAAGGGGCCCGCTTACCTCCCGCACGGCCGGAGGAGCCAAAAGGAGTCCACAAGCCGGCGCGGGCCGGCCGCCGCGCAATTATCCGGCTG
>NW_005842012.1:1440311-1440530 GCF_000455745.1 Alligator sinensis | reverse complement strand
GGGCCCACCTCGCGCGAGAATGCTCCACACAACCCGCTGCGCAGTGGGTCCCAGCTACCCAATCCAGAGGCTTCCCTGACCGGCGCTGCAGTGCGGAGGTGGGGGAACCCATGGACTGCAGCTACACCAGCTGTGAGGGAAACGCAACGTGGAGCCACCCGCTCGTCAAAGCCTGGGTGGACGGCCGGCCGGTACGGGGCACTCTTGACTCCGGGTGCG
>NW_005842012.1:1437291-1438719 GCF_000455745.1 Alligator sinensis | reverse complement strand
GCCGTGCGGGAGGAGGTGGACTCCATGCTGCAACTGGGAGTGGTGAGACCTTCCCGAAGCCCTTGGAGAAGCTCATTGGTCCCCGTACGAAAGCCAGACGGGTCGCTGCGACTATGCGTTGATTATAGAAGGTTAAACGCACTGGCAGCCTTCGACGCATTCCCCATGCCCCAGGTAGACGAGTTAATAGAGAGAATCGGAGGGGCCCAATATATATCAACGCTGGACATGGCCAAGGGATACTGGCAAATCCCAGTGGCCCCGGCTGGCCAGCCAAAGACAGCCTTCAGCACACCCTGGGGCCTATATGAATTCGTAAGGATTCCCTTCGGGTTACATGGGGCGGCCACAACTTTCCAGCGGTTGATGTACCAACTGCTGGCCCCCCACGCAGGGTATGCGGCGGCCTACATCGACGACATTATTATATACTCGCCAACCTGGACGCATCACAAACAAGCCCTCTGGGCTGTGTTGTCGGAACTAAGGCGGGCCGGGCTTACAGCGAACCCGCGGAAATGCGCCTTAGCAAAAAGGGAGACCAAATACCTAGGATTCCTGGTGGGTAGAGGCACTATCAGACCCCTGGCCGATAAAGTAGAAACGGTGCGGAATTTCCCAGCCCCTCAAAATTGCCGTCAGCTCCGATCATTCCTGGGGCTGACCAACTATTACCGGAGGTTCGTGCCCCACTTCTCGGAACTGACGGCTCCCTTGACAGAGGCATTAAAGGGGAGGAAGAACGGGGCGGTAAGGTGGACGGAGCACATGGAGCAATGCTTTAAAAAATTAAAACAGGCCCTCTGCGAGGATGTGATAATACATACTCCTAACTTCGGGAAAACCTTCGTTTTACAGACGGACGCGTCTGAAACGGCAGTGGGGGCCGTCCTCACGCAGGAAGAGGAAGGAATTGAGAGACGGATAGCATATGCCAGTCGCAAGTTGACACCGGCAGAAAAGAGGTACGCCACAATAGAGAGGGAATGTTTGGCCATTCGGTGGGCCATGGACCATTTCCGATATTATTTAATGGGCCGAGAATTCAAGCTAGTAACGGACCACGCCCCGCTCCGATGGCTAAGCACTGCCAGGAATGATAATGCCTGGATCACCCGATGGGCATCGGCCCTACAGCCTTCCAAGTTCCAAATCGTGTTCAGGCCAGGGAAATCAAACACTGTGGCGGACTTCCTGTCTAGGTGCAACAGCAGCAACTCGGGCGAAGCAAGGGGACCACAGACGAACAAGGCGGACAACTCCCCTGATGTACCCCGGAAAGGTAAAATAGGAGCGCCCCAAGGCATCTTGAGGGGGGGGTTGTGTCCCAGGGGAGCGGGGACGCCAGGAGACCCCCGTGGCGGCAAAGGGGCCCGCTTACCTCCCGCAGGGCCAGAGGAGCCAAAAGGAGTCCACGCGCTGGCGCCG
>NW_005842012.1:1430139-1436880 GCF_000455745.1 Alligator sinensis | reverse complement strand
GGGCCAAGTCACCGGCTCTGCTGGAGCTACGCCCGGCCCGAGGACCGCTGTTGACGGCCAGAGGTTTGAGGCAAGAGGGAGGCAAGGCGAGGGCGGAGTAGAGGCCAGAATAGGAAGACCCTAAGGTGGCGAATGGCCGGGGTGTAGGGGAGGACAGAGCCCCGAGATTGCCCGCGGAGGAACGTGTCAGCACCGAGGGATACCCCAAGGGAAGACCCCCCCCACTGAAGACGTCATCAAAGTCGTGGCAGGCTAGTTTTGGGGTCCCCCTTGATACCAATCAGGGTAAACTTCGGGGCGCATAAGCAAAGCCCAGGTGGGCGAGATCTGGGGCCCGGGCGAAAGCGGCACGTGATCTCCTGGTTGAGCGACTGTGGGGACAACCTTCTTCCCTCAGATGACATTCTCTCTAAATGCAGTAGTTCAGTGATCTAAAAGCAAATCATCCTTTCACAAATCATCTTTCAGTCCTATAAAAAAGGTTTTATACAGTTCATTGGTTTTGCTCTTATGCTAGCAAGGATCTGTGACATACTTTTTGTTCTCATGAGACTTAACAACTGCTACATGACACTTAAATGGTGACTGAGTATTCATTGCAAGAAAAGACTTATTCATATCTTCAAGTTCACCTTTACATCACCATCAGTGAGAATAACAGAGAATACCAGAGAAATGCTGTAAGATCTTACATAATTCTGAATGCCTTTGATACCTAGTTAAAAATGGAAGTCCAGAAAACATTTCTGTCATGAACACCAAGAAATAAAAAAAATTAAAATTTCAGGTCAGTTTGGTTGGTGGCACAACTCTCAAGAGGTCCAAGTTGAAAAAGAACCTTGCCATTCAATGGAATGGAAGTAGCCCCTAATCATTTAGTGATACTCACTCTTCAACACCTCATTGTTAAGTGACATGTCTATCATGTGACACATGCACACCCTCTCACACCTGCAAGGAGATACTGTGTATGTAGTATAATGTTTTGGTCTGGTGGAATTTAGGGGTGTCCCCCCGCTTGATGTACAGACTTTTCTGAATTTATGTCATAGTAGGCAGTCTGAATAAGTCCTCCTTGGAACAGAAAGTGGCATGTTTGTAACAGTTCTTAAACCTGGACTAGGGCCTCATAAAAGTTCTCTCTTAAACCTGTGCAGGCAAGCATTGTAAGTAATAGGGCAGCATATTTGTGTTGGTCCACAAGGGGATACAAGACAGACCAGGTACAGGATGTCTTTAGCTATAACTCCAAATGGATACAGACTATAAAGGGATGATGGTGCAAAAAACAAAAATGGCTCTTTATGATTTTAAATATGTACAGAGCTTATCACAATAAGACCTTGGTCTTGGTTGGGCCCCTTATATACTTCTGTAATACAAACAGTAAAGATTTACATACCATGTACATTGTGCATTACATTCATGATTAAAACCTACATTCCTCAGCAATGTCCTTTGAAACAGTCAATTCGGCCTCAAAGATGAGCCGAGCTTAATTTATTTTTTAAATAATAAAGGTTTTTTACATCTGTTCCTTGTTTACATGCTTTTAAGTAACAATCAGTTCCTGTTGTCAGGCTTTTCCTACAGCCATGAGAACCAGAAACTTACTTTTTTTGCTTTTTAATTTATTTAAATGGAAGATGAATTCTTGATACAAGTAATTGGACTCCAGCAGGCAGGATTTGGGATGGGGAAGAGGGAGTTGGCAGATGGGTCCTTAAATTTATGAGACTTGAGATAAAACCATGAAAGTTGACAACACTGTACACTCAGACATTTTAGAAGCCCGTAAACCGTTGCAGGCGTGGTTAATCTGAAATATCAGATCTCAGATGTTCTGTACCAGTTATAATTTGGAAGGCTATCCTGTACTTAACATTACTCCCCTACTCAACACTGCCGTGCTTATGAAATTTTCCAACAGGTATGGAAAGAAAGTGGGCTAAAAAAGCCTACAGCAGTGATTCTCAACCAGAGTGTCAGGGCAACGTAGGGTCTGTCTGTGATATTCTCTGAAGGGTACCACAAGTTATAAGGAAATAAGCAGGTAAATACAGGCTCATTCTCACCTCTATCTGGCTCTCATTCTGGCAATATGTTTACTTTCCAATTAATTGAAATTCATTTGGTGCTCTCACCAAATCACTCTTCCATTATTCTGGAGCAGAGATGCCTCTCTTTTCCCAAGAGCCTTTGATTTCCTCTCTGCATGCACAGACATGTACTTAATTAAAACTTTCCCTTAAAGCACCATTAGCTAAACACACAAGGCATACCAAGTTGTACTTAGGCTCCCTTCCAGAAAGCCGACAGTGCAGACTCACCCTTTCAGTTTATCAGACATGCTTTAAAATACAGTATCAGCAAAAGGGCTCTTTACAACCATACTGCATATAAAGCAGGAGGCATATGGCTCCTGTCTGCAGTTGGTGCTATATAATCTCAGATACATCCACTTAGTTGCTTCAGTTCCACTTCTTACTAGCTTGTAAGAATGAAGTGCCTGCCTGGGAGATACCATACTAGTTATATAATAACATAAATCAAATAAAGTAAATCAATATAAGCTATTAGGGAACAACATAAATAAACCCCCTTAGCCAAGCACAGGATGTGAACAGGTATTCCTAATCAGTTCTTTGAAAAGTTACCCTATGAGCCTTATAGAGGTTGACAACCACTCACCCAAAAATAGATTCAAGAACTGTTAGATACAGATGTTGTAATTCCCTCATATGGCGTTGAGGTTTTTTTGGTCAAATTGTTGGGGATTTCATTACGTTATAAAAGGTTCATGAAAATTAATTTATGTTTCTAATGTGTAATAATTGCCTGGGATTTAATAAATAAATAAGATTTGGCAAATGAAGACAGCTTAAAAAATGAAATACCAACAGCATTTGAAAAGTTTGCAGAATAGTATATATACATAGTAGCAAGATCCATTAATTCCACTTTCAGAGGTTTTTAGAAATCATCATGGTTGGGGGGATAGGGAGGCTTTTGTACTGCTTTAGTGGTGTTGCTGTTTGCATGCCTTGGCAGCATATTACGTGTTAATTCCAGCCGCTGTAGGAAATTCGGCAGCATAACGCGACTTAAATGACTTGGGGTGCAGCAAACTCCTTTGAGGAGTTTTAATTTACTGCCCCTACAGCCACGGAGCGAAGCACCAGGCTCCATGCAGCTCCACGGCTCTGCAGCAATCCCTGCAGGCAGCCAGACAGCAGCCCAGGAAAGCAGCTCCATCCAAGAAAAGTAGCGAGCCTGATCTTTTTTTTTTCCCCTCCCATGGAGCCTGCCTGAGCTACACAGTGGGGTTACTGCTTCCCTCCACAGGTGTGGTGCCCCCCCAGACCGCCCAAGCCAGGTGCCTGTGGGCGGGTGCCACGGGGTGGGGGTGTCCCTCTCACACATCACTGCCACAAAGCACCCAATAAAAACACATTACAGGTAAACAGCAAGGGACAGTATCACCAATACTCTTCCATAGCAATGGGAGGAAATTTAAGTTAAAATATGTTCTGATGGTCCTACGTGGAAATTTCCATTCTAACCCAAAATCTGGTGTGCATTTTGACCTTACAGTCCAAAACTAAACTCACCAGGCAAGCACCAGTAACAGCAGCCCACATCCTCCAGACAACCAACAGATCTGATCAAGAGACTGGCCTAAAGATGTAGACCAAGGCTGTCCAACTAGTGGAGATCGAAGTTTCTTTTAAAGCAATAAAACATGACATTCCCACAAGTCTTATTCTCTCCCAGTTCTCATTTCTTCCGACATATTTGCTTTCCACAGCAGAACTGGAGTTAAGTAGTAAAAAGGCAGAGGGACAAGAAGAGTGAGAACAACCCTGGGAATGATAATAGGGAGTCTGCAATGAAAGGAGAAAGAGAAAAAAAAAGGACCAGCAAAACGAAGCGGCAAAATGACAAGAAATGAGAGAAAAAACACAGTGAAAGGGTTAAATGCAAAGAAAACTTGAGCCAGTCTATGGAATTCAGTCTTCAGAAGGCAACACTCTCTGTCAGGGACTGACTATGGGCTCTGTTCTACTACCAGCTGATTTGCCTGGGTTTGGCATTGTGATTTAAATCACACATCAAAAACTACAGAAAAGAACATACTTAACATGTAGAGCCAACATTCAAAACTGTGTTATGATCGTCTTTATATTATATCTTTAATTATATGTTGACATAGAACCCTTCCTTTTATTTCCCGCAGAACACCGGATTCATTTCAGCGCACAGTACAGACAGCGATCAAGAGAATAATTCACATAGCAAAATCACTGAAGTGACCTGAAGATAATATAACCAAGCTTACAGGGGTGTAGGTTGTAGCCGTGCTGGTCTAAGGACATAGGCAGACAAGGTGCTTTGGGTGAATCTGGTATCTTTTATTAGACCAACTTAAATAGTTGGGAAAAAATTTTTAGCAAGCTTTCAAATTTAAAAACCCTTCATCAGGCTAAGGAAGTCTCTGCAGTTGGTGTGTGCTCTTCCTGAATTAAATGAATAGTAAACAAGGCATCTTCTTCTGAACCTTCTTCTGAGCCTGAACCTGCATCACTGAACTCATGGAATTCTTGCTACAGACTCCACTGAAACCAAGGCAAGAACATGTATAGACTTCGATGCTGCCACGTTCTTATGCTTCACTGGAAGTAGAATCAGGATCCCAGTAAGGTAATTTCAAAACATTTCAAATGTATCCACAAAGCTGCGCACTGCAAGCTTGTGCCTATATTGGAGCCAGCATCTTTCTGGAGCTGTCACTCAGGAATCACATTGCCTTCTAAATCCTAAAAGGACTTGGTAGCCAATGAGAAATTTCACAATGAAACTGTGAGAATCTACAGAACCTACATATGTCTATCTCAGAATGTGGTACAAAATCTCACAGTGCACCAAATGCCTTCATGGAACTTATGTGGGTTAAACTAGACAAACGGATTATCACAGGAAATAAAGATAAAAGACAGACTCATGAACACAGAAAGGAGGACATTTTTTCACATAATAACTGCTCCATGTCTGACCACACAGTGCTCATGCTCAAGGAAATTTTACAAAACATCTCAAAAAAACACACCTGTGAATACAAATTCATTATCTTACAGGACATTAAGAACCAAAACCTTAACACAAGCATTGACTTTATAGCTCATTAACACCTGTGAGATCAGGTAGATGGTAATGACCCTCTCAAATAGTCTCAAATCTTCCACTTACCAGGTTATTCTTTCTACTGCATTTCTCTCACCTGCTAGCTACCTAATAATGCTTCTTATATTCTATTTGTATTTACATATGCAGCTTTACACAAGCTTTTACCTGCTATTTAGCTCAAGCTTGTCTGTACCCTCATCTAGTATCCATGTCCAAATCCCTCCCAACTACAGTCACGCCAATAAAAGATATCACCCACAAAAATCTTTGCCTCAGTGCTGACAGTAGCGTTACTCAGAAAGAACCCTGCTGTAATAACCAAAGTAAATAAATAGCTTCACACTAAAACTAGAATAACTGAAGTTGTTGAAGGGGTATGTGTGCTTTGTAATTTCAACTAACATTCTCATCTCTCATGTATATTGTATTAAAGTTTATACTTGAAATACAAGCGCAGTTCTAGGATTATAAAAACTGTAGGAAATAATCAGATAGCCTTTAAGAAAACTCCAAGGTATTGTATCTGAACCTAACTGGTGAATGATTTAATTGTATATACAACTGCAGTGACATAACACAGAAACACAAGGAGCAATTTCCACCAGCCCACATGGTAGTGTAAAAGAATATGGCATATCTAACTTACATTTGTACCTTTTAACAGTATCCCCAAGTCTCTAATGGAAAACTGCATCTTTTTAAGTAATCTGCACAGGAAAAAGCAAGCAGCCAAAATGAACTGAACCTTTATGTTTTTGTTTTTTGTTGTTTTCTGAAATAAACTGTCCTAGTAAGCCTCACCTCAGTCCTCTGGAAGATCTTGGAGAAAATCATCAAGGAGCACATCTATGGGGAGCCTGCAAGCGAGATCATGCTCAGGGGCAACCAGCATTGGTTCATCAAAGGCAGGTCCTGCCTGACCAACCTGATTGCCTTTTATGACCAGGTAACTAAATCCTTGGATGGTGGTGTCGCCGTGGACGTAAACTTTCTAGACTTTAAGAAGGCCCTTGAACTGTCTCTCACCCCATTCTCATTAATAAATTAAGCGACTGCAGCATTGATGCCTACACAATTGGATGGGTAAAAAATTGGTTGATGGGGCGCACCCAGAGAGTAGTGGTGGATGGGTCGTATTCAACCTGGCGAGATGCGAGCAGTGGGGTCCCCCAGGGCTCAGTCCTCGGGCCCGCACTGTTTAACATCTTCATCAGCAACTTGGACGAGAGGGTTGAAAACACATTGTCCAAGTTTGCTGGTGACACTAAGATGTGGGGCAAGGTGGGCACACTTAAAGGGAGAGAGAGGCTGCAACTAGATTTAGATAGACTACAAAAGCGGGCAGATGAGAATAGGATGGGGTTCAACGTAGACAAATGCAGGGTGCTTGCTGCACCTTGGGAGAAGGAATCCACAGCATGCATACAGGCTGGGGAGTTCCCCTCTTGAAAGCACAGAGCCAGAAAGGGATCTCAGAGTCATTATTGACTCCAAGATGAACATGAGCCGCCAATGCCAGACCGCAGCCAGCAAGGCCAGCCATACCTTGTCATGCAT
>NW_005842012.1:1422434-1429732 GCF_000455745.1 Alligator sinensis | reverse complement strand
GCAGGGGGTCAGGCTAGATGATCTGTTCAGGTCCCTCCTGACCCTAGCTACTATGAAACTATGAATTAGAAAGCAAAATGCTGGCACATCCTCAAATATTTGTAAAACTTCTGTATGCATGTTTAGATATGCTCTTCTATATTTCAAATGATATGGATAAAAAAATCTGCTATACATTCCCTAGCTGCCTTATTAACAAACAAGAAAAGTCCACATCAAGGACTATGTTAATTTTTAAAAAGCTCTCCATTTTTGTTTTGTTTGCCTGGGGTTTTTTTGTTTGTTTTTGTTTTTTGTCTTTGTTTTTCTGCACTAAAGTGTTTCTATGTTTTATTTTGTCTAATTTTGAGCTCTGCTGCCAAAGGGTCTTTCAGTTAAAAATGTCTGGCCACTTTTAACATACTCATGCAAAATGCAGAGGTCTTTTCTTTCCAGCCCCAAGGGAGTCAGAGTTTCGTCACTTTGAAACATTTATTATCCACTCCCACCACTTTGTCTTCCAGTTTAATTAGTGACCGTTTCCTGAAAAGATCAAACATGATCCTACTGACCATCAAGCAGAGTTTCACAAGGTTCTTTCATTAAAAAAAAATTAAAATTAGACATTGCACAGTATTATTAGTCTGTGATCAAATCCTACTTAATTCTACTAACACAAGTAGTCCCACTGCTTTCAGATACAAAGAAAATCCACATGATGTGTGAAACTAAATGCAGCACTTACCTATGAGATCATTGATAATAAGCAGAAGCTACTGTTTGTATTTTTGTAACACCCAGTAATCTAATTATGTGCCTATACCAAATCATGTGAGGATCTATACAAACAGAGAATAAAAATGCAGTCCACATCCCAAAAAATAAACTAAATACAAGACAAGTGACAACAGATGGATACAGATGGCCAAACAGGTATGGAAACAGTGTAACAATACTGCATCATATTAATCTCAACCACCAAAGGTTTAACTGTTAAGTTTCCTAAATTCAGAGATTTGAGAAGCAAAATTTGAAAATAATTATATAAAATAAAAACAAATGAAAACAATGCAAGTTCAGTTCCAGGCAGGCCAGCAGCATTCCAGCCACCGCTGCCACTTCTCTCCGGCCCCTAGAGACAAAATCTTTAAGATCAGAGAAATTAAAGCATACTTCTTCTGTGAGGAAAGAACCAAAGAAAAAAGTGAGAGGTTATAAAGAAATGCAGAGGAGGATATGACAATGGATTCAAAGGCAGATCAAGAGATGGGATGAGGTTAGTGAGACAAATAGAGATACTGGAAGAGGAAAGCAAGACGTTTCTATATCGTTAATTAGAAAAGGAGAGTATTGCAGAGAAACCAAGAACAGGCTGAAGGTTGCAACTTATTATTTTCTCAGTTTTTCTTAAAATAATAATAAAAAAGGAGCAAGATCCTGGGGAGGGAGGGAGGGAGGGAGGAAGAGAGAGAGATTTTGGGAAGTGAGTCAAAGATGTCGGAAAGAGGGCTTAGAATGCAGGTACAAAATTAAATTAAACCTGAAAAACAGAACTGTGTAGCTAAAGCAACAGCAGAAACAAAGAACAACATAGATGAAATCAGCCCTGTTATAGGATTTTCCTGAGATGCTCTACAGAACATAAGTAGAAGTAGAGGAAATAGATATAGGGGATGCATCAGAGCTGGGAGTTGGCAGGAGAAACTTTGCAAAAGAGAGAAGATTAAGAAAACCAAGGGAGGAGACAGCTGAGAACAGATAGCAATGATGGATTTGAAGGCCAACCTCTGGCTCCACCCCCAACACCCAAAGTGGTAAGGGGGGAGCAACCCTGATGGGGGCTGCAGCCCGTCTCAGTGTCCCGGAACGTGAGCCTCCTCTTGCAGCAGTCTTGCAGCCCGGGACACCATGATATGCCCCCTTAGGCAGTGGGGCAGAGCGGGGGGTTTATCCACCCCTCCCCAGGGCATCTGGCAGAGGGGGCTTATCTCCCTTGCAAGGAGCAAGCAGCAGCTGTCAGGGCAGGCAGATCCTGGCTGCGGTCCCCTGGGGGCAGTGGGGGTAGAGGGAGAAATAACCCCCCTCTCTTGCCCCTCAGCCTCAGGGGCCATGCCTGCCAGTGTTTGGCCATGCCCCAGGTCCTGTTGCTGCAGAAGCAGCAAGGGAGGAGCGCCCAGTGGACCCTGGCCCAGGTCCATGTCAGTGGGACAGGGAAGGCGGAATTAAACCCCCTTCCTGGACAGTTCACTCCAGGCTACTGCTGGAGCTGGCCAGGCCTCTCCCCCAGCACAGCTTTCCGGCAGCCGAGGGCTGCTCTAGCGCCCCCCGACTTGTGGCCTGAGCAGCTGCAGGCGTGCCTACATTTCATGAATGTTTATTCACTTGAAAATTGCTTCAATCTGGGCAAGTTAGGCTAACCTGCAAAGATTGAATCAATTCAGGCTCTGGCTTTTTGTATGTCTATCCATAGCCTGAGTGAATGTGAGAGGTAAGTGAAGAATTATGGTCCAATGGGCATATATGCAATTAAGGAATCAAATAGATCATGACATGGATGGTGAAGATACAGTGTGTGACCAGGTATGTGGTAATTTTCAATAAATATTTAGGTCCTGATCCTTTATTCCTTGAGTCAGGTGGCACTTGAGTGAGGTGGAAAACCAACATGAGCATGGCAGATCTCCCATCTCAGTAGGCCATCATTCACAAGAGTCTCAATCTCATTTCCTTCCCCATCTACCTCGTATCCCTGCTCCTCTGTGTGTTAAGCTGATATTGCTGTGAAAATGCATGATGTGTCAAAGTATTTATCCTCCATGCTGGAATGCAGGACTCTAAACTACAGGGACAGAGAGTGAACTGCAGGCTGTCTGGCTTTTTGCAGTAGAGTTATGTAATCTTAAAAATCCAAGCTGTCACTGAACAAAATGATATGAGCTCTGAAAGACGATCACATTGAATAAAAATGCTTAACTTTGAAAAGGTTTTTAAATAGAATATGCAAAAGTCTATGTCAGCCAGTTTAAAAAATGCTGCCCCACTACAGAGGATGGTATAATGCTGCATTATAAGGCAGGGTAGATTTGCACCTTATAGGCTCACTAAATCGGAGCTGCATAACGTAAGTTTTCATAATCAGCTGGCTTATTTCATCAGAAGTTGTGAAGGGACTGTATGAAAAACAGCTTCTACATCTAAACCAGCAACTCGAATACAAAGGGTAGGGAAGGGGGAGGAAAAAGGACAGGGCAATGCTGGGAGGGGTAAGATGGATAGGACAGAGTGGAGGGGGAAATCAAAGCAGTTAACCCCTTGAGGGACATAGGGGTTATTAAAAGCTAACCCAGGTAATAGGGTAAGAAACCACAGTCCTGGTTTAAACTGTACTTAGATGATTTCTTGTCTTACAATTTCACATGCAAGTTTGTTTCTGAAGTTTTGCTGTTGAACAGCCATCTGAGATCAGCGATGGAATCTCCAGGGAGGTTAAAATGTTCTGCAACAAGCTTGTGAGTCTTTCTGGAACTAATGTTAGATTCATGTTCATCCATTCTTACCCACAGGATTGCCTCATTTGTCCAGGGTAGACAGCACAGGGGCTAGAGGTACAGGTAAATAAACCTCAGATGTTATAACACACAGTACTTGGCCCAGTGATGATGTGGTCTGTACGAATGAGGTGACACAACTCGCATCTGAGTCTAGTACAAGGTCTGGTGTCTTGGTGAGAACAAGAGTTAGGCAGTCTGCTGCTGGAGAGATGTCATATGAGGCTGGAGGACTATCTATAAGCCAAAATAGGTCTGTTCCCCAATGCTACCTTCAATCAGTTGTACTTTTTCAGGAGGGGTTGAAGGTCATTAACAAGGTGCCTAAGAGGTTGAAGCTAAGGATGGTGGCTGACAACCAAAGGGATTTGGTTATCCTTGCCCTGGGTATCTTAGCAGGGAACCTGCTGATCTGCGTGACTATAGTTTTAGGACTTGTGTTGTAATTTTAGGAAATCCTGCTCCAGGTCTATAGGATAAATCTGTATATTTCAGACTCTGCTCTCCAATTTAAAATTACAGTAGCTAAATCCCATGCTATTGTGCCTTTTTATATCAGTCAGTTTGCATGCCTAGAAATGATAAAATGCTGTGACACATGAGCTCAAAATGTGGGAAATGATAGTAAAGTTTAAAAAGACTCCGTTTTAACAGGTATTATTTCGCACTTCAATATAACAACAACTTTCAGAAATAGCAAAAGTTTACTATATAATAGAGCATAAATGTCAAGCAACATTCAAGCAATGTTACTTTCTATTAAAAAGAATGCAGCAAGGTCACATTGAGTGAAACAATTTACATTAAAACAGACTCGTAGGACAAGCAATGCTCCCTATGTCGTCCTGGCTTATAGGGGGCATGCTGGGAATGACAGCCTCCCCACTGTGGATGCTGAGTGGGTGCAATATCAAACTAAAAAAGCTAGACATTTCTAAGTCAGCAGGACCAGATGGACTTCATCCAAGAGTGCTGAAGGAGCTGGCTGAGGTCATCGTGGAACCCTGGCAAAGCTCTTTCAGATTTCGTGGTGCACAGGGGAAATCCCTGAGGATTGGAAGAGGGCCAACGTTGTGCCCATCTTTAAGAAGGGGAAGAGGGAGGACCCAGGTAACTATAGGCCAATCAGCCAAACCCGTATCCCAGGGAAAGTCCTGGAAAAGCTCATTAAAGAATCTATATGCAATACACTCACGGAAGTTAAGATTCTGAATGACAGCCAGCACTGCTTTGTTGTGGGTAGGTCTTGTCTTACCAATCTCATCTCCTTCTACATCCAGGTCTCTCGCCACCTGAACACGGGAGATGATGTTATATGCCTAGACTTCCAAAAGACTTTTGATCTAGTATCCCATGATATCCATGTGGGAAAACTGGAAGACTGTGGGCTCAGCTGCTCAACGGTTCAGTGGGTGGAAAACTGACTACAGGGTAGGACCCAGAGAGTTCTCATGAATGGATCTATGTCGTCCTGGCACAAAGTGGCCAGTCGTGCCCCTCAGGGATCCGTGCTTGGACCGGTGCTTTTCAACATCTTTCTCAGTTATTTGAATGGGGGAGTGAAAAGCTTGCTGGCCAAGTTTGCGGACGATATGCAGTTACGGGGTAGTGTGGTCACGTCAGAAGATAGGCTGCAGATGCAAGCAGACCTGGACAGGCTCAAGAGTTGGGCAGACTGGAACCAGATGAAGTTTAACACTTCCAAGTGTAAGGTGCTCCATCTGGGGGCAAACAACCCTCAACATAACATACAGGCTTGGTGGTGACAGCTTGACTTGCACCACAGCCAAAAGGGACCTAGAGATAATGATTGACCATTGCATGAATGTGAGCAGTTTGTTCGAGGCAGTCGTCAGCAGGGCAAATAACATGCTGGCATGCATCAACCGATGCATCTCGTGTAAAACTAAGGAAATGATACTTCCGTTGTACTCAGCACTGGTGAGACTGCAGTTGAAGTACTGCATCCAGTTCTCAGCAGCACATTTCAATAAGGACGTGGAAAAACTTGAGAGGGTCCAGAAAAGAGCCGGCTGTATGATCGGGGACTTGCAAGGCAAGCCATATGAGGACAGGCTGAGGGACCTGGGCCTCTTTAGCCTAAAGAAGAGAAGGTGGAGGGGACTTGATAGTGACTTACTGCTATATCAGAGGAGTGCATCAGAAGCTTGGTGAACTGTTCACTAGGGCATCCCCGGGGAAGACCAGGACCAATGGATACAAACTCATGGAAGGTCGCTTCAGGCTTAACACCAGGAAAAACTCCTTCACAGTCAGGGTGTCCAAACTGTGGAATAAACCTCCAGAGGTGGTGCAGTACCTACCCTAGAGGTTTCCAAGAGAAGACTGGACAGTCACCTCACTGAGGTCACCTAACCCCAGCTGTCTTTCTGTCTAGAGTGGGGGGGCTAGACCTGATGATCTGCAAGGTTCCTTCCAACCCCTAACAATCTATGAATCTATGACAATTCAATTTTTAATAATTTTCTGCTACATTTTAAATATGTGGGTTCATATGCTCCTATTGATCTGCTTTAGTGAAAACAATTCTTACAGTTATCCCTTTGAGGCAGAGGATGTGTAAGAGAAAAGGCCGCAAGAATAGCCACCGGGCCAGACACAATCTTAGAGGGAATGGAAAAGAATGCCAAACACAGGCAACCAAAGTCTTTCTTCAGCTTCATTGACCGTGAAGAATACAAAGCTCCACACCCATCAGCAGAGAAGCAACATGTGCTAGACTGCATCTTAATCCAAGAACACCATTTTATTAACATGCCAAGCAAGAGTGCAAGTAAAAGCAGAGGAAATCAGTAGCACTCTAAGTGGCCTGGCAGTGACTAAAGAGGTTAAACATTTTCTGAACTGATGGTCCAAGCTGCTTCTGCTGGTGTCCTTATTTCCCTTTTTGCACCGCTCATAATATTTTACTGGTTCAGCTGTTACTTGAGATTATGGGCACAAAGGGAGAAAATCAGGAAGGTCAAGGCATATATTGAGTTGCAGGTAGCAAATGACAAAAAGGCAACAAAGAAAGCATTCTACAAATGTTAGAAGAGGAATAAGTAAAAGTCATTTATGAACCCTAAAGGTGGAGGGCAACCTAGTTATAAATGCTGTAGAGAAAGCTGAAGTATTCAATGGCTTTTTTACTTGTCTTCACAAATGAGGTCAGCCATCACAGGTGAACACAGTTGACAGCATCAGCTGCAGAGGAGATAAGCAGCTCAGCAGAAGAACAAATTAGAGATTACTTAGATAACCTGGACATTTTCAAGTCTGCAGGACCAGACAAGATGCATCCTACAGTGCTCAAGGAATTGCCTGATATAATTTCAAAGCCATTGTCTACTCTCTTTGGGTATTCCTGGAGGCTGGATGACTAGAAAAGGGCAAATATAGTGCCCCTCATTAAGAAAGGGAAGGAGAAGAATGTAGGAATTATAGACCAGTTGGTCTGACCTTGATAACTGGAAAGATTGTGGAACATGTAACCAAAGAATCTGCTTCTAAGCACCTGGACTAGATCAAGGTGACCAAGACAGCAAACAGATTTGTCAAAAGCAAGTCATGCTTTACCAACCCAATTTCATAGATTTCACAGACATTAGGACTGGAAGGGACCTCGGAAGATCATCGAGTCCAGCCTCCTGCCCAAAGGGCAGGAAGTCAGCTGGGGTCATAGGATCCCAGCAAGATAAGCATCCAGTTTGCTCTTGAAGGTGTTCAATGTAGGTGCTTGAACCACCTCCGGTGGCAGGCTGTTCCAGA
>NW_005842012.1:1408254-1419227 GCF_000455745.1 Alligator sinensis | reverse complement strand
CAGGCTAAAGAGTCCCAGGGCTCTCAGCCTGTCATCGTAGGGTCTGTTTCCCTGACCTCTGATCATGCGCGTGGCTCTTCTCTGGACTCTCTCAAGCTTCTCCACATCCTTTTTGAATTGTGGAGCCCAAAACTGGACACAGTACTCCAGTTGCGGCCTCACTAAGGCCGAGTACAGGGGGAGAATGACGTCCCGGGATTTGCTTGAGAAGCATCTATGGATGCAAGCCAGCGTTTTGGTCGCTTTACTAGCCGCCGCATCGCATTGCAGGCTCATGTTCATCTTGTGGTCAATGATGACGCCCAAGTCTCTTTCTTCCATAGTGCTAGCCAACATAGCACTGCTGAGCCTATAAGGATGCTGCGGGTTTTTTTTCCCAAGGTGGAGAACCTTGCATTTATCGGCGTTGAACACCATCAGATTCTCGTCCGCCCACTTGCTGAGCCTGTCTAGGTCAGCCTGGATCACCTGCCTGTCTTCTGGTGTGGATGCTTTGCCCCAAAGTTTGGTGTCATCGGCGAACTTGGCCAGTCCGCTTCTGACTCCAGTGTCCACATCATTAATGAAGATGTTGAACAGTATGGGTCCAAGGACAGAGCCTTGGGGGACCCCACTGGTCACAGGACACCACGATGAGTGACTTCCATCAATTACTACCCTCTGGGTCCGACCCCGGAGCCAATTTTCCAGTCAGTGGATCGTGGAGGACCCAAAGCAACAATTGGCCAGTTTCTCCAAGAGGCGATCATGGGAAACCAGATTGAAACTTTTTGAAGTCAAGATATATGACATCAATCTCTTCTCCCTTGCCCAGGTGATAGGTCACCTGGTTGTAGAAGGAAATGAGATTGGTCAAGCAAGACCTACCCGCAACAAACCCATGCTGGCTATCCCTTAAGATGTTGGCGTCGGCCAGTCCATTAAGGATGGCCTCTTTAATAAACTTTTCTAAGATCTTCCCCGGGATAGAAGTCAGGCTAATGGGCCTATAGTTAGCCGGATCCACTTTCCTCCCTTTCTTGAAGACAGTTAGATAGGTGGTGCCTGTCTACCTTCTTTGGAAAACATGCTGTTTAGGTTTACTCTGTCTGAGGCTGTCCCTCGGCTCCCAAGCAGAGACCTCACTGAATAGATGGTATAACCCCATGTTATTTAATTCCTTTGGACTCGCTTCCACCTGTTGTGAGGGAAATTCTCCTTAATTACAAGTTCAAGTTTCAACTCCTTCAGTCTGAAGCTGCGACTTCATTATAGTGTTGGGGTGGTAGGTGAATAATACCATGACACATTTCCTATGATAAGGCAACAGTGTCTGTGCATGAGAGAAAGCAGCAGATGTGATATACTTTGACTTTAGCAAGGATTTTGATGCTGGGTTTCATGACACTCATTAGTAAGCTGAGGAAATACTGTCTAGACAGGAGTACTTTAAGGTTGTTACGTAACTGGTTGGATCATCATATTAAAAAAGAAGAAGTTAACAATGGCTCAATGTCAAAATCTGAATGAGGTTTTGAGCTGAGTTGCACAGGGGTCTCTCCTTGTCTGGTGTTGTTTAACATCTTCATTAATGATTTGGATAATGGGATTGAGTACACGCTTAAAATCTGCAGATGACATCAAGCAGGGTGGAATTCCAGACAGTTTGGAGAACAGCATTAGGATTCAGAATGACCTTGATAAAATGGAGAAATGGTCCAAAATTAATCTAATGAAATTAACGATGTATAAGTAGAACATCTGCAATCAGGACAGGACAATCATATGCACAAATACAGATGAGGGAATGACTAGCAAGACTGCAGAACTACAGAAAGAGACCCTGTGGTTATAGTGAGCTATAAACTGAATATGAACCAACAAAGTACATCATTGTTGCACAAAAGACCAATAGCATACAGTATTAAGAAGAGATTATTATCTGCAAGTCAAGGTAAGGGATTCTTAAGATCTGTAAAGATTCTTAAGATCTTTAATTCCTGGTGAGACCTCACCTATCCATTTAAGATGCTATGCTTTAAGAAAGTGTCACTTTAAGACAGACATACAGCGCATAGGAGCAGACTTGATTAAATCAGGCAAGAGCTGGCAGGCGAGAGCTTTGAGTCAAGATTATGATTTTGTTAAAGATAATTTGTTTGTACGATAAAAATGCATGCCCTTCTCTTCCCCCACCCCCCGAGTACATGTATAAATGCCCAGGAACTGCAGAGAGCAATTCAACCAAGAAAATATGATTTGTGAGGAAAATGTAGAAGAACTGGGATTATTTAGTTTGGAAAGAGAAGACAGAGGTAGGGTTTGAGAAGTCTTCAAAATATATGGAGAGTGGTTCTGAAGAGAAGTGTCAAATTATTCTTTGTAGCTCAGGAAATAGGATTTAGAACAATGGTCTTAAATTGCAACAAGAGAAATTTAGGTCAGATATCAGAAAGACCTTTATTATTATGAATTGTTGAGCACTGGAACAAGTTACCAAGAGAGGGTGTGGAATCTCCATTGTTAAAAATGTCTAAGATAAGATTAGACAAACAATTACCTGGGATGGTTTAAACTGAAATGATCCTGCCCTGAGAGTAAGGCTGTATTAGGATCACATCTTGAGTTCCTTTCTCATCCTATTTTTCTATTATACTAAGATTATCAGCCTGGCAATGTAAAGGGGGATGAGGAGAGTAGTCCATTTTTCCATCTAGTCTTAGACACTGAGGCTGCAAGCCCAATCATGGAATGTTTTGCAATATTTTAAGCAATGGCTGATTATGACACCGGCCTGGTAAGAAAAACATTTGTTTTGAGGAGCAACTGTCCCGTCATTATGCAGTATTTTTACATTACGACCAATGCAAAGAACCTTCATGTTAACACGTTGCAAGGATTGTGCTACTGAACACCAGAGTGCCTGGACAAAAAAACAACATATAGTGGGAACAGATTTGGCCTATACTCGTTGTCCAGCACAAAACCATACTCGCGGACAAAGTTAAATGCTAAATAAATGCATTTCCATAAAGCAAATGTTTAAAAAAGAAATCCCTTTGCTTATTGCAGCCAGTGACTATGTGTGCACATCAAAGAGACCTTTCCCCTTTCATATCTAGTTTCTACCATCCCACCAGGCAATCACCTTCAGTTGCATGCAATTCCCTTCCACTGAGGCAGCAGCTCTCCATAATCTATGCAATGAAGATACACATCTATCCTGCTCCAGCTGTTGCCTGAATTCAGTGAATACTGAAAAGATTTAATTTAGGAGAATCATGCAGGTAGGTGCAGGGAGGAATAATGCAAAACAAGAGTCTGAAAAAGAATGCAATATTGTTATGATGTTAAATGCTCACGATCACCACTAGATCTGCTTGATTGAGAGAACTGTTTCCAGAATTATAAAAGCAGATATATAGAATCCAGAGAACATTTTCAGTAGATCTGTAATAATTTTCAGGTATGTCATATCTTATGACTTTACTGTTTTATCATTATTCCTATTAGTGTGCACACTACAGTTTGCTCTGTTGTCTAAAGAAGAAAAAAATTAGCATAACTGGCTTTTGTGGTATTATTCACCTACCACCCCAACACTATAATGAAGTCTCAGGTTCAGACTGAAGGAGTTGAAACCTGAACTTGTAATTAAGGAGAATTTCCCTCACAACAGGTGGAAGAGAGTCCAAAGGAATTAAATAACATGGGGTTATACCATCTATTCAGTGAGGCCTCTGCTTGGGAGCCAAGGGACAACCTCAGACAGAGTAAACCTAAACAGCATGTTTTCCACAGAAGGTAGACAGTGTAAATCCTACCAAACTGAGAACCCACTGGTTTGGGGACAGACTATCTAGCTTGTACTGGTAGAGAAAACACATTTTAGCCCAATTAAATTAAATTTAAGCTTTCTGCAAGTAACACTCACAGAAAAAGCATCCATCTAAAGATCTTGCCACAAAAGGCAATGATATAGGTCATGTTGTAGAAAACTGTTCTTACAAAACTGCAGTAAGCATGCAGCATAAATAAAAACTGGATCAAAAATTAATTTAATAAAGACACTGACCTCCGCTATTTTCATGTTAGTGCCTATTGTAGATTAAATTAACTGAAGAGAAATTTGCATGATAATATTTTTGCAGATAAATTTGATGAGAATGAAATTTGCAGATAAAAAAGATGAGAATGAAACACAAGACAAAGCAAAACACTTACAACAGTTCAGCACTTAAAGTCATTAAATCGCCTCTTAAGTTAAAATGAAATCAAGAAGTCACTTTTGTTAATAGTATCAGTTCACATTGTCAGTGGAGCTTCTGATAAAGGAGCTTACAAATATTTTCCTTGCTTAGAAGCTGTACTTTTGGAAAAATAACTGATGGAACAATTGCTTTTTAACTTCTTTATTTAAACCAGAACTAGATGAAACAGAGATTAATTATATTCTAATCTGAATCTTAAATATAAAACAACAATAGGTTAAAAAAAAAAATCATGTGTAAATATTGCACATTGTAGCTCTGACAATTTGGTGTCAAAAGAGTTTCAGCTTTGAGTCAAGATTATGATTTTGTTAAAGATAATTTGTTTGTACGATAATTGACAATACAATATTAGACCTCCTTCAGATTTTAGAGAAAAATAAGCCTCCCATAGTTATTGCTTCTTTAAAAAAAAAATCCAACGATTATCTAAAGTAAAACTTATAGATTGGGAGCACCAACTGGAATCTAGAACTAATCCCTCCCGTGCCCTAATAATTGTGCAACGTGGTATTCTCCCTCTTGGTTGCTTTCCTGGCCCCACAACTTGCATTGTGTATAGCCCTGTGATCCAGCTTCAACAGAAGGGATGGAAAGCATCTCCACCCAGAACGCTATGGCCTAGCAGTTAGGACACCCTCCTGGGAAGTAGGAAGAGCTATGGGTCTCCCACTTTCTGGAGTAGGGACAGACATTACACATAAACCAGTTTAAGTGATCAGAAACTGGCTTAAACCTGTAACAGAACATAAGATCAGTGCACATAAACCAGTTTCAAAATGGCTGAAACTGGTTTAAGATAAACCTGGTTGAACGTAGCATTAGACTTAACTGATTTAGGTCAAACCGGTTTATGCAATATCCATCTCAGACCCCTTCCTGGTTTAAATTAAACCAGAGTCCCCCAGTATCCTTGATACTCTGCAGCCTTGGGCTGGGCTGTCTACTCCAAAGAACAGGGCTGGTCCTGCCACTTTGCTCCGTAGCCAGAGCTCTAACGGAGACTGCAGGCACAGCAGGGTCTACCTAGCTTTCCCTTGTCCCACCACCCCCTCACTGGTCAGGCAGGGATTCCCCCCCCTCCCCATCCTGCCTCCCATTTCCCACAGCACGGACCCCAGGCATGTGTTATGCTAGCTAATGCCGAGAGAGGTCTGTGAAAGGTAGGCAGGACAAAAGCAGACAGGACAGTGTCCACTTAGGGTTTTTTGGAGCTAATTAACAGGTAGCTGGTAATGACCCTCCGTTCCTTCCTTGGGAAAAGCTGTTTAAGAAGAGCTTGAGCTAATGAGAGAGGCCTTTGTTTTCTTGGTGGGCTGCTAAACACTGTGTTACCAGCTCCCTGCTGACCCCCTAGCCTGTCAAGGTTTGCTGCAGACAGTATGAAGAAGCAAGGTGAGAGATTGAAAAGGTCAGTAACATCAACAGATGTGAGCACCCCACACCCCCCCGTTTGCCTCAGAGTGCTAATCCAGGGCTGGGGGGTGGCAACATTCCTGCCCCTTGAGCAGTGAGTGGGGAAAAAACCTAGGACCATGCACGCAGGGCCGAGGTTTAAACCCCTTCCTAATCAGTGTCCTGCCAGGGCCTGGCCGTGCCCCCTCCTCAGCTCAGCACTATAGAAGAGATGGGAAGGCTGCTCTAGCACCTCCCGGCTTCTAGCCTGAGTGACTGCAGGCATGTGCCTGCATGTTCTCACTCCAGAGGGAATGTCTGTGCACTTTCAAAATGGTTCAGCCTAGCCAGGTTAGACTAACTTGTGAAGATTGAATAAATTCAGGCTCAGGCTTTTTGAATGTCTGTCCCTAGCCAGGGAGAGTGTTCCAACCACCAGGCTATTATGCAAAAGGCAGGCATCACTAAGCCTTGCTGATGTAGGCAAAGAGGACTTGGTGACCTGGATCCTAAGTGGAGGGAGGCCCTTGAATGCAGCCTCAAGCCAGATGCTTAAACGTCCACCTCTCTCTAATTTCAGACATGCTCCTGTGGTCAGGGTCTCTCCTTGCCTAGCTGTAGGAAGCTCCATGATCCATAAGTACTTCACTCTTTTCATGACTGCAAACGGAACCTAAGCTTTGAACAGTCTCTCAATGACTGTTGTGAGGCCAAGTACCTAAGCTTGTCACTCCTAAAATGGATACACTTAAGGAACCAGTCTGGAAGCAGTCCATGATAAACAACTACTCTTTATTTCTACACAAGGTAAGGAACACTCCAGTGGACACAGTCTGTATCATAATTGCCTGTCTCTGGGGTAGAGAGGACAGACAAAGATTCTTGTATCCAGGGTTTGCTAATGTCTCTCAAAAACTTGCTCAGCATATATAGCAAAATAGACTAACTTTCAACAGGAATCTGGGAACGGAATTAACATACAGCACTTAAAATACAATCCAGGTAATTATAAACAGAATAAACTTTCAAGATCACTGGATGAAGCAATCAGTTCCAAATTGTTATTGTTATTGCCTGAAAACGCTGAAGAAATTAAGGTCATTGTGTGAGAATAAAATATTTTAAAACAGCTTTGAGGACTTCAATGCTATTTCATCATTTTTAATATTAATATCAGTTCTGCTCTAGCATTATGTAGGAAACACATATTACATTCAGTAGTATTATTTGGTCTCCCCTGATTTTTAGCTTCCCACAATCCATAAAAATCAATCAATTATAAAAAGGAAATCCTCAAAACTGCAGCTTTAGAAAATGCTCTTGAGATGACAGCAATATGATGGTTTGAGTTATTATGAAAATGAAGTCATACTTAGTTTCTACACCCCCACCATATGCTGGATGCACTCTGACACCAGTAGAGTTCTATTTATTGGCAGTCTATGCCCAATAGTGCTCCAAGAGCATTACTGTCTCTGCCCATATGCTGCTACTGGTAATAATAATTGTTCCCTAGTCAAAGAACTAAGGGGCTGTACAGCAAATAAACTAAAATATATAAAAGTTTATGTGCCTTGCTACAACATAGTTATGTTCACTGTACATTTTTTGAATGATGGAAAAGGTGACAGAAACTGACCTTTTAGTGCCAAACATAATGGTGGATGATTTGCTTCACATTTATGAGACTGCTGCACTACAGACACTGGTCTAGTTGTCCTGGTCAAAAAGAGAGAGAGAGAGAGAGAGAAAGAGAGAGATTTTTCAAACTAAGCAGCTAAAATGAATGTTAACACTCTGAACATCTTTACTAGTAAATATCTTTTACTAAATCTAAAGAGAAAAAGACCAGTAATTTTAAATATAAAAATACATACAGATAACAAATAAATTCATGTTGATGTACAGCCAAAACCCGAGTCTATTTATTAAGTATTACTACTGAAACAAACCTTTGATTTAAAAAAAATTCTCTTACAAGGTTTAGACTACAGTTTTGCCACCGTAGCTATGTCAGCCTGATGAATGAAATGATCACAAAGCAAAACCCCTAATGCAGAGGTCGATATATCAAGAAAAAGGGTTTTCTTTTCATTTTAGCTTCATTATTTGAGGTGGTGATATAGTTAAGGTAGAAGAAAAATCCTTTCTGCTTGTAGATACAGTATCTCCACTTGGAGGTTCAGCCAAAATAGCTAATCCAGCAAAGTTCCAGCTGCAGGAGCTTTGTAATACAGACAACCCTTAGGCAAATGAAGTCGCTTAGGAACTGGACACCGATAGTCTATATTTTTATATAAAAATTGAAAAAGTTGATATAACTTTAATGCTACTAAAATTCCCAAAAGTTCTGTTCATGACAAAAAGGTATAGCTACAAAATAATTACTCTTAAGTTTTTTCTTTTATTTATATAGAAGAAAACAATGAGCAATATGCAATCTCAATGCAAATGCATTTATTCATTTGGAAGAAATAGTGATTACATGATTTGACAGGTGGGACAATTTTGGCTACAAACTCTGTCCTAAATTCAGAGGTTGCTTGAGGGAACTTCATATTAGTACAAACATCTCTATGCCATTCCAGGTAAAATGTCTCATTATAGCCACCTGAGGAAGCAGTGGATTTTAAAGCCATGAGTTTTATTTGGGCAGTGACATTTTCATCTCTATCCTGTTCTCTTGCAGTATTTATGTGTTTTTAATCAGCACAGCTATTTCATTTGTACAGCTGAAAAGAGAAAATGAAGGGGACCTTTCTTCTTTTCCATACTCTTTTTCTCCTAGAACCAGAAATGTATACCTTGGTAAGCAGCATAAAATATAAGCAAACGATGAACATTAGGGCTGTGCGAAGCTTCGGTCACCGATTTGATTCGGCAGAGATTTGGCCCAATTTAGCAGCCAAATTTTCATAGATTTCATAGACATTTGGGCTGGAAGGGACCCCGAAGGATCACTGAGTCCAGTCCTCTGCCCAGGGGCAGGAAATCAGCAGGGATCATAGGATCCCAGCAAGATAAACATCCAAAAGTGTCTTGAAGGCATTCGAAGTGGGTGCCGGAGCCGCCTCCAGCGGCAGTCTATTCCAAACCTTGGGGGCTCGGACAGTAAAGAAGTTCTTCCTTATGTCAGCCTGAAATGGTGGCAGCAGAGTTCGTGACCATTTGATCGTATCATCCCTTGGAATCTCTGAATCCAAATAGTATCAGGAGACCTCTTAAAAACTCTCCCAAATCAAAATCATAACCTCCGAATCAATTCGGAGAGATTTGATGATTCAGACAGAGACAGCTTTAAAATGTTTTTTTCTACATACCTTAAGGTACTAAGTGGCTCGTGAACACTGAAATAGTCAGGTGGATGGAGCGTCCCACAGGAGTGCGGGCGTAGGGAGGGGGGTCCGTCGTGTGCTTGGCAGTAGACCCGGAAGTGGACCAGAAGCACTTCTGGTGCACTTCCAGGTCTGCTGCCAAGCACGCGACGGACCCCCTTCCCTACCCCCGCACTCCTGTGGGATGCTCCATCCACCCCACTATCTCAGCGTTCACAAGCCACACCTAGTATCTCAAGGTATGAAGAAAAAATATTTAAAGCTGTCTATGGCCGAATTGCTTATTCTCCGAATCAGCCTCGAATCTTCAGATTTAGATTTGCTCGAATTGAAATCAGGTCAGTAATCTGAATCAGTTAATCAGGCCAAATCCAAATAAAATATGGCCCACTTCACATACCCCCAATGAATACGTCCCTTCCTTTCTCCTTATCACAACTAATCAGGGCATCTAGAATTACGGTCAGTTTCTAAAATGCTCACTTTGAAGTAAGCTCCCTGGCCGGGAATTTCAAAAGCCTCCAAGGAAATTAGGCAATCAAGTCCCACTCAAGATGAAAAATTGTGGAGCACTTCAGTCCCTAAGGCAGTTTTGACAAAACCCAATCTAATTCCCTATACTATTGGGGTGATACTTCCCCTCTATCGGGCGCTGGTCAGACCACAGTTGGAGTACTGCGTGCAATTCTGGGCACCGCACTTCAAGAGGGATGTGGATAACCTGGAGAGGGTCCAGAGAAGGGCCACTCATATGGTTAAGGGCTTGCAGGCAAAGCCCTACGAGGAGAGACTGGGGCACCTGGACCTCTTCAGCCTCCGCAAGAGAAGGTTGAGGTGACCTTGTAGCTGCCTATAAGTTCATCATGGGGGCACAGAAGGGAATTGGTGAGGTTTTACTCACCAAGGCGCCCCTGGGGGTTACAAGAAATAATGGCCATAAGCTAGCAGAGATCAGATTTAGATTGGACATTAGGAAGAACTTCTTCACAGTTAGAGTGGCCAAGGTCTGGAATGGACTCCCAAGGGAGGTGGTGCTCTCCCCTACCCTGGGGGTCTTCAAGAGGAGGTTGGATATGCATCTAGCTGGGGTCATCTGAACCCAGCATTTTTTCCTGCCTATGCAGGGGGTCGGACTCGATGATCTATTGAGGTCCCTTCCGACCCTAACATCTATGAATCCATGAATACGTGCATTTAAGTAATTGCACCAATTTTTACAGGTACTTAGAACTTCTGAAAAGTTAAGCTGAATTAAAAGGTTAAATCAGTAATTAGGAGCATAGATTTTTTAAAAGGCCTGACTTTTTTTCACTTCTCAATGACAGCAAAAAGAATAGAAGTCAGAACCCATACTATAATTTCCAAGAGTCCCTAAATGACTTATGCTAGATTTCACTAATTCTCAACCCTGGAGTACCACAAGAACCTTTAAAGCAAGGGTCTCAAACATATGGCCCATGGGCTGGACCCAGCTGTTGGAGCTCTACAATCTGGCCCACAGTTTGCTGAACTAGTCCTGGTCCCATATGCTGCATACAGAACACAGGCTGGACCTGGCTTCATGTGCACTGCAGACAGACAGCACATGGGGTCAGTCTGGGACACCACATGGAGCCTGGATTGCATGTGTGCAGAGCTATATCCAGCCTGCATATCATGGATTGAGTGTCCCCCAGGGCTGGTGCATGCTGTATCTGTTGCAGATGGCAAAGGGGGCATGGCGTGTGCACTCCCCGTGGAGCCCTGCTGGACTCTGCGACAGTGCATAGGGCACTGCATGGAGTAATTAACATAGATTCATAGATGTTAGGGTCGGAAGGGACCTCAATAGATCATCAAGTCCGACCCCCTGCATAGACAGGAAAGAGCACTGGGTCTAGATGACCCCAGCTAGATGCCTATCTAACCTCCTCTTGAAGACCCCCAGGGTAGGGGAGAGCACCACCTCCCTTGGGAGTCCATTCCAGACCTTGGCCACTCTAACTGTGAAGAA
>NW_005842012.1:1403821-1406954 GCF_000455745.1 Alligator sinensis | reverse complement strand
TCCTGCCGGGCTCTCACAAATGTGAGCCTTGACAATTTTTTCAAAGACTCTGCCAAGGATGGAGGTAAGACTGACTGGCCTATAGTTGCCCGGGTCCTCCTTCCTCCCCTTCTTGAAAATGGGGACCACATCGGCCCTTTTCCAGTCCTCTGGGACCTGGCCCATGTGCCACGAGTGTTCAAATATTCCCACCAGTGGCTGTCCAATGACGTCAGCCAGTGCCTTCAGTACCCTCAGATGGAGCTCATCCGGGCCTGCCAACTTAAACGCAGCCAGTTCCTCCAAGTGACTCTGCACCATCTCAGGGTCTACGCTTGGTAGTCTGGCGCCTTGCTGCTGCCTCTCTACAATCCCAGTGAGAGACTTGTCTTGCCCCTCGCTTAGGAACACTGAGGCAAAGAACTCATTGAGGAGTTCAGTCTTGTCCCCCCTGTCCATCACCAATGTACTGGCCACCCTGTGCTGCATGTGCAGGCATGATGTAGGAAACAAATATTACGTTCAGTAGAATCACTTGATCTATCACGATTTTTAACTTCCCACAATCCATAAAAATCAATCAATTAAAAAAGAAATCCTCAACTGAAGTTTTAGAAGACTCCTTGGGGATCACAGCAATATGCTGTCTTATTATAAAGATGTAGTCATTCTTGTTGCACATGCTGTGTGCTGGACCAATCAGGCCTTGGGCTCACTGTGCATGCACCAGCCCCCCCAGGTCAGCATGGGATATATGCTGCCCTCAGCACACAACCTAGACCTGGCATTGCACACAACACAGGAGGTCCAGGGGCCCTGGTGAATGTGGCATGCAGGGAAGACCCAGGAACTCAGGTGTTCTGCAGGAGGTTGGTCCCAGTTCAGCCCACAGACTGGCTCAGATGCACTTAACTGGCCTTCTTGAAAACAGATTTTCTTTTTTGTTAAACTGGATGGGAAGCAAAGCAGATGGAAGCAACAGATTAATGGCCTCCCCCAAGGAAGTGTACTTGCACCATTGTTACACAGCTTCTATACGAACAATCAACCAACTGATTTGGAAACAAAGCATTTCATCTGTGCAGATGACTTGTGCATAAATAGTCCAAAATACTGGCTTTGACCATGTTGAACAATCCCTAAACGAGGCACTAACTGGCCTAACATAATATTATATTGAAAACCAATTACACGCCAGCCCAGCAAAAACACAAGTATGTGCCTTCCATATGAAAAACCATGAGGTCATTCACCAGCTCAACATTACCAAACTATTCCACTGTCCAAGTATACTTTGGGGTCACCCTTGATGGAGCCCTCTCATACAAAGGACACATCATAAAGATGAAAGCAAAGGTGAGCACTTGTAAACAACATTTTATATAAGCTCACCAATTCGAAATGGGGAGCTAGCTCCTCAGCCATCCAATCCACTGTTCTCGCTCTCAGCAGCTCTTCTGCCAGGTATGTATAGCATATACAGATCTCTCCCCTACAGGGTAAGTGCCTTGACCCCATTCTGAATGATAGCTGCCAATGTATCACTAGATCTGAAGCTTATCAGCCTATACAGTGTATACACCTTCTGGCTGGCATTGCTCTACCTGACATCAGAAGAGCACTGGCCAGCAGGATAAAACTAAAAAGAGACGAACTGAAGATGAAACACCCGCTGTATGACCATCCTGCAGCACACAAATGACTGAAGTCATGCAGGAGTTTCCCCAACAGCACCCAGCCCCTCAATGCCACCACATCCAAGGAAACATGACTACAGATGTAGAATGAGAGACTGAAAAAAAACAAACAAACAACATGACAGCAAAAAAACCCACACCTGACAGCTGAGTCCTTGCCACCTGGCCCTGATGAACCATGACAAAGGTGACAGTGTCTCAACTGCCTATTCACCAGAGCCGAATGCTCCAAGGAGCACATGAAGAAGTGTAGCGGTGGTTCAACCACCTCTGACAGCAGCACAAAGCCTCAAACTATGTAACACCTACTGCAATACCCACTGCTTGAAAGCACACACGTGCAATGAAAGATCTCACAAATTACAATAAACAAACAAACATGCATAACAAAAATGGCCAAGTGTGGAGAAAAGACAGAAGATGAAGATCTGGCCCGCAGGCCTGGATGAGTTTGACTCTCCTCCTTTAAACAGTTCTCCATTTTGCCCACCCCTGGTCTAGGTGCACACAGGGAAGCTGTACAGATGTGGTCTTAAAAGCCTGAAGTCTGATTTTTGAAAATATTAAGGGCCAGATGCAAAAGAAGATATAGACTGTGGACAGATGTAACTTTAAATGGGAACAACTGCTTTAAGTAGAGAAGGGGGACTTGCCACTCAGAAGCATACAGCAGCTGTTTGAATTGTATAGTTACATGCTCTGGAAAGTACTAGAAGAAAGTAAAATCTCTGAAACTTTAATCCTAAATGAAACAGGATTACAGTTGCAACTGTTTTGCTCCATTTCCATCATTCAGGGGCATACAAACATAACAGCTACTGAAGAAAAGCTTACAGGGGTGTAGGTTGTAGCTGTGGTGGTCTAAGGACACAGGCAGACAAGGTTTTTTGGGTAAATATGATATTTTTTATTAGACTAACTAAGTAGTTTGAATTTTCTTTCTTAGCAAGCTTTTGGGTTTAAAAACCTTTCACCAAGCTGAGGAAGCATCTGCAGTTTGTTTGTGCTCTTCCTAGATGGAATGAATAGTAAAGAAGTTAGAGGTTGGTCTGCATAAAAGAAAGCCTGCATGCATATCAGCAGCTAGCTTCTTTACTATTCATTCCATCCAGAAAGATCACATACCAACTGCAGATGCTTTCTCAGCCTGACAAAGGGTTTTTAAACCCAAAAGCTTGCTAACTTTTTTTTCCCCCACTATTTAGTTCATCTAATAAAAGATATCAGTTATCCAAAAAACCCTGTCTGCCTAAGAATAGCTTTAGATTGGATACCTCGCAGTGGACGAAACCCTAACCTTGACCGCTACATTGACTACTTCAGGGAAAGAATGAACAATGAAATAAACAGCAACACACGCCACCACAACAACCTCTCTCTACCAGAGAAAAAGGCCATAGAATCTCTAAGATCTAACCACCAAATAGTAATAAAACCAGCAGATAAAGGAGGAGCCA
>NW_005842012.1:1389944-1403085 GCF_000455745.1 Alligator sinensis | reverse complement strand
CCTCAGATACCACTGCATCTGTACTGAAGAGACCACCCGGGATTGCCACCTCACCAATCTTAAAAAGGCTTTCACCCAGCAAGGACACTCCTCCAGAGAGGTAGATCGCACGTTTGAAAGAGCCACCTGGATACCACGTGAAGAACTGCTGCAGTACAGAAGAAAAACACCCACAAATCGCACACCGCTGGTTATGACCTATCACCCATCCCTTGAACCTGTACGGAAAATCCTCAAAAAATTGCAACCCATATTAGAAAAAGACCCTATTCTTAAAAAGATCTTCCCAGAGCCACCCATCCTAGCCTTCAGACAAGCACCGAACCTCGCCAACCTCATCACCAGAAGCAAACTTCCTCAACCCCAGAACACACCAAAAGGATCCAGACCGTGCCATGACAAGAAATGCAAAACCTGCCCCCACATCTCCACCACCTCCACTATTACTACACCCCACAACAGAGCCATCAGCATCCCAGGATCTTACAGCTGCACCTCCAGGAACGTAGTATACCTCATCCAATGCACCAAATGCCCTGATGGAAGATATGTAGGAGAGACCAGACAACAACTGCGCACCAGAATGAACGCACACCGGAAATCCATCAAAGACAGAAACACCCAATTACCGGTGGGGGCACATTTCTCACAGGAGAGCCACTCTCTCTCCAATCTCTCAGTCCTGATCCTCAAGGGAAATTTACACAACACATCCCAGAGACGAGCCTATGAGCTCCATTTCATCAACCTCCTGGATACTAGAGATCAGGGACTAAACATAGACATTGGATTTTTGATACATTATAATCTGCCTGGCAACTGACTCCCCAGCCCAGCCCAGCCCCTGGCTTCTTTACTTTTCATTCCATCCAGGAAGAGCACACACCAACTGCTGCAGCTTCCTGAGCCTGACGAAGGGTTTTTGAACCCAAAAGCTTGCTTAATAACTATTCTCCAACCATTTGGGTTGGTCTAATAAAAGATATCAAATTCACCCGAGGAACCCTGTCTGTCTAAGAATAGCTTATACCTTTATCAAAAGATACAAATATAATTGTTAGATCTGTCAACATCTATCAGTGCCAAAGCAGGACTTACACACCTAAACTCTGCATACAACCAAGGTTCCAATTCAAAACCCTCCCATCTTAGCCTAACATTTGTCTCCCTCCCTGCTCATCTTCAAAGGTCTCTAGATACTTGCATTTCTGCACATGCTCAGAACAGCCCTAGGTTGAAGCTCTTTACAGCTCGTACCTACTCTACTACACTGGCATTCAGAAATAAGATGACACTGGATCCACATCACTATATAATTTTTGAAATGCAACAAGAGAAGATAACAGTAGGAATGCTGTTCCTGCTGCTGCCAATCTATTAAATAATAGCCTTGTGCTGAGAGTACGTGTCAAGAGTATGAGACCCCTTTTTGGGGGGACACACACAGCCTGAGGGGATTCAAACCCATCTCTCACCTCCCAGGAGAGTGTCCTAAGCACCAGGCTACTGACCAGATGTAAAAAGCACTCAACTTTACTGTTGAAGATCTGCCACTGGACTGAAAGGAATAAGATTCACAGAGATGAGAAAGAGCATAGAATTGGAACCTGATTTTGTAGTCAAATTATTTGGGCACTTCTCTGGGATGGGGTTATGGTCTCTGTTCCTATTACTGACTACACATTTTAGATTTAACAGTATTGGGGTGAGAAGGGGTGGAAATAATAATCCTGGGAATGGGGACTGGAACCCAGGACTCCCAGATTAATGCCACTAGAGCTTCCTTTGGCAGCCACGCTAAACTATCTATCCGAGCAATACTCCCTATCAAAGCAGTGCAGAAGAATGCACCGACCCTCTTATTTTGGTTTATACAACATTGATTTTAGTTTAGCTTAAATCATGTTAGGAAGCATTTAACCTAACCTGACTCAAATGGTGCAAATTTACAGGTAGACAATCTTAGAGACAATCCTAGAAGATCCTAATCCTTTTAAATTAAGAGATTATTTTTTATTAAAGCAACTATGCCCAGAAGATGGTAGAGAAGAACACATTTAGACAGAAACACAAAGAGAATGACAAAGAAAATAAAAGCAATAGAAGTGTTTGTGGGAGGATTAAAGGAAGATGACTGAATACACTGACATTACTAAAACATGGTGGGGTAATAGAAATAGCTGGGGCTGATCACCAAGACATACAGGCTTCTTTCAAAAGAGCAGATAATAAAAGGAGGAAATGTAAACAATTTATTCAAGACAAGATAAACACTGGGTCAAATTCTCCTGGCCACAGATTTATTTCCAAAATACTAATTCTATGGAAGGACTGAAAGAAATAGAAAAAAATATATAGTTTTTTCTACTCTACTCTACTCATCAGCTCTGGAATATACTAGCTACACGATGTTTGTAATAAAGGAGGTTAGTGCCCCGAGGAAACTTTACACACAACGCTGCAAAAGTATATTTTCTATAGGAAGAGAAGAACATTAAATCTTCAGGTCACATCACAAATAGCAAGGAAAGAAGCTAAACCAAAGAAAGATTCCAAGACTTCAAATCAAAGAATTCTAGATAAAACTAAACAAGATCCAATAGCTAAGCAGAGCTTTATCACTTCAAAAAGGTATCACTTAGAGAATGGGGAGAGGCTGCCCCAAAATACCCATGGTTTTAAAAGGATATGCGGATGACAGAGTAAACTATAGAAGGAATCCCATTTCTAGGGAAATGTCAAAGCAACTGATTAAGGCTAAAAAGGAAAAAAGAACTCTTGGCCAAGTATAGAACTAGTAAAAAGATAACAAGGATTTATAAAGCACAGGTCATGCTTAGCCACTTAGATAAGGTCTTTGATAAAATGACAATGAGAGCTGAAAAGGATGAGGCAACAGATAAAATCTGCTTGCACTTCAAGACAGCTTTTAATACAGTGCTGCATAAGAGACTGATGCAATGTGTGCACTATAAGTAATGTTCTTATAGTGAAATTCAGAACTGGATGTGAGACTTGACTTAGCAATCAATCATTTATTCATACCATCTCCAGATACAGATTGGTTTGAAAGCAAACAGCAGGCAAAGCATCAATGGAACTGAAATTAGGCTTCATTTTATTCATAACTGACCAGTGAAGGCAATATTCCAGGCATAAAATAAGTTATTATATTAATTTGGCTTATAGTTCTCATTTCATTTTTAAAATGTGGAATAATACTACAAAATGAGCCTGCCTAGGAGTGCCTTGTCCATGTAAATATTTATTTTGTTAAAAGTTTATAAAATACATCTGATACTTTGGGTTCCCATGCATTGCGACATAAGAAAGTTAGGATTTAATTTTTTTTTTGTATGACTTGAGCCCTGACCGGTTTCTTGTCAGGGTCCAATAAATAATCAAAAGTTTTTCTGAACTCAGAAAAAAGTCACAACAACCACACCCAAACAACCTATTGGGTACTTCTGAATAAATTTTACCCAACACAAATGAAAGATATAAAAAGGTTAGTTCTCCAATTACTGTAATTTGTAATTGAATCCACTAGATTATTAGAACTCGGCAAGAATTATGTCCTAAAGCTTAGGGTTGGGGAAAATACCCCTCACTTCAATCTCTATCAATCCCACTAGATGTCTCAAAGCAAGAGAAATGAGGAAAGTGCTAAAGACCACCACCATCAGCAACTAGAGAGACTCCCAATAAAAACTTCTATAAAATCTAGCACAATCTTCCAGAAAATAAGCCATTTTGGTATGGATGGGTATTTATTTCTAGTGCCAAGACCTTCTGTTAAATTCCTCCAGCCCTTTGGCTGGACAGCTATGCAGGCAAGCTCTCCAGCCAGGGGGCACTGGAGGGCTGCTCCTTGGGTCATCGGCAGGGAACAATGTTTGACAGCCTATGCTCTTCCCTGCTGGGAAGGGGGTAGTTGTTCATTGGCAATGGGAAGCTGCTGAAAAGCAGCAGTTGCTGCAGACAGCTCCTGGGCCTATAGAAGGAAACCTGCTTAAGCCTCATGCCCACTCCTCCCCACCCCCTGCACAAAACCAGGTTCACCCCTTTGGATGGTGGGGAGCAGAAGCAGGCCAGCTCCACAGGTCCCTAGGGCACTGAGGATAGGTTGAACAAAAGGTAAATCCCCCCCTGCAATGACTGGGGAGGGTCACAGAACAAGGAGTGGGAGGCATAGACAGCACAGTTGGACCTACCCCAATTTGGGAGGCGTACAGCTGTGGAAGAGTCACCCTAGCACTGTGCATGGCTCTGGGGCTAATTATATTGCAAATCTGAGCACGTTTTTAATGATAGGTTGAAAGAAAGGGAAAAAGTTCCAGGCTTATCCCTGATTTTGAAATTAACCTTTTAGTCAAACTTTTTTCATTATCATCATACAACTTCATTTGAGTTATTTAATGGATGAAATACATTTTAGTAAATTTGATTACCTAGACCAATGCACAGGGCAACAGGGAGATGTGCCTGGGCTTTTCTTGGGTACAAATGTAACTCCTGTCTACAGTCTTTGTTGGTACACTTCCTATTTCAGCTGGCTTGTTGCTGCACTTCCAGCATCAACCTAAAGGCTATAACAGAATGTCCAAGGGGCTCATGATCCAACTCATACGTGCTGCAAACCCAGTTGAGATTGCAGTTCGCAGTGTAGAATCACTACTTTGAAAGAGTATTAAAGATTTTTATAAAAACTAATCTTGTGGTTCTCAATGAATTTCTATCATCCTTAGCCTTGCCTGAAGAAAGTGTTGCCTCTCTTCGGCAACAACATAGTGAAATGGATTCTAGCATTGTTGAGACATAAGAGAGGGATATCTAAAAAATAAATGAAAGCATTGGTTTGGAGTTGAAGGGAACTATCTTCTAACAAGCTTTGGGATTGCTTCTAATTTGCTGGTATGAACAACCCAAGGAGACAAGAGCAAACAGGAGTACACAGTTATCAAGTAAAATGCCAAGGCTTGGTTTTCAAAGATCTCCAAGTCCAGTATTCAACACCCACTGCACTTTCTTGGGTACTTAATAGTAATGTGAACATATTGGGGGGGGGGAGAAAGGTGCAAGTTCTATTACAGTAAGTGTCCATTTTGAACATAAATAGGATTTTTATGAAGATACACATTTGGCTTTTCTAGAAGCTATTCTTTATCCCACTGGTTCTCAACCAGAGTACTGCAGTACTGTGGGATGCCTTGAGATCCCTTCAAGGGTACCGTAGAATGCCACACAACATTAGAACTGTTAGGTGTATAAACATGATTTGCAACACAAACACAACGTATTTAAATAAGAATCCACAATCTTAATAAAATTCTGACCCCTTGGAATCTTTGCGAGTTATATACAATAAAAAACCTGCTGTATTATTTTTCCATGCTGAAAACTTAGAGCTGGCATTTTTCAAGGGATGCCTTGAGCCTAAAAAGAAAACTTGAGAAGCACTGATTCAACTAAACACAAGTTACTGGGTTCAATAAAGGGGGAAGTGGGTTAAATTAAGAGTCCTGTGATGTACAGGTAGTCAGACTAGATGATAATGGTCTTATTTAACCGTCCTCGCTAAAGAAATCAAACTAACCAACATGTATTTCATGCTTCAATAAATCAAATGAACTTGTAAGGTGATAATGAAAAATGTTTGGTTTAAACATATCAATTCCAAAATGAACAATGATAAGGAAGCATTTTTCTCCCTTTCTTCCAACCTATCATTAAAACTTACTCAAATTTACAATACAGGTACTCCTCACTCAATGCTGTCCTGCTAACATTGTTTCATTATTACCTCGCTGATCTATTAGAGAACATACTTGTTTAAAGTCACACAATGTTCAGTCATAACATTGTTTGGACACTGGAAAAGTGGAGTAAACCACAGATTTCTCATTTTACGAGAGAAACCCACAGATTTTGCCATTTTGCAGTGAGTTCCCTGCAGGCTGGCAGAGTTCCAGCCTGCACGGAGCTGGGAGAGAATGGGAGGAAGGTTGTGCGACAGGGGGCACCACGTGCATAGATACGCACATGGCCCCAGGCAGGCTGCAGAGCAGCTCCAGCAGGTAAGGCAGTGTGGGGGGGAAGGGATATTGAGGCCCCTGTAGGGAGGAAGCTGGGCAGGGCTAGGGCTGTTGCCAAGCCAGGTGGGGCTTGGGGCCCAGAGCCACAATACGCAGCTGCAGTGCCCCAGGAGAGAGCAGAACGGGGCTGTGGGTGGCTCCACCCAGGGGAGGGGAAGAAGCCACCTTCCCTCTGCCACGCGCACTCCCAAAGGACAGGGAGGACCCACACCCTGAGATCTGTGCGTGAGGCAGACTGCAGGCACAAGCTCCTGCCCCGGGATCTCGGCAGGCCCGCAGGCACAACTCAGCGTGGCTGGGGACAGCGGGGCCATTTGGGGATCTCCTCACTACAGCAAGCTCCCTCCCATTGCCCCAGTAATGTGCCCCCTGCTGCCTTGAGGGGCACAGACCCACACCACTGCCCTTACTGTAGCCCCACGTGCAGAAGGAGTCACCAGGGCAGCGTGGGACGAACAGTGGTAAGACAATCCCCATGCAGCTCCTCTGCTCCCTGCTGCACCGGGTCATGGTACACGGAGGAAGTAGGGTGGCAGGGAACAGCAGCAAGCAGCTTCTTGACATCGGCCCACTGTTCCCTGCTGCCCTCCCCCATGACCTGGCACAGCTAGGACCAGAAGAGCCACGCAAGGAACTCCCCGCCGCTGCTCACCCTGCGCTGTCCCAGCAACACACCTTCTGCGCACAGGGTTGCAGTAAGGGCAGCGGTGCAGACCTGCGCCCCTCAAAGCAGCCACAGGTGCAGTGAGCGCATTGCCAGGACAGCGGGGAGGGGAGGGGGAAGCTCACAGCAGCAAGGAGATCCCCACACTGTCCCTAGACGTATTGAGTCATGCCTCCAGGGCTGCGCAGGTCCCAGGGCAGGGAAGCAGAGCGAGAGCCCGCGCCCACAGCATGGGCCTGCCCTGAGGGGCAAGGGTGCCCCCTGCCCCCCGGGAGTGTGCATGGCAGCAGGGTGCAGCCCCGCCCAAGGCCTCAGCATGGGGGAAGAGAGCAAGGGGCTGCGGACTGTGTATATAACATCTTTTGTTTGGTGAAAAACATTTCCCTGGAATCTAACACCCCCTCCACATTTACACTGATTCTTATACGGAAATTGGATTTGCTTAACATTGTCTCGCTTAAAGTCACATTTTTCAAGAACATAACTACAACATTAAGCAAGAAGTAGCTGTGTAATTATCACATCACAGTTGCATAGTTTAGGTTCTTCTCTTGTATATACATGCAACAAATTTAAAGTTTTAACTAATATGTAGATTGCAGGTTCCTTTAAAAAAATTCTAGCTGTAGTTTGACAGGAAGGTTTTTCAGAAAGATTTCACATTTTCTCAGAAACTGTCTGGTGCCTAGACCATGGTATTTCTTTACAGAGTTAGGCAACTGCACAGGCAACTATGTGAAAAATTAATGAGCTCAAGAAATTAAATCCTTTAAAACAGAAACAAACAAAATAATAAAAGGTAAAAAGTGAGAAAAGAAAATATTTCAGTGGAAATTCTTGTGCTCTGAAATAAAGTAGGAGAATTACTATCCGTTGGTGATCAGAAGGTCAGTTTGGTAGCAAGGATAAATTAACAACTCTTAGCATAAATTACTGGATGGTAAAAAATATGGCCCCTAGGAAGTATTCCAATTAATTCATTCTCCTAATCTTTTTGTAATTTTTGCCTAATTGTATTCTATGTCTGTAAACAGTTTACATTTGATTTTGGTGAACATCCCATTTGTCAACAAATCCTTTACAGCAACCATTTTAACACTGGCCAAAGATGCACATTATCATCTATTAATATTACATTTGTAATCCTGTTTAATCTCCTTACATGGCAATCTTATTTTACAAATTAAATTAATTATAGCTCTTTACATGTTGTTTACTTTAATCATATAGTTCACTGTGGCAGTCTTACGTCCCTTCAAAGCGAAGCTACTTACCGTGATTCCTAAGAGAAGTTACCCTGAGACAAATACCCACGTACTTTTTCTTTGCCTCCTCACCAGTGCCGTACCTAGACCCCCGGGAGTTCCAGATGAACTTTTAGTATCAGGCTCCCCTTCATCAGAGATAATGATAATAATCAGACAACAGGGGGAAAAAAAATTACCATTTTTATAAATTTTAATAGACAATGAATAGAAGATGTAATGTAAAAAAATTGAAAATCAAATGTTCAAATCACGTTTTTAATATAAAATGTGTATATAAACTGCACTCTGTGGCATTTTTTTGTTGCCTAAGTCTTTATCACATCTATGATATCGATGTCTTCAAATAGTTCATTCTCAATTGATAATATTGCTAGTCCCATACATGAGCATTACTAAAGCCATTTTTTCACAATTTTTTTGCCCCATTTTCGGGCCCCCTTTCTGTCTGGGCCCCAGGCAGCTGCCCAGTTAAGCCATGCCTGTGTCTGGTCCTCACCTAGTCAACCTAGGTCAGTGAAACTCAACCTTTTAGAGCAATAGATCAAGTTGGGTAAATTGCCACTGAGCTGCACCATATGCCACTAATCCCCTTTAGAGTGGAGGGGTGGGAAGGCTGAGATAGCTGCCAAGGTCAGAAGGAAAGGACAGGGAAAGGATCTCCCTCACCCGCCACCCTACCTCTACCACCTCTTCTGTCACAGCCAGAGTTTACCAAGAGCCTGTCATGGGAGTGGGGGGCAGATGGAAGGAGAGGAAGTGAGCAGGGAAGGCTGCAGAGGGAATCAGTAGCGTGACACAGGGTAGGAAGGGGTAACGCTGGTCTGAGCTCTTTGCTGCTGATCCTCCATGCTGAAGGCTAGATGCAGAATGCAGGCTGAGCACCACTGGTTCAGAGTAATCTATAATCCACTGTTCTTCAGTCTTTAAACTATTTGTCTCCTGTTTCTCTTCTGTTATGTTAGCAATAAGATGAACTTTAACAGCACCATAGCCTCAACATATTCTTTCATGTCTTCTTCCCCATACCATAAAACATGCATCATTCTGTTCTTCAGTTCCCTGTTTTTATAGTAGCTTTTATTCCACATAAGCATTATAATCCATAGAATGCATAAAGTACCATACTGGACTAAAGGCATGTTCTAGTGCTTTTTAGAGCCTGATTACCTGCCTAAAGGTATTCTACAGAGGGAAATCCTGACTATCACTCAATTTATTTTACATATGTATTGATTTTTAAGCTACAGATAAGTACTGTGTAAATTAAGGATAAAAATGATCCTGCCACAAAATTACAATTCAAAAAATCCATCTCTACTACTTTGTCTTGTTTCACCTTTCTGACACCCCATTTATCCTTCTTTTCTTATGACCTCTGGGTATTTTGTGATGAAGCAGCAGTTGTATTTCCTTCCTTCCGTCCCTTTTTTCTGTAGCCTGCAGCTCTGCAGTATTTTAAACTTTGCAAAGGACTATCAAAAAACTGTTGATATCATTTCCATTCTCTCAATCTCCCCACAATTGAGAGATGATCAATTATATATTATTAATTGAACACTGGCAGGGGAAAGGTGAGAACTAGGCTTTATTTCTCCCCCATTTACAAAGAGAGATGACAAAGAAATATATATTTAAAAAAAAAAACCTTAAGAAAACTCAGTAATGACCGCATATTTTAATTATAGATCAAAAGATTTGTTTTAAAGTACATGCACAACAGATAAATGTTAGAGAAAGACTGTCCTGTTCTCAAAAATGCTCCTCAAACTATAGACAGACGGTTCTTTGCATCCATTACATTACTATGTTTGAAGATGTTGGTATTTGCCAGAAAACAAGAAGGTGATAGATAATGAAGGCACAGAATCAGCTGAAGACTTATTAGTCAAGGCTAAATAAACTTATTTCAATTGGGGCAAACACCTTGTTCCTTGGTGAACAAAGGAAAGCAAACTGTTAAAATGACTTGGAGAAGTTTTAGTAGACTGCTTTTAGACGTTAAACCCATTTGGTTCAAAAGAAGATCCTGAAAAAGGAGTTATTGCTCAATTAAAAGAAAAAGGAGAGAACTAACAGATTATCTGACAACTATTCTGGATCCTCAATTAGCCAGACAGCTTCATGAAATCAACATTTGGGAAGCACAGCTTCACAGCAGCGGAACTAGCAAGAAACTGCAAAAAGCTGCTGAATGCTATTTTTTAATAAACTTTCTGCTCATGTAACACATGGAACACTCCTAGCAGTTGTGCCAGAAGTACAGAATGTATAGCCAATTCCGTAGAAAAGACTGAAGAGATAATACATCTGGCAAGAACAAACCAGATCAGTTGCCATCTTCTACATACCCATTTGATCACCATGACGTGCAGTAAGAAGACAGATCAATCAGATTTTTTCCAAGCACCGGAACACTACATTTCACCAGTGTTAGAAGCTCTCTTCCTTACTGGAGGGAACAACCAACACACTACAGCCAAGAAATTTGCAAGTAGAGTTCATTATGCAGGCCAGACAGACACTTTGCCCAGACAAAACAACGATGGCAGACTGTGAGGTTAAACACAAGGAGAAGAATTTTGGATGTAGCTGCTTGAACTGATTGGAGGGTTGCAGTACAAGTGCTGAGGAGGCCAAGAGAAAAAGACTACAGCAGTAAAGATAGATGTCAAACATAAAAGCAAGTTTAGTAGCCCTTACTGAGGAGGACAGTTGATTTTTAAATAGTCTTATCCTCAGAAACTGCTGGAAATAGCTGGTAGCAGATTACTCTGAGATTGTGAGTCAACTTTTTATTTCCCATGCCATAAAATTAAAGTTGCAAAATCCTTAATGTACAGTTCTAGTTGATAATTATTTGCATCTATGGTTACAGAAATCTGTCATGCACTGTATAGGGGGACATAATTCTTTTTTGTTTTTTTCAAATGTTATTTTTCCATTATTAGAGAAATATTTCCACTAGATCTCATTTCTAATATTCAAAGGCAGGTATAGGAATAATATTTATTGAATAAAATGCTTATTTATTAAAATCTATACTTATTCATTGGGTTACTGAAGAACACAACCAAGGTAATTGTAATGTAATTTCTTCTGACTAAAATACAAATATCTGTCTTACGAGAGTTCTCTTCTTAAGTATTTCCCCTTTATTACTATACAGACCCATCTGACCATTAGCTCTTTTGAAATATATTCCATATAAAAGGCTCTCACTGGTGAATGCACAGCTCTGGTTCCACTGAAGTTAAATCTCATGATGTGAGGTTCTTTGGTTAATTTTGTTTCATCTCTTGGAGGATCAATACATATATGTATATACATATATATACACACATATAAGTGCTTGCATGAAACATTTGCATCATATTATTTTAAGCTGATAACACAGATATCAAATGGTTTGGCTTCTGATGTGTTCTCCAAAAAGTTGCCAGGTCCACGAGTGGAGCTAACTCAACAGTACAAACAGTACGTGAAGGCTTCCAGTTATGGTAGCCAGATTCTAACAAACTGTGCTCAGTCTATAAGCAACAAGAACACTTTTCTTGGCCAAGTTAGTCAGAACTCTGCATGTGTTTCACAGCTGAAAATCATTCATTATACAACTTCTAGTTTTTTGTAAAGATGAGTAAAAATGAATTTGATTTCAATTTGCTAGGAGAGGGGAAAGGAGTACAATATATACTTCCTATTCCAGGCAGAGCTATGCCAGAAGGGCACTCAAATCAGAAAAGAGAAAGTTGGTGTTGAGCTATACCTTCAGAGGCTACTTCTACATCATCTTTGTTTCCCAGGAATCATACCCACTTCGCTCCTTACCCAATACTATGCTTTTTTTAAATGACTGCTCCACAGGCCCAACTGGGTTTCTTAGGGTAAGATTACAGGTTGCTATCTTTAAACCCATCATAAAGACACTTAAAATGTGAGCATTCGTCCATTAAAGGGTGTTAAACCCATCCTCTGCATGTTTTAGAGTTATTCCAGGTAAGGCCATTCCAGGTATGGTTTATCTTTGATCCGATTTACCCAGATTGTTTCAAGGTATTGCTAGTCAGCTCCCCAGATTTAAAGCAATCAATTTGCAGTTCTCCAGAAACCCAAGATATATAGCTCCCAGCTGCTTCACCCGCACCCTTTTCCACTCTCCGAAACACCTAGTGGTCCCCACAGCACCTAAAAGCTGAGAGCAGTCCTCTCAGTACCTTCAGTGCAAGAACACCATCAAGCCAGGGGATACGTCATCGAGAATCCCTCGATTTGAGGGTAAATTCTACCACAACTCCCTGATGAGTCGAGGTGACATAAAGGGTGCATCCATACATGCAAGCACGTGTACTTGCAGCAGCTCAAACAGAAGCAGTGCAAAGTTGAGCCAGGGCTTTTTGCCTGAGTGCACGTGTTCGGACATGCACTTTGTTGTGCAGCAAATCGTGCCACTTGGGGCAAAATAACCCTGCCTGGCTCCTCCCGGATCTGCAGCCAGGGGGAGCTAGAGCCCAGGACCAGCACCTGTGCTGGCCCCAGCAATATAAAAAAGCTGCCCTGTCCTGGCCCCAGCAGTACAAAAAGCTGCCCTGGCAAATAGCTCAGGGCTACTTGCTCTCAGGAGCTTCTGGGACTAGCCAACTGGTACCTGGTGTGGAAGTAAGTTTAACCAGGCCTCTTACTTGACTAGGAGGAGAGACAAAGAGAGAGAAAGAGAAGAGAAAAAGATGCTGATGCTATGTGTTTCAGAATGTTCTAAGATAAGAAAAAACCTTCATGCCTTGTTTTGTCTGCGTGCAGATGTTAACCTTCTCCTTTCCGCCGAACTAGAAGCTGATAACTGTTCCCAAAACATAGTGTCTTTTTTAATAAGTAAACTGCTTACGTGTCACAAACAGAAAGATGTTGATCATTTGTTTCTCTCAAGGTTGCTTTGTCTAAACCCTGCATCTTTTTTTTCTCTGTCTAAAGTATAAATATGCTTGTAAACTTGTAGAGGTCAGAGTTCCTTTAAAAGCTCCCCTGTGATCACTTGTATAGTTTTAAATAAACCTAGATGGCTCTGCCAATTCTAATACAACCACAACGCGAAGTTTGATTTCTTCCACACTGGGGACACC
>NW_005842012.1:1386796-1389760 GCF_000455745.1 Alligator sinensis | reverse complement strand
TGGCCTGTGCGGCACTACTGCCATGTGCGCCCCCTGCCTGGCCACCTGGGCAGCTATCGCCTGGAAGATGTTTCAGGTGTGGTGGCCTGCTCTGACCTGTCAAAGCATGTCCACCTGGCTCTAATTGGTCAGGAGGTCAGCCACAGCCAGCTGGGTCCAAGGTCCCAGCTCTGAGCAGGCAGGGTCCTGCCACTGGCCTCCCTAGCAGGAATTCTGGTGTTCCCTACTGGAAAACTGAAGAATCCCTGATAAAAAAATTCCCAAAGTCACTCTGTAAAATACCCCAAAATCCATGTTCTTCCACAATTAAAACAAAAAGACCACGAGAGAGAGACAGAGACAGAGAGAGATCGATCAGTTGGGCAATGTTTTATTGATATATCTACAGGGTTAAAACACTGGTTGTTGGGGAGCTATGGCCCCTACACAGGGGCCATATGGCCCCTGCAGAGGCTACAGCCCCCACACAGGCACTACGGCCCCACAACAAGCCCCACCGGGCCCCATCCCCCATTCGCACACCCCAGGCCTCCATGGCTGCCCCCCCAACCCCAGGCACCACTACTTAAAAAAAAAAACAAACAAAAACAAAAAAACCCCAAAAACACAAAACAGAAAAACCAGAAAAAACAGCCTTTACTAACCTTAGAAGCAGGGGCGGGGGGAGTGGGGGGCTCTGAGGCCTCTTGGCAGAGCTCCCCCCTGAGCAGCACAGGGCAGTGGGGGGCAGGAGGGCCTGGGCTGGGGCCACTGGTGCTGTCCCCCTGCCCCATGCTGTGCAGGCGGGGCAGGATCCCAGTGAGGCAGATGGCAGCTCCAACTGGCGTTAAGTGCCAGGGGTTTTTTTTCCCTTTGTTTTCTAATTTGAGCATGCTAGAGTGGGTGGGCAGGAAGTGGGGGCTCTCAGGGGGCAGGCAGGGGGAGGGGCCAGGCAGAGCAGGGGGGGGCAGGGCCAGCGAGGGTCACCCCCATAGTCCCCTACCCCTCCTCCAGCTTCCTTGACCCCTTACTTAAAGCACTGAAGCCCTGGTGCTGAAGCCACAGCATCTCCATGGAGGACCCAGGACCGTGCCCTGCCCTGCTTTTTTAAACTTCAGTTTTTTTAGACCCCTGGACATTTTTTCGTTCCTGCATGTGCCTCTTGCCCCGTCTCAAAGAGGTTTGAGACGGGGCAAGAGGCACGCGCACGCTTGTCAGACACGCCCAAGGAGTCCAATCCCTTAGCCACATACCCATCTGCAGAAGTTGCAGGTCTTCCTGCACAGGAGGATAGGTCAGGATTTCTCTTCTTCTCCATCCTCTGTTCTCCCTTCTCTCCACTTTACCTTGAAATAGGCTGCTGCTTGGTTGAGACTGTGGTGCCACTGGAGTCATTTGACAGTCAGTTCCTCCCGGCTCTTGATGTCAAGCATCCATTTTCTTGAGGCATGTGTTCTTGTAGCATTTCCTGTGGCCACCGTGAAATCTCAGGACACTACTAAAAAGGAGATTAGTAGTGGCTGGGAACAGAGCACTTGTTTTGAGAGTCATGAGTTGGGCATCCATGTACAATGTCCAGTCCAGCAAAGTTGGTGCCTGAGGATCACTGACTCTATACTGGTAACACTGGCTTCAGCAAGGAGGCCATCTTCCCATCTGATGTGGAGGATTTGCTGGAGGCATTGTTGGTATTACCTCTCTAGGCTCTTGATATGACCACGTTTCACATCCATAGAAGGAGAGCGAGGATGACAACTGTATTGTAGACTGGCATCTTGGTGTTTTTCCAGGGATCATTATGAAGCAAGTGCCAGTTTCCCAAATGAGGCACTTATGCAATGTATCCTGCGATTTATCTCCTTAATATTCACTCAGAGTGGCACCCTGGGGATCCAGAACCCAGCATATTGCCTGGCCTAGCATGCCAGCGAGGGTTACAATAATACCAAGAGAAAGAACTTCTCCAACTCTAAAGCTTTCATGGCCTCCTTAATTTAATAAGGATGCCATGAAAATGGGTAGGTTTCACATCTACACTGCTGGGCTTTCATTTCACCTATCCTGAGGAAAGGCCTGACCAGACCAAGACTGACCCAGACAATGTTACGACCTCTAATGACTTTTGCTAAATTATCAAATCAATCCAGACTGACATTTACATACTTGTTCTTGCCCCATTTCTCATTGTTTCCTCTCCCCCCACCCCCCGTTACTTCTCTCTTTTTTTGCTTTTAGTTAAAAAACAAAGACTTGCTTAGCTGACCAAGACAGCATTTCCTAGAATGCTGCTGTGAACTTGTGATCAAAAGGCAGGTAAAAGTATTGTCTTAACCAGTCCAAGGCTAGTACAAAGTTCAGCAAGTTTGAGTGACTGATAAGACCAAGTACTGTACTTACTCTTTACTCTCCTCACTGCTGGAAAAAGATAAATCCCAAAAGCTGCATTTTTTTTTAAGTCTCCCATGTTTTTTTCTCTCCTTTGTGCATTTGCCTTGTTCCTGTGAAAACCAAATATGACTACATCTCAACAGCAGCAAATCTATCCTGTCAAGAGACTTGCACCCTTGACCATAAAATGGTCATCAATACCATGTTCAACACCACGCAGAAGACCTTTCAACCAACTAGGGGATGTAAAATAGGGCAAGAGGGATTTTGAAAAAAACTACAGCTAAAAAGAAAAGGAATGAGGAAACTTGTCCAAATGAAAGTTTTACTTACTGTTTTACATTTCAAATGGATTTTGAAACTATTTTTTCTTTGACTTCAATAAAAAATGTTTTTAAATGGGTATGTGCTTGCCATTGAACTAAACAGACCAAGGTCTGCTCTCACCACTCCAAATCTCATTTAACTATTTAATCCAGTACTGGGCCAGGATAATGTTGAAAGTTTTTGACTCTGCTGAATTAACCTGACAGCCTACAAGCATCTAAGCTCTCTCATCAAAATTATTCTGACTTATAAAGAGTAGTTAGTTGGGGG
>NW_005842012.1:1382674-1386765 GCF_000455745.1 Alligator sinensis | reverse complement strand
AAAAAGTGGTGGTGGGGGGGGGGGGGGGGGGAGAAGGAGTGAGCAGATGGGTTTGACATGTTTCAGTTCATCACTACTAAAAATATATGTCCCAACAAAATTAGATGTAACACCCCTAGGTGGGACAGCTGTCAGTAGTGAAGAATGAACCTGGGACACCTCTATCTTAATGCATAATCTTCTACTATGGGAATTAAAAACTTCCATCTTTTAGTCAAAGGGATAGGAGGCTCAGGACTTACCAGTCACTAGGGAAGAAAGGACAGGTTAGCCCAGAAAGCTGTTATGGTTACACAGAGACTAGTAATTTCATGATTACATAGAGGAGAAGAATATTTAGTTTTGTTTTAAAAGAATAAAGAGCTCCAAAGTCTGATAGAATTATTTGAAGAAGAAAGCAATTGAGAATTTTAAATACTATTATTTGCTGCCAAGGAAGCTAATTTTGAGGCACATTATTTATTTTATGAATGTGTGATTTTCACCAACGTATTGTGTTTCTAACAGTCAAACTCAGCATGACAAGAATTTTTTGGGGAGTGGGGAGCTGTGTGCAGGAAGGCTTGGTTAGTTTGCATAACCGACAATGATATCTGATGTCTGACAATTCAAGCCAAAAGGTTTTTCTCAGTCGGCTAAAATGACTACTGAATAAGGCCCATGAAAACCAGTTTTCTAATACATGCTTTCCACCTCTCAGCAAATCAGAACTTTCAAGGTTTAGAAAAAACAAACCTTGGTCCACATTGTGAACAGAACCAAAAGTCTCCAGTACAAAGACTGCAAGCCCTGTCATCTAGAACTAAAGAACTATCTCTGGGGCTCAAAACTGTAGCAGACTCATATCCTCAGCGGATATGTAGCATATATTTAGATAGGTTTACAACAGGTCTGAGAATTAAACAGACTACTAATCAGTAAACCTCATTTCTGTACTATTGAAGTTAATGGAAGTTTTGCCATTACATTTCAAAGGGAACAAGATCACAACTAGAAAAAGTACATCATGCTCTGCAGAAGCTCTGAAGAGAAGAAAAGTCCAAGACCTTGTTGGGGAGAATGTCATCTCCAAAGAAAAGTTATGTAAGTGAGGCTTATGTGGATGTTCTGTTTTATTATTTCTTTAATCAAACACAAGCATGTTAACGATATGATGCATTATCATATCACGTAGTTCTGATTCCCCATGTATGACAACTATGGCCAGCTACAGACATTACCAGTATAAGCATTTGGAAACCGGCCTATACCCATAACAAAACAGAAGTTTGGCAGGTAGACTGGCTTAAAAATGGCAGAACCCAGTCTAAGGGCATCTTTACATGTGCTCCAGGGGTGGGACAGGGCAGTGCTTTAAATAGAGCGGCTCCAAGAGCCGCCCAACATAAAACAATTACATTTACGTTGTGTGCATCTTTCTCTACTGGAATGTCTTATGTTCAAATCTATTAATAGTCTCATGCCAAATGTATTCAAACATTTAAACTTGTTCTGCTCTTCTCTCTTTCTGTGAAAAATACTATTTTTAAGCATGTGCTTAGCTTCAAGTTTAGCTATGTAAAACCAACTAGTTAGAGGGCTAGACATTATCAGACTTATAAACCAAATGCAAAAGGAAAAGAAACTCTCGTTCTTACACTACACATTTGCCTTATTCAAAATCTCTTTTGCAAATCTCTATTCCATGATCAGAAAACAGTTCAGCTGACCCAATTCACAACCTATTGAGGAAAACGGTACATGTTTAAAGGCAGCTTAACTGAATGCATTAGAGTGAAACTGTCTAAATATGCCTGCTTAGCCTTACTGAATATTGTTCTCAGTGAAAATTTATTGCAACCAGATTTGAAATAAAACCAGTTTATTACATTTTTCAAATTGAACAAGAATCAAGAAACTCAACTTTAAAAATTCTTTCTGCCAAAAAAGCAAGAACTTACTAAAAAAAAACTACTATAAATGCTATTTTAAATCAGGGCTGTCCAACTGGCAGCCCACATGTGATCTACAAGGGGTAGACATGCAGTCCCCAGGCACTCACCCAGCTACCATTCCCCCATCACTCCAGCTGCTCCAGGCTCCCCCCCTCCCTCCTCCAGTTGCTGCTTCCTGCCTTTGCTCCGGGGACTGGGGCAGTACAGGGATCTGAGGGTGAGTGGGGTGGGAGGAAAAAAGAAGGCTGTGTGCAAGGGGAGGGAGGGGAGGTGGAGAGTTTCATGTTCATATGATGCAGTGGTGGGGGAGTACCTGCACAGGCACATATTGCAAGGTGGGGGTGGGGGGTGGAAAAAAAGTCACACATATAACAAAGCAATTGGGGGGGAAGGGGTGGAAGAACATCTGCCCAGTGCACCTGGTGTGGTCCATGTGGTGGTGTATGAATTCAGTGGCTTGAAGTTGAACAGCCCTGGTTTAAGTTATTATAAAGCTCTTCATTAAAAGGACCCTGAACTGATGAAAAATCTTGAAGTAAATGAATGGTGACCCACATCCTATGAAACTCAAAGCTAAAATGCAGAAGAGAAGAAAAAAAAAAAAAAGCATCCTTACTCAAACTGAAGCCTTGTTATTTAGAGTCACAGAGGATTTTGGTCCACAAACAAGGAAGCAGAGATGTAGGTTTTCTGGAAAAAATTGAATTGGAAAACTTTCCGGAAAATTTTCCAAAGCCCTAAATAGAGCATGATCTGATTTAGCATGTTTATTTGACTTCTATTAAGTATACAAAACTATGCTTATTTTATGTCTGAATAGACACAAGTATTTGAACTGAAGTATTTGATTAGGAAAAAAGTTAAATACAGCACACTTAATGTGGTTTAAATGTTATATTCAAACAAATTCAAAGCTTTGTGTGGAAAGAAATTATTTTTATTGTAATACTTGTAAAAATGTAAATGACAATACACAATAGCATGTACTTCCCTTACATGGTTTACATTTAAGAAAAAAAAAACACAAAGGCACTGAAAACTGTTGAGAGACTGATTTTTGCATACCCCAAGAACTGTGTACACACAATATGTCACACTCTGGTTTTGATCTGACCTGCACAGCCAATTAGGTGAATTCATAACTTGATTTTTGGTTTGAATTATTATGCAAGTGTATTTACCAGCCTGTTTACAAATCAGTAAAACATATATGTACTCTCTCACACCCTGCCTAGGGATAAATCACCTGAAAAACATTAATTAAACTTTGAAACTGCCAAGCTCGTCTAACATTGTATTGGCATCCAATTCATTGTTACTAATGAATTTTATGAAACAATGAATTGTTAGAAGTGAAAAACTTCCCATGGAAAAATAAAGCACTGGAAATAAAGCACTTTTCCACCCCACATCTCTGCAAGAAAGTAACAAAGAAAGAAGATATTTAGTTTTTAGAAATGTGGGGTGCTATATATGAGATAAATAATTCCAAATTTTGGGAGGAAAGTTAAGCTTCATGTGTCAGAATTTAAACTAATACTTTAGGAGTGCAAGATAAGATCTCAAGTGGACAGACTGCCCCAAATATCCAACATTTTATTTTTATAGAATTCTTACATTTCCTTTGAAGTAACTGTTGAAGATAAGATATTAAACTAGGTTTACCGTAAATCTGATCCAGCAGATTAATTTGTGCATTTCACACAATCCAAAGAGAGCACTTGAAGGCACAGGAATCAGTCACAGAACTGCTTTTCAGAATTCTCTACTGGGTTGCTAATTTGTAAAAAGTCCTTTACGAGATGTAGCCTACAATACTAATCAACACTTGTGTGCACCTACATCTCCCCCCCCAGTAATAAGCTGGTATTAGAATTGGTTAAGAAGCATCAACAAATCATGAGAATTTTTTGACACGTCTTAGCTTTCAAAAAATATCAACATTTCAATTAATTCTTTGATAAGCAAAATATTCTGACTGCTTTCTTTTTGCAAGAATGGTGCTCATTCAAAGACTGATTATTCAACACAAAATCTCACTGAAAACTTACGTTCTAAAAAAACATTATGTTCTATTTTTTGGTACTTTTTTCATCCCAAGATCATAGCAAGGCCCATGTAAAGGCTGCTCTAGGTGATGCAAGGGAAACTCCGCCC
>NW_005842012.1:1382129-1382664 GCF_000455745.1 Alligator sinensis | reverse complement strand
CAAGTCCTGTCATGAAATCATGGATGTTCAGGCACAAAGTCTACAACACTCCAAAATGAAACAGGAATTTGCAAAAGCCAAGATAGTATTGTGGATTACACATTTAACTCATGCAAAAAAGTTTTAGTACATTGGTACCAAAGGTTGGGAAAACACTATAATAGGTAATGTCACAACCCAAAGGTGTGATTTTTGTTTTTGTGTGTGCTTTGGCACCACTGAATTATTTTCCCGCCAATTTGTAGCTTTCTTTGCAGGGTGCATTTCTTCTTTGCAGCACAGAGATGCACGGTGCAAAGAGTTCCCGCCATTTGTATGATAATTCAAGCCCCATTATTGGCTTGCGTTAAATTATTCACACATGGCGGCTAGTGATTGGCTTGCTAGCCGTATAAAAAGCTTGAGTGGTTTCCGCCTAAGTTGGAGGACTCCACAAACATCAGGAGGAGGGATCTTCACGCTGTGTGAAGATCTCTAAGCGCTGCGGAGCCTATTGGACCCAGTGCATTTCAAGCAGGCAACAGAGGTCTGATCA
>NW_005842012.1:1365348-1379925 GCF_000455745.1 Alligator sinensis | reverse complement strand
CGTATAAAAAGCTTGAGTGGTTTCCGCCCAAGTTGGAGGACTCCACGAACACCAGGAGGAGGGATCTTCACGCTGTGTGAAGATCTCTAAGCGCTGCGGAGCCTATTGGACCCAGCGCATTTCAAGCAGGCAACAGAGGTCTGATCAGCCTCTAGCCTCTCCCCGTCGCCGTTCGCAATCCTCGACGTATCCCTCTCCCTGCGCGCAAAAGGACCATGGAGCCTAGCAAACTTCGTGTGAGTGAATTGTGAGTGAATAAAAGGACCCACGGAGCCTCAACAACTCCGTGGGAGAGACCCGAGCTTGTCGTAGTCCTCAATCGAGGATTTAATCGGAGCTGTGCCTGGGAAACTGTCCAGCCTACACCGCAACCATCTTCGGTGTAAGTAAACAATCTTGAAACAACCATTAAGCGTCCGTGCCTAATTCTAGCGTGTCACCTGTTTTCTCCGATCCAGCGTGCCCGGGCTGCTGGCCACAGCCCGCGCGGAGCGAAAAAGAGCCCGGATCGCTCCCGGCCCGCACAGGTAATAGACTAAATAATATAAGCCTTTTCTGTCCTTAATCTTTGTCACTGATGATACAGAACAGCACAAAGCCTTGGCTCCATCAAAAATGGACAGGTTATAAATAAGTCAGCATACAAAAATTAGAGCAGGACAATTATAAACAATTTTTTTTGTAAGCTTTTGTCCTACACTGTTTATCAAAAATCCAAACTCAGAAGTTTTACAGAATGACGACTGTCATTTTAACATATTCAAGGCATTGGGAATAATAAAGAGTAACCTAAACTAGACTATGGAAAACAATAAGAAACTAAATAGCAGAAGCAGGCATATGTTGATATATTTTTGATACCTTTAAATGAAATCTCCCATTAAAATAAACTAAGATTTTATGATGCTATACATTAAATGGAAGAAATATGCACAGCATGCAAAAAAACGCGTGCAATTTTTAAAATTTTGCCTGGCATAAGAAATTAAGAGGTGATGAATGAGCAGGCTTTACCATCTTCAATTTATTAACAGCTTGGAGCAACCATGCACAAACTAGAATCTACACATCCTTTTGTTTTTCCAAGTCAGGGAAAAAAATCTGTGAAACTGTACATAGAAAAATAAATAAAATTGTTTTTCCTCCTCCACTCCTAACTTGTGAACAGCTCCCTCTTGCCTATTAGTTTTGGTGCCTATTAGTTTTAGGGGCCCCAGTGGCACTACTGGTTGTTGCTGACCATCCAGAAGGCAAAAATGGTGCCATATTTAAAACTAATGTTTTCCCCTCCCTGCCGATGAGGAGTGAGCAGCAGGACCTGTCCACCAAGTGGCAAGGGGGAGGACAACACATTGGAGAACCTGCAAAATTAAAAAGGAGCTGCCACACAACCCACTTCCACCATGAATTCAGTAGGTCCCTAACAATAAGTCTAACAACCTTTATTTCTTCAATGATCTCTACTCATTTAACCAGGCCAACTTCTGAAAATTTTAACAGAACTGAGTATCAGTATATTAGTAAAGAAAACTTACCTAGACCTCCCCTGGGTACCACAACAGCTAACACAAACTTATTTTAGAAAAGAATTTGAATGAGGACTGTCACTGCCCTCTGGTAGCCACCATTTATTATAGTGAGCAATCTTTATTAATTATTGTGATATAACAAACAGACCCCAATAAGGAATGCTATAGTACGGTGGTGCTGAACCTCTAGCCTGCAGAGCTGCATCATCCAGCTGGCATCTGGCCCAAGAACCAGCCCCACACCACTCACCTCACCTACACAGCTGGAAAGTTGAGCGTACTGCTACAGTATGATTATGTGCAAAGTACTGTCTAGGAACACGGAGAATTCTACTTCCATGAAATGCGTAACAAAAAAGCAGAGTGTACAGGGAGAGGAAGCAAAAAAATTCCAAATAGCACAACATTTGTCTCTCTCTTTATTTTTAAACACTGAACAAGTTAATGATTTCCCATTTTCTTCTAACACACTAATTTACTGAATCAGGGGAAAACTGTTTCTCCTTCTATCCTCTGCTATATGACCTCAGTAACTTCAAAGATAGGGCTCCGCAACCAGATCTCACACTCCAACCATTTAATGACAAGTGATCTCCTGCTAATGAAATCATGGAAGTGTATCACTGTATTTGTTCAGAATAAGCCAGCCTTTTTAGGGCTGAACAGCTAAGGGCATTTTTGCACATGCAAGTGCTGCAGCGCCAGGCATTTTGAAAAGCACCCAGTGCTGCGTCGTTTGCAGTTGTATAAGCAGCAAAATGTGTGTCAGCACTAAGAAAATGGTGGCTGCACACATTTGAACTAAAATGCACAGAGGTGTTTTAGTTCAAAAGTGTGCCACCACCATTTTCTGTGTGCTGACATGCGTTTTGCTGCTTATACAACTGCACACAGCACAGTGCGGCTAGCATCAGCTCATGTGCAGAGCAGACTCGAATAATTGAGTCTGCTCCAAAGCAGCAGATCTCTGGCACATCGCAGGACAAAACAGTGCGTCTATATGCCCTTAGGGGTCTACCTAATGCCTAATTCTTAGCAGGATCCAGAAACAAAGTATACTTTTGCTGAAGTCCCATGTGGGGCTTGTTACAGTACTTGTTTACATCACATTATCGATATGTACCGACAAGATTGGCTTATCACCCAGGAAAACATTTAACCAAGATGTTATTTTTAGGGGTGCACCACTAGAGATTTTGGGGGCCGGTACCAATAGCCGATTTTTAAGGAGGCATATAAACCAATACCAATCCGATTTCCAATACAGCTATGTCCAGTTAGTAAGTCTGTTGTGGTGGAAGGAGTGGGGGGAGAAAGCGGCATGCGGGGGCAGATCAACGTCCCCCCTGGTGAGGGAGGGAGTGGGGCTTGGGTAGGCGCTGCCCAGCTGGGGGGCACGGGAAGAAGGAGGTGGGGGGGCATGTCCCCCCAGATCTACGCAGAGCAGGGCGGGCTTCAGTTGTGGGCTGGGTCCAAGGGCCGTGTTGGGCTCTTTCCGGCTTGGGGGCTGGGCTGCACTGCACTCAGAATGGGCGGCGGCAGCAGCAGCGATGCTGGGGGGGGGACAACAAGGGGGGCTGCAGCCACCCCAAATTTTACCCTTGCAGTGCCACCGCTACCCACCCTGAGTCCAGTGCGGGCCAACTGCCCCCCGACCCAAGGAACAGCCTGGCGTGGCCCCGGCCCCAGCACACAGCTGCAGCCCACCCTGCGGAGATCTTGGGGCACACAGGCCCTCCCCCCCACACTCTCCCAGCATGTGTGAAGTGGCAGGAGCCACTCTGCCTCCCCATGCCTCCCAGACTAGGGGTGTCCCTGCCCCATACCACATCCTGTGCCCTGCCCCAGCTGGGCAGCACCTACCCCAGCCAGGGAGCACCTGCCCCAGCCCCCACCCCATTTCCTCCCTCACCATGGGGGGGGTGGGATTTGATCTGCCCCCGCTGCGCCTCTTCCCTCCCCGCTTCCCATCCACCACAGGCTTACCAGCTGATCGCAGCTCTCCAAGCTGCTGCACTGTGCTTCTTGGTGCCTGCGTCCTGTACTGTGGCTGGATGCACACAGAGGCATTTATCAGCCAAATTATCGGCCACATCAGGCTGACTTCTGATATAGTCAAATTTCTTTATATCCAATATATCGGTGCACCTCTAGTTATTTTGTCACAATAATATCATTTGAGTATTTGGAGGGGTGTTTAGGGGTGAAAAAAAACAGTTAAATTAATGAAAATGTTGTTCATTATCCTTAGACTGAAACTGATGTAAACTACAGCTCCCACTCCAATTCTATCTTTCCTTAGTTTAGTCTGCCTAGTTCATCTGCTTAATATGTAATGGGAGAACAAGGTTGATATTGTTTTAAAAACTGGTTTTAAAGCTGTAAAACATTCTTCAACAGTCGTGGAATCTCCATCTTTGGAAGTTTAGGGGCAGGTTAAACACACATTTGATTGGGATGGTTAAGATCAGTGCTGTCCTACTAGTAGCCCATAGACTGCATGGGGCCCCCAGACTTCCACCTAGCTCCTGCCACTTGTAAGGGGCAGAGGAGTGGGGGAGCACTCACTGAGATGGTGCACAGACAGAGGGGGGTCCATGGCCCCCACTAGTGCAGGCTGTATGGCATGCAGTCCCTGCTGGCACAGTCCTGGCTGCCTATACAGGGTGCAGAGGGGTGGGAGAGTGCCTGCCCCCTGAAGGCATGGCAAGAAGCCTGGGGGCTCCCCTCCCAATGTGCACTCCCCATTGATGCAACTCATGAGGCATGCAGCCCACAGCTGCTTACAAATTGGACTGCCCTCGTTTAAGTAGAAGTGAGCCTGTCTTGAGCAAAGGGTTGGATTAAATGACCTCTTGAAGTCCCTTCCAGAGCTATTTTCCTGCAGTTCCTAGGAAAATTAAGGTTACTAACTGAAACAATCTGAGGCCTACAGTTAAAGTGAAATCGGTACAATTAGGTATGAAAACATTGTGAAGGATTAAAAGAACAGAAGTATTTACTGTAAACAAGAGTTGTAAAATTGTACTGTAAAATCAAAACTACTACAAGTTATACTTATTAAAATCTAGTCACTGTTTGCTTTGGGAAGACTTCTACTATTATGTACACAGAGATGTCTGCAAATAAAGAGAAAACAAAGCTTGAAATCCCAGCAGTCTATTCAAATGCGCAACCCCAGTCTCCAAAAAAGAATATACATACTTCCGCATTTAAGTCTTTAGCTTCCATCATTAATTCTTGTCTTACCAAGCAATCTTTGTGCAACTGCATCTAGTTAAAATAAAAATTAATGAGCCTAACATTTATAGCACAGTTGAGAAGGATATGATCAATGTCTGCTTTATAGTCAGCATTTCATCTGCTTTTTTGATTAGAGAATAAACAAATTTCCTCCCTACCAGAACCGGGAGTTGGCTGTAGCCAAGCGGCCTGAATACACAGTAATTGATTACTTGTTTAAAGTTCCTTTTCTCAGTCCATGACTATGAAGTGAAGAGACCAAAAAGGAGATGAGTTGCTACACAATAACAGCTCCCCTCAACAAGCTCCATCCAGGCCACTCCCCTCTCCTCTGCAGCAGCCATAGAGGTAGATGACATAAGCTGTACAAAAATCTGAGGCAAACTTTTAGGATTGTTAAATCCCAAAGCAAAATTTAGAACAAGTGCATTGTGACAATAATGCATAGAAACATCCCTGATGCTGAACTGGCCAGAAGCAACAAGCATGGACAGTAGACTTCGGGGAAAACAAATGGGAAGTGGTCTGTAGGATCTGGCCTTATTTTTTCTTGTGAACTGGTGACTAGATACTTGACCTTTCACCTCTTGCTTTAGCCTCAGCTCCAGAAGAAAAGGATGCAATAGCACTTCATAAAAGGAAAGATAAAGAGTTTTATGTTCCTCTTGAGAACTCCTGTTTGGTGTTTTTATGCATGGGAAATAGAAGGCCATTGCTTAGCACTAGATGGTTACAGTGATATTTAAGCTATTGCCAAAATCAAAAATGCATTTTCAAAATTCTGAGAATGTCCAATTCTTATGTTCTTAGAAAACTAACCAAGTGCCTCAGTCAAATAATTTACTTTCATTTCCAAGCTATTATAGTATATTCTATTAACTGTCTCTCAAGACTGTTTCTAATGAGAAAGCCAATTAACATTCAGACAGATAATGTTAAAAGAAATGCCCTAGGAGTATTGAAGAGTCACGTATGCATTTATTTTTCATAGCTAGTTAGCTGGAATGCACAATTTATTTACCATAATACAAGAACAGATGGGCTTTAAAAAAAAAAAAAAAAGCAAAACAAAACAAAAAAAAAAAACCCAAAAGCCATGGTCCACCAAAGGACCCCTTAAGTATAGCCAACCAGTTAGTAATCATTTTATTTCAATGATTCCTTCCCAGGCAGCAAATATATACATTAAAATGGCTTTCTGTCCCTAAAATAAGAATGAGAACATCCAGTTTTCCACTTTTAAAACAGGGTATAGATCACTTAGGATTAAAAGTGTTGCATAAGAAAATAAAACAATATTATGTCTGCAGCTGAATAGTGTGGATCTTTTTGAAAACTGCAGCAGGCAAACCTGTTTCCTTTGTTCCTTTTTTGGTATAATTAAGGTAGTGAATAAAATATCATTTTACAGATTTCCAAGTGCTATGGTGATGACGCACATCCACAATAGATACCAACCTCGCCAGTTGTACCTATTTACAAAACTGTCAGATTACAAATCTGCTAATTTGCAATCCTGAAAGCTCTTTACACAACAAGATTAACAACATTTTTGTTTATCATTTTGCTGTAGCTAAACAGTCACACGTACAACATAATAACACTAGCTTTCACAGTTTGAAAAGTTATATAACAGCTCACTGTGTATTCCATGGACCTAAAGAAAAAATATATGCAAATTTGTGCAGTTAGACTTAAGTGCACAGAAGTCATGCACAGCAAACTAGGGGAAGGAAGTTCATGTCTCACAGACTTGGACCTATCAGCAAATTTAATGTAAATAAGAATTCTAAGATATCAGGAATATATTTCTTCCCCAAATGTTATCAAACTATCCCTGTTCATTATGACAGAAATCTACCTCCATGCAGATTCAAGAACAGGTCTGTCCATCACTCAAGTTCTAGACAAGCCACCTGTGAAAATGTTAGGCTTCAGTGGACTCCTAAAGAGGGGTAAATTTCATCTGAATGGCTCAATCCTGCCAGGTTGAGAACACCCAATTTTGAGGACAGTTGAGGGCATTTGACATACCACCACACAAGGCCATAAAACTTTCTTCCACGTGCCAAAATATCAGAGATGGAAAGAAAGTTCTTAATTTCTATTTTAAAAAAACAAACAAACATATTAACTAGAAATGTTCTTTTAGCTGGAATTTTCCCCTCCCTCCTTGCCCCGCCCCTTCCCCTTCCCCAATTTACAGGCAAATTAAAAAGGGGGGGGGGGGGGGGGGGGGGGGAGTTACAAGCAGAACACAAAAACCTATAAAAATTCTGTTCCCATGCTCCCTTAAAAAATATCGCCTTCTACCCATTCAGCCATATATAGTTTTTCAATTAGCTGTTTGGAGGTTCTTCCTCCTTAAGATTAATAAAAATGTGCTGCCTGGCTCTTTTGTTAATTAGAAAAGTAAGACTTTAAAATAATCTTACACTAGCAGAATAAACTATTCCCTCAAGAACATTCTGTGTTAATCCTATGCAGTACAATATGAATACTAAAAAAATCTACCCCATTAATCAAAGTTTGATTTTAAAATTCTTTACCTTCAAAGTCTACTTAAGAAAGTAAGAAGTCTACATAAAAGTAAAAGATGAGACAAAGCATCTCTTAACTGCCAAATAAAATAATTTTAGGCAAAAAAATATCTTGTTCGTGTTAAATGATGAGTTGCAAGTAATGTGTGCAGCAGACTTTGCAAAGTATCTAGGCCAAATCTTTGAACATGACCTCAAGGAAGAGAAGCAGCACTGATGAACTGGCTGAAAAACAAGACCATTGGAAAGGGCACCTGAAATGTTCGACAGATTCACGGTATGAAATATACTGAACATAACATGCATACTTTGAAAGTACATGACATTGTCTAAACATAAACAAAGGAATCCCAAAATGTATGGAAAATAAAAAGTGACAATGGATCAAATTCAGTCTTACTGCAAAACAAATTCCTTCAAAAGGTGTTGCATCAGAAAAGCATCTGACTCAACATCTCCATTGTTTATTAGGCTAACTTTTTTTCTTTTGGAGTGGTATAAAACCTTAAAAGTCAAAATTACACCCACTCAAACCAAAGCATAGTAACAGGAACAAAGAGGGGCAGAGTATTAAAGAATGTTCTAACCTGTCCTCATACAAAGCATCTGCAAAAGATTAGCTTGGAAAAGTAAACAAGCAACTCCCATATTAAAAGGGAAGTGATTATTCCCCTCTATTCAGCACTGGTGAGGCCACATCTGGAGTACTGGGTTCAGTTTTGCTCCCCCCCCCCCAGCTGCTCCCCCCCACTACAGAAAGGATGTGAACAAATTGGAGAGAGTCCACCTAAGGGCAACAAAAATGGTTAGGAGCCTGAGGAACATATGAGTGCCTATACACATGCTCTGATGCATTCCAATAAGAATGCATGGGAACAGACGCTATTAATCGAGTCTGCCCCGCGTTCTAATTAGAACACTCTGGCATTGCTGAAGCACCACATGTATAACCCCTGCAGGTTTAAAAATGGCCACTGGGGCATTTTAACTAAAGCTTTGTTAATGAGCTTTAGTTAAAGGGTCCTGCAGCCATTTTTAAATGTGCGAAGGCGTAATACACATGCAGCTGCAGCACTTTAATTAAAGCAGTTCTCTGGGAACCGCTAATTAAAATGTCCCACACCCACCCCAAACATTCATGTAGGCACCAATGATTATGCAGGGATTTGATAGCAGCCTTCAACTACCTGAAGGGTGGTTCCCAAGAGGATGGAGCTAGACTGTTCTCAGTGGTGGCAGATGACACAACAAGGAGCAATTGTCTCATGCTGCAGCAAGCAAAGCTTAGGTTAGATTTTAGGAAAAACTGTCTCACTAGGAAGGTAGTAAAGTACTAGAACAGGTTAACAAGAGAGGTTATAGAATCTCCATCCTTGGAGGTTTTTAAGACCTGGCTAGACAAAGCCTTCGCTGAGATGATCTAGCTACGGATAGGGCTTTGAGCAAGGGATCGGACTCACTAGATGACCTCCTCAGGTCCTTCCAACCCTAATTTTCTATGATTCCAACACTCCACTCACTGAGAAGCAGATTATGGAGACAGCTAAGAAACATGACATTAGACCAGAAACCCTATCAAACCCAGCAGCTGAGGCGGTTGGTGGTAAGGAGCAGAAGCTGCAGCTCTGACTTCAAACCTGGGCTCTGAGTCAGTCTCAAAGCCACAGCCTCTGCTCCTGCTCTCCCTTCCAACTTGTATTCAAAACTAAGATGAGGGTTACCCCACCCGCCTCATGTTGAATGGGGATGGAAACCTCAACTTATTTTCATTATAGACACCGTATTAGAACAATGTACAATCAGTAAGTTTATAATACATCACAGAACACCTCAATCTTCAAATGGAGAGCCCCAGGGGGTGTTGATCTGCCCCCCCACCCCTTCCACTTCCACCTTACCAGCTGGACACATTTATATCAGAAATTGGATCGGTATCAGTCAATATGCCTCTTTAAAAATCGGCTATCAGTATCAGTCCCCAAAATCTCTATGGGTACATCCCTAATTTCCATACAGCAGACAATTGTTGTTCTTCATAGTTGATCAAGGACCAACATTTTCAAATTGAGAACCTAGAGTTTGACATTATGAGGGACCTATATTTTTACATGTTTTTCAGAAGTCTTAGGAATCTACAGCGCCCATTAGATCCAAAAAAACACTTGGGTGTTCTGAGTGTCTACATCAGTTCCTTTATTTAGGTGTCTATAGATGGATTTAGCTCCCTTGTCTTAGACACTCAACTTCAAAAACTGTTGATCTCAGTGTGAGCTTTCAATTGCATCTAATCAAATTAGAAGCATATGTTCTGTTGGTAAAGTCAATGGGACTTATGTTCCTAACTCAGACATACCAAAAAGCTCACCCAAAGACCAATAGTCCTATAGGAAAGGGGTAGCCCAAGTAAAGAGCTTTGGATTTAATAACTTGGGAGGACCTCCAAAAACCACATTTTCACTAAGAATGTTTTTCCCTTTGTTCTTTTATTGGAATATTTTGTTCTCTTTTCCTGACAGAATAATGAAGATTTGGTGGAACACTTATAAAACGCATACTAAAAGGTCGGCATTAGCTAATACTTTCTCTGAAACGTTGGATCATCTTCATCTTTGCTATGAGGTTGACAGTAAATACATGAATTTTCATATTTACACTGACATATTTCTGATACGCACAGTCTTGTTTGGTGACACTGCATTATATTATGCTGATACGGGGACTCTATATCAAAGTATCACCAGTTTTCAAACTATGAGATCATACGATCTGGACCACACTTTAGAGCAGTGGTGTCAAACTGAAGTCTGCTGACAGACCACATTCCCTGCCAGAAGCCAGGAGGTAAGCCACATTACCTGCCAGAGCTGCTGTGTTGGCACAGGCAGCACTCAGAAAATTAATGCTACAACTGCTAAGGCCCCTTTTCCCAAGACCCATGCCCAGAAGTGAACAGAAACCAGCAAGTCAGAAAATTATAAAACCATAACAGACCAACAGCCCCACAGGCCAGATGACTCACCTCCCAAAAGGCTGATTGATACCGAGACAACCAACCTATGCAAGCTAACACAGGTTCTGCCAAACCTGGTGAGAATCGCACAGGCTAGATGACCCATGTATGCTTGACACACCTGATGCATATCAGACCTCTAAAGCACAGACAAACTAGTTCACATTAAAATACCTGGAAGTTTGTGAATCACATGATTCTTCACTTTCTGGAAGATACACGCCACACATTTTTCTCTTTTGTCTTGCTTCCCCAGAACACCCTCCCTTCTGGTTATTTTGGCTATGCAATACAGATCTAAACAGTAGTCTTTAAAGAAAGATCCAGTTTTCTACCACTTCAAAGATAAAAATGAATTTTAACTAGGGGGAGGAAAGGGAAAAATGAACTTTCTAATGAGTACAGATGAAAAAAAGATGTTAAAGATTGCAAAAGAAACTGAGGTTAAAACAAGTTAAAAAAAAATAAAAAGCAAAGAATACCCTGTTGCAAACACTCATAATATTCAGGGACTTTCTTAAAGCTCCTGTGCTTCTGGAGTCTCAAAGTTAGTTAGAATCTCAACTTTCATTTCAAATTAAAAACAAGTAGCTATTATGGTTGCAGAGAAAAGCCTGTAAACAGAAGCCTTAAAGGCTAAAAAACAGATGACAGATAAAAAGAAACTAGCATTATTTTTAAACTAATCATGATTTTTTGGGGCCAGACTCATGGGTTGAATGGTTGCAAATGGCAGTCCTGCGAGTAGCAGAGGACCTGAACTGGTTTAGCACACTATATTTTGTTCAACGTCTCATAAAATAAAAGTGAAACAGCAAGTGTTAATTGGAAAGAAAGATCTCAAAGAGAGAAACCAGATAAGAAGTCACCAATAACTAATTCCATTTTAGAAGGGATTCAGGACCACAAACGTACAATTCTTAGTAATTGCCTAAATCAAAAAAGCACAAGTTAAAAGGATGCCACCTATACTTCCAGAGTTTAATTCCATGCCTGTCCCCCTCCCCCAGCATATGGGAGCTTTCAACTGATGAAACAAGTGATACAAATTATGCCTTTAATAAAAATCACCATCTAGATTATTAGTTGTTTTAATATCGGGGGGGATGGGGAGTGGGGGGAGAGACTTTATTGACACAGCTTCACGTATCTGCAAACCTGACAAGAAGGTAATTAGAATTCGTTTAGTTTTGTCTGTACATTTTTCCATAAATTCACAATTACTAAAATTAAATTTGCATTTAACATTAAAATAATTAGAAGCCAAAGAATAAAATGTTAAACATGTCATGTTTTACCATCCAGTTCAATCTTGTGCAGTTAACAGCAAAAATGTTTGTACCATGCTCAGCTCATTACACCACTTTTTAATATGGCATCTAACTTAGAAAATTATAGAAGTGCAACTGAAAGCAATTAGACTGAGTCATAACTTATGTCCTACTTTTTCAGTAGCCCTTTTTCTGATTACATAGAATATTTTAAAATCTTAAGGCACACATTTTGGGCTAAGGAAAAAAACTTTTCTTTTCCCAATACTTGAGTACAAAATAAAATGTAAAGTCAGCAAATTGAGAATTAACCTGGTCATATTTCTGACTTTAGATAGCTAAGGCAGCTCTGCTGTCATAGTTTGATATTGTTAGTCTTGCTACATCACAGCATAATTATTATTTTGAAACAGAGCTACCCAGCAGTCTGTGCACATAATTAATGTTATTTAAACTATCTACCTGACCAGACCCACATCCTAGCTTCTTAGGTGTCACCTGCTGAATAATTCAGGCCCTGTTCATTTCTCTACAAAGTGGAGTTTTGAATTTGTTTATGGTGTGTTACAGCATAGCCACTACAAGACGGATTCTCTCAGCCTCAGCGTGAAAACAGGCATTTGTCAGCATAAACACTGAAATCACCTTGCAGTTTCATAAGAGCGGTAAAAGTGACAAAGTAAGTTCCTTCTAAAATGACAACTTCACCATGGAATACATGAAAGGATAAACTGCTTTTATTCTTGGTGAGAACGACATCATCCTGTTCAAGTTGGAACAACATCGTTATTCCCAATACTCTAATGACAAGCTTACTATTGCCACTATTTAACACATTTCAAGGCCCAGACATGTTCAATTTATGTATTCATAACAGAAATTCAACAATGCTGTTAAGATCCAATGGACAAATTTCTCCTTCAATTATAGCAGTGTAACTTCAGCTTTAGTTTCACAGAAATTTTGGCCCACGTTCATATATTTCACAAACTACATACATAAGTGTCCATAATTATGATAAAAGAGAAACTATAAGGTGTTTGAATTATGTTAATATCTTAATAACATTCAATAATTAAACTTTCAAATTGCAAATGTAGTTACATTGTCCAACAAATGCAAGAATTAACATTTCGAAAAGGGATAAGCAACTAAAAATGAAAATCCACTGCCTACTCACTAGAACTGTACGAAATTTCGACAGGTGTTTTGTTTCAAAGCTGTGTCATTGCATTTCGAGCTCGAAACAGCGAAATTGAAATGAACCAAAAGGCTTTGTAACTAAACGAGAGGACTTGAAACATTTCAAAAGTTTCGAGTTTTGAAGCCGGGCTTGCTGCAGCTAAACAGAAACTAAAGAGAGAGGGAGGGGGAAGGACTGTTCTCTGATATTGACATCTAGCTCCTTGCTCGATTCCCTAGCACTCTGATCATTTCCCCAGCTCTTCCCGGGGGGGGTGCAGGTCGCCTGCTGAAACCCCGCGTGCAGATCCGGGGGCCTGCACACCCCGGGAAGAGCTGGGAGAATCTAACCAGGAGCTGGGGGAATGTTCAGATCCCTGAATATTTCTCCAGTTCCCAGCTGGATTCCCCAGCTCCTCGATCTTTCCCTCAGTGCTTCCCAGGGGGTGCAGGTCCCCAGATGACGCGGGATGACAGTAGGCTGCTGCTGCCAGCTGGGACCAGCACTGGGCACAGCCCATGCTAAGTGCCACGAAGACTGGCACTGGCGCTGGCCCCACCCAGCAGGAGCAGCATGCTGTCATCCCACGCACAGATCTGGGGGCCCACACCCCCGGGAGAACTGCGGGGCTGTGCCAGACTCCTCCGGGGGCGGGATGGGGCTGCCACTGCTGGCTGGGGCCAGAGGGAGCACCAGTTTTCCCGGCACTCAGCACGGGCTGTGCCCAACGCCAGTCCCAGCCAGCAATGGCAATGTGCTGTCATCCCATGTGCAGATCCAGGGGCCTGTGCCCCCCAGGATGAGTCTGGCACAGCACTGCAGCCCTCCCAGGGGGCACAAGCCCCCAGATCTCCGCACGGGATGACAGCAGGCTGCCGCTGCTGGCTGGGGCCAGCACTGGGTTCCTCCCAGCACTTGGCACGGGCTGCGCTGGGCAGATACGGGTGCTGGCACTGGCCCCAGTGGGCAGAGGTAGCATGCTCACATCTCACATGCAGATCCAGGGCCCATGTCCCCCAGGAAGTCCAGCACAGCCCCGCAGTCCTCCTGGGGGGCGCAGGCCCCCAGATCTGCATGCAAGACAATAGCAGGCTGCTGCTGCCAGCAAGTGATATGAGTTATGTTTTGAATAGTTTGAGGTGCAGTTTCCCAGAAACCTCTACACCTAACTCCTTGAAACTTGGTGGGCTTCATGCCACCTGATTGGGATGGTAGCCCCTTCTGAGAAGAATGCCTACAATTGTCATTTTTCATGATTCCCCATTATAGCCTATGGGTGAAACGTCAAAACGTGTCAAAACAGCGAAACAGTTTCAACGAAGCAGAACAGAACAGTGCTTCGAAGCAAAATAAAACCGTCCCTTCGGAACTGCGAAATGGAAGTCGAAATGAAACTGTGCTGTTTCGCACAGCCCTACTACTCACTTGTCATTTTAATTCAGGTCACTCAACAATCTCCATTTAAATTGTAAACCAAAATGTTTCAAGATTTTTCCTTCCAAAAACAAAATTAGATTTCAGCATGAATTCAATTATGTGGAAGAAAACTAAGGATTGATCCCCTCCTGCAATCTGTATCTTACTAATAGGCACAATATAATTACATTAATTGTTTAAAACAAAAGGAAGCACATTTAGTACTGTAGCTGGAAAGCTAATTTATAAGTTGTTAACCTGACCAAGATAATGTTTCCCCCCTCCACTAAAACATATTGTAAGTGCATTCAACTAATGCAGAGCTGCCCAACTGGTGGCCTACCAGCTGCATCCAGCCTACAAGGGGTTAATATATGGCCTGACC